>NC_073390.1:49275779-49875779 GCF_028641065.1 Leucoraja erinaceus
GGAAACTTTCTTAGACGATTTGGAAATACCCACTCTGGAATGAGAAGACGCAGAATATCTAGACCAACCCCTTGGGCAGGAAGAGATTAATAATGCCATTATGGCGATGCAGAGTGGTAAAACCCCGGGCCCTGACGGCTACCAATTAGAATTTTATAAGAAATTTAAGGATAAGCTCACACCTGTTCTTTTAGAAATGTTTCAAGAATCTTTGGAAAAAGGTTCATTAACCCCCACTCTTTCACAGGCTTCCATTTCACTTCTTCTTAAAAAATACAAGGATCCGACTCAATGTGGATCATACCGCCCCATCTCACTTTTGAATGTAGATGTAAAGATTTTGGCAGAGGCGCTGGCTTGCCGTTTAGAATGCCATCTTCACAAAATAATCTCAGAAGATCAAACAGGTTTCATCAAAAATCGTCATTCCTTTTCTAATATCCGCCGATTGGCCAGAGTGGTCTATTCGCCCGGTGTTTCTCCGCGCCCAGAGGCTGTTATCTCTTTGGACGCGGAGAAGGCATTCGATCGAGTGGAGTGGCCATATTTGTTCAGAGTCTTGGAGAGATTTGGATTTGGCAAAATATTTGTAGCCTGGGTTAAGCCATTATATCATTCACCCTTAGCATGTGTACAGACAAATTATTTGCGATCTGATTATTTTTAATTAACCCGTGGCACTCGTCAAGGCTGCCCATTGTCTCCGCTTCTTTTTGCGATTGCAATTGAGCCCCTCTCTATTACACTTAGGTCAACTACATTATTCCAGGGCATTAGGAGAGGAAACAGGGAACATCGTGTGTCTCTATATGCTGACGACCTTCTTCTTTATGTGAGTGACCCTACAGCCAGTGGCCCTGCAATTGTGTCCTTGTTGGATCAGTTTGGGACTTTTTCCGGCTATAAACTAAACCTCCAAAAAAGCAAATGCTTTCCCATCAACTTAGCCCTACAGATCCAACAGGAATCCTTGCCCTTTCCCATATCTCAAGAAGGTTTTGTATATTTAGGAATGCACATCACCCACTTTTTCACATCCTTGTTTGCAGCTAACTACATGCCTCAAGTTAGCCAAATGAAGGCTGACTTTGAGAGATGGCGTAGTCTGCCACTCACTATGGCTGGGAGAGTGCAGTCAGTGAAGATGACTGTACTTCCCAGATTTCTTTACTTGTTCCAATGTTTGCCGGTTTTCCTACCCAAGTCATTTTTTAATTCAGTAAACCAATCTACAACCTCCTTTATATGGGGTAACAAGGTTCCAAGGGTCAATAAGTGCACTCTCCAAAGAGGTCGTGATGTAGGTGGACTGGGCCTTCCTAGCTTTATTAATTATTACTGGGCATCCAATATCCAAAAGATATTATTCTGGCTCCACCGACCAGATACAGACTGGTGTCTGCTTGAATCACAATCCTGTTACTCCTCGTCTCTCCCAGCTTTAGTATATTCCTCCCTGCCATTGAAACCCTCTAGATTTACATCCAACCCTGTCGTACTATCCACCATCAAAATTTTTAACCAATTTTGTTGCATTATAAGATTACATCAGCTTCAGTTCTGGGTCCCATTCATAGTAATCATTTATTCCCCCCTCTACACTTGACTCAACCTTTCGACAGTGGGGTTTGAATGGTCTTATGTGCATTAAGGATGTATACACTAACAACATATTTGATAGTTTCGACTACCTACACAAAAAACATGGCCTCACACATAATCATTTCTTTAAATATCTTCAGGTTCGCCACCTTGTCATGAAAACATTTCCTTCTTTTCCTGATCTCCCTCCTGTCATAGTGTTGGATAAACTCACTCTTACCTTTGCAAATAAAGGACTGATCTCTGCAGTATATTCTCAATTGATGTATTTAGGAGATCAAAACCTGAACAAAGTTAAAGCTAGGTGGGAGGATGACCTTGGTATGGATCTGTCTGAGGAATGCTGGACAGAAGCGCTGAAAAAAGTCCACTCCTCGTCATCATGTGCTAGATTGGGGCTCATACAATTTAAAGTTTTACACAGGGTTCATTTAAGCAAAGCCAGGCTTGCTAACATATATCCCAGGGACGGACGCTGGCTGTGACAGGTGCTCGTTCTCTCCAGCCAATCTAGCTCATGCATTCTGGTCTTGCCCCAAACTTGTTAACTACTGGGCAGTGGTTTTTAAAACCATCAGTGAAGTCGTTGGGATGACAGTGAGACCTTGCCCGCTTGTAGCTGTATTTGGTGTAACAGATAAAACCTTGGGTTTAAATACAACCCAGTCTGATATCATTACATTTACATCACTTTTGGCCCGTAGGAGAATCTTGCTGGTCTGGAAATCTACCACTCCTCCATCTGCCGCTGCTTGGCTGGAAGACGTCATGTTTTTTTTAAGGTTAGAAAAGATTAAATTCACATTGAGTGGGTCTGTGAAAAAGTTTTATTTGAAATGGGAACCTTTTTTTATCATACTTTGAGAGTCTAAAGGAACTACCTATTGACTGAGGGCACTTGACAGTAAGTGGGGATCCGCCTTTATTCTGTTTTGTTACTTTATTATTGTTAAAAAGTGCATTTGATTTTGTGATATATTTGGATTGTGAAAAAATAAGCTGCCAAGGGGTGTTTAGGGAGGGTGGGTTAGGGTTATTTTGTTTATATTATTATTATTATTATTTATAAAAAACAAAATGGAGGAAAATGTAATGCCAAACATCAGATGTACTGTGAATTTTTTTAATTTATTTTTTTCCCTCCAATAAAAAACTATTAATTATAAAAATAGGTGGGGAGCATTTCACGACATTCGTTGATTGTTGAGAGTGGTAGACGCTCAACATTGGTGGGGGCGGGGGAGGGGGGGGGATACGTATATCTTGGCCTGGGTAACCTTCAGGACAGTTGGGCACAGGACACATCATCAGTAGTGTACCCTTGCTTCACTGGGTGTTTTGGCCTTTAAACACTATACACCCTCCACAAGGGCGGCCCCGCTGCAGGATGATCAGCCCTTGGCGCGTGTTCCGTGTCAAACCGTCCCAATGATTCACCCTGACGTACTTGGGGCCCAGCATGGGTCGTTCCGCTTGAGCCAAATCCACCGGCTGCTTCTATCAGCCACCTCTGAGAGTGATCTTATGGTCTTCCGCCGAGCCTGACCGTGGATTCCAAGCTCCTTCGGCAGTCTGATGGTAGATGACGCAACAAATCCCCTGCATCCCACTTCAACTGGATAGACTTTGGTGTTCCAGCCACGCTGCGTTGCCTCTGCTGCAAGCTCTGCGTAGCGCAGCTTCTTACGCTCATAGGCCTCCTCAACACAGTTCTCCCATGGAACTGTGAGCTCTATGATGTAAGCAGTCTTCTGTGAAGGGGACCAGAACACCAAGTCTGGCCTGAGGTTGGTGGAAGCAATTTCAGGTGGAAATATTAGTCGTCGGCCTATGTCTGCCAGCATCCTCCAGTCACGGGCCCTGCATGGGTTTCCTTCTTCTGATTTGGTGGAAGGATGTTTAGATGTTTTCTGTCCTTCTCGGACAAAGGTTGTTGCCCTTGGGGGGGGGGGTTGCTTGCTCTCGGAGGCAAGGAGTTGGTTGCACACCGCCTGTTCTCGAGGGCTGATGCCAGGCTTTTTAGTACCTGATTATACCGCCACGTGTATCTCCCTTGCGTGAGGCTGGTCTTGCAGCCGACCATGATGTGTTTGAGGGTCGCTGGAGTTGGGCAGAGGGCACAGGTTGGATCCTCGCCGTACCACTGCTGGAGGTTCTTTGGTGATGGAAGCACATCATAAGTCGCTCTGATGATGAAGCTGTTCTTGCTTGCTTCCATTTCCCATAGTTCTTTCCAGCTGATCTTCCTCCGCTCCACACCTTCCCACTGCATCCATTGCCCCTGTTTGGCAAGAGAGACCGCCTTTGCATTTCTTGCGGCCTCCTCCTGTCGCCGCACCTCCTCGACCACCAATGTCCTCCGCTCTGATGTTGTGGCCTTTCGCCAAGTTGGTTTACTTGTCGTAAGGCCAAAGCCTCCTCTTCCCTGCTGGACTTGCCCCATGATGTCTTTGTGCCTCAGGGCTGATGAAGCTTGCTGTACTGCATCAGATGGTGTCCACTTCCGGCCCAGTTACTAGGGGCGGCGCAACAACACTGATGGTCTTGTCTCTAGAGTCCCTCAGTGTCATCTGGAGTCTTACTTTAGAACACTTGTATTCCTCTGTTAGACTAGTGAGAGGTAGTTCCAGGACCCCTTTGCCATATAGGCCGATGTTAGTTAGACATCGTGGGACCCCGAGCCATTTCTTCGCGTATGAAGTTATGGTTCGCTCCATCTTCTCCACAGTTGTTATTGGGGCTTCATAAACGGTCAGTGGCCACATTGTCCGAGGAAGGAGTCCAAACTGTAGGCACCAGAGCTTCAGTTTCCCAGGCAGTAGGGTCTGATTGATGTTCTCCAGGCCGTTGACAATTTCTTGCCTTAGTTGTTGCACCTGCTCTTTGTCCTTGAGACTTGCGTTGTACCATCTGCCCAGGCTTTTAACTGGCTGTTCAGACACTGTTGGTATTGGGTCGTCACCGATGCAGAACCTTGTGTCTCTAAGCACCCCCTTGACTATGGAGATGCTTCGAGATTTACTTGGTTTGATTTTCATTTGGGCCCACTTGATGTTCTCCTGCAGCTTTCCAAGTAGCCGCTTGGTGCACGCTGCAGTAGTGGTTAGTGTTGTCATGTCGTCCATGTATGCCCTGATGGGTGGCAGACGGAGCCCAGCCCTGGTTCGTTCACCGCCCACCACCCATTTTGAGGCCCTGATGATGACTTCCATGGCCATTATAAAGGCCAAGGGTGAGACTGTGCAGCCTGCCATGATGCCTACTTCCAAGCGCTGCCATGTTGTACTGAAGTCAGCTGTTGTGAAGCACAGCTGCAGGTCTTGGAAATAGCTCTTGACCAGTGTGGTGATGAGCTCTGGTACATGGAAAAAGGCAAAAGATTCCCAAAGGAGTTCATGGGGAACTGAACCAAATGCATTGGCCAGATCGTGGAAGATCACATGTAGGTCTCTCTTGTCCTTCTTAGCTGCTTGGATCTGGTGCCAGATCATGCTTGTATGCTCCAAGCAGCCTGAAAATCCTGGAATTCCTGCTTTCTGTACAGATGTATCAATGTACTTGTTTGTTACCAAATAGGTGGACAGCCTTTGTGATACAATGCTGAAAAAGATTTTTCCCTCGAAGTTGAATAATTGATAATTGAATGCAACAATTGAAAGACAGTGGTTTTTGCAGAAGGTTATTTGTATTATGAGAGATGTGGAAAATGAAAAATTCCAGAGTGTAATGCCCCTGTCCCAAGTAGGAAACCTGAACGGAAACCTCTGGAGACTTTGCGTAATAACCCAAGGTTTCCGTGCGGTTCCCGGAGGTTTTTGTCAATCTCCCTACCTGCTTCCACTACCTGCAACCTCCGGCAACCACCTGCAACCTCCAGGAACCGCACGGAAACCTTGGGCGGGGCGCAAAGTCTCCAGAGGTTTCCATTCAGGTTTCCTAAATGGGACACGGGCATAACTATACGATGTTTGAAAAGCATCTGTCAGTCATGAAATGATATGGGTGTCAGGGGTCATGGGGAGAAGGCAGGAGAATAGGGTTGGGAGGGAGAGATAGATAAACCATGACTAAATGGCGGCGTAGACTTGATGGGCCGAATGGCCTAATTCTACTATCACTTATGATCTTATTGATCTTATCAAATGTTTAGTGTTAGTGAGGAAAAGTAAGCTAAGCGGTCAGCAGATGAAAAAGAAAGCTTTTCACTGTATGTCAGTACTCGTGACAATAAACTAAACTAAACTAAATAATGCACAAAGGCAAGCGTGTGGGGAGAGGTCACTGGAATTTGGACATAGTGGGATGATGGAAATGTAGTATTTGATACAAATGAGACTCCATCAAAAATGTTTGGGATAGTCCACAGTACTAATAATCAAAGCATCAGAACAAGGGGTCACAGTTTAGGATAAGGGGGAAATCTTTTAGGGCCGAGATGAGGAAAACATTTTTCACACAGAGAGTGTTGAATCTCTGGAATTCTCTGCCACAGAGGGTAGTTGAGGTCAGTTCATTGGCTATATTTAAGAGGGAGTTAGATGTGGCCCTTGTGGCTAAAGGTATCAGAGGGTATGGAGAGAAGGCAGGTACAGGATATTGAGTTGGATGATCAGCCATGATCATATTAAATGGCGGTGCAGGCTCGAAGGGCCGAATGGCCTACTCCTGCACATATTTTCTATGTTTCTATCAGAGTAGTGAGAAGGTATTGGTTGAATACACAACCAAAACTTACCAATAAGAGTAAAAGAAAGGTAATGCACTTCTTAGTATTTTCCACAAATTGTTATAACATTGATAATTTAAGTAAAGATCAACATTGCTGATGTCAAGCTAAAAGAAATGCAATAAGGTGGATATTCATTATGTTTGAAAATATAATTGTAATGCAGACTAAATTGATTATTTTATTTTAGAAAAGTTTTGGCAGTTGAATAAATTCATGTTTAAATATGTATTTTGTGCTATACCTTTCAAAATGCAGATTTCACATGCTAATCTTCAATCCAAGTTTAAAATTCTCTTGTATTAAATCAAAGCAAACAAGAAAGGAACTTCAAAAAGATCAGACTGAATAAAAGAACATAGTGTCTGTGGTTACGTGATATAAATAAAATCACAATTCCATTTAATCCCCAAAAAACTAATTAAGCGTCACCTGTCTTGCCAAGTATCGGGTTTGCTGGTGTGATCAGAAATTCATTACTGTTGCCTATGATTTATTTTGTTTTTCTAGCTGCCTAGATAACCTAATTATGAGTTTAAGGTGTGTTCATGCTACCTCTCATTATTCCCTGTTTTACAAAGTTTCAGTCTGAATAAGATACAAAGCAGTAGGGTATCTCATTAACTGTAAATCCCTGGTCAATCTGCAGTATATAGCATGAGATTAGTTGCATCAATTTAAAACTCAACTATTTGGTCAAGAATCAAATTAGACGCTTGAAAAATACCAAGTCAGGCTAACAAATGTCTTAATCCAGTATAGAGCTACCTTTACTAATTAAGTTAGTTAAGGCATTGGAACAGTGTACAACATGAATGGGGCTAATTTGCTTCCTGCTCAAGTAAATTGCATATGTTTTCATGACTCAATGGAGTCCAGTGACTGACTCACCCATTAAATAATCAAAAATTTGACACCATTCAGATTTTTTTTTTAAAGGATTAGATAAATTAGCTTATTTCACTTGTTAAATACATCTACCTCAGATAGGTGTGCAAAACATATTTAATGATAGAGGAATTTTAATGTACCTGCTTTTAACTTTTTCGAAATGATATATAAGGATCACATACAGAAAGTAAAAGGTACACAAAAATGCTGGAGAAACTCAGCGGGTGCAGCAGCATCTATGGAGCGAAGGAATTAGGCAACGTTTCGGGCTGAAACCCTTCTTCAGACGGCGAAGGAAATAGGCAACGTTTGTCTGAAGAAGGGTTTCGGTCCGAAACGTTGCCTATTTCCTTCGCTCCATAGATGCTGCTGCACCCGCTGAGTTTCTCCAGCATTTTTGTGTACCTTCGATTTTTCAGCATCTGCAGTTCCTTCTTAAACACATACAGAAAGTAAATGAGCCGGTAAATATGTAAGTTTAATTCAGTGGAATTAATCAAACAGGAATAATGTTTTTAAAAGAATTTGAAGGAACATTGATTAGTTAGCAGAAGCGACTGGATTATGGTGTCACCAAGTGATACTTTGATTACACACTTGCACCCTAGAGACAGTGCAACTGCATTAGCTTCTATTTCATTGCAGTGCCTTAGATTCAAAACAGCATAATTGTTAATCAGTTTTATCATCAGATCTAAGATAGACACAAAAAGCTGGAGTAACTCAGCGGGACAGGTAGCATGTAAGGAGAAAAGGAATCGGTGACGTTTCGGGTCGAGACTCTCCATTCCTTCTGGCCGATTCCTCCTGGTGGTCAATTAGGAAAAGGGGGGATGCAACGAGACCTGGGTGTCATGGTACACCAGTCATTGAAAGTAGGCATGCAGGTGCAGCAGGAAATGAAGAAAGTGAATGGTATGTTAGCATTCATAGCAAAAGGATTTGAGTATAGGAGCAGGGAGGTTCTACTGCAGTTGTAGAGGGTCTTGGTGAGACCACACCTGGAGTATTGCATACAATTTTGGTCTCCTAATCTGAGGAAAAACATTCTTGCCATAGAGGGAGTACAGAGAAGGTTCACCAGACTGATTCCTGGGATGTCAGGACTTTCATATGACGAAAGACTGGATAGACTCGGCTAGTACTCGCTAGAATTTAGAAGATTGAGGGGGGATCATATAGAAACTTACAAAATTCTTAAGGGGTTGGACAGGCTAGATGCAGGAAGATTGTTCCCGATGTTGGGGAAGTCCAGAACAAGGGGTCACAGTTTAAGAATAAGGGGGAAATCTTTTAGGACCGAGATGAGAAGGCAGGTACAGGATACTGAGTTGGATGATCAGCCATGATCATATTGAATGGCGGTGCAGGCTCGAAGGGCCGAATGGCCTACTCCTGCACCTATTTTCTATGTTTCTCTCCAGAGATGCTGCCAGTCCTGCTGAGTTACTCCAGATTTTTGTGTCTATCTTTGGTTTAAAGCAGCATCTGCAATTCCTTCTTCCACTTATCATGAGATCTCTCAGTTGACTACTAATTAACACACGAAACCTGAAAGTGCCAGGTGCAATCCCTGCTGGCTGTTGTAGGTGCTGCTTCAGAATGACTTGTAAATTAATTTAGTTTGAGAACTGTGCCTTTGGTAACATTATGTATTGGTTATGAAAATTATAATTAATACAAGAACATGAGCTTCACTTTACTTATGTTATTCACTGTTAAGTAGGAGATTTTGATATTCAGTTGATACTGCATTTGTTTGCTCACTGGTTTGTTTCAGGTATTATATGTGCACATTGGAACCAACTTTTCTCCATTTTTGTTCAATCCTTTGGGGAAGTTTGAATACAGATCATCCTTTCGCTTTCCATTCTCAAAAGTGTATATTTTCACATTTGCACAATAAATATTACATTCAAGTGGTCAACATTTGGGTGACACGGTGGTACACAGTTGCTGCCTTACAGTGCCAGATTCCCGGGTTTGATGCTGACCACAGGTGCTGTCTGTATGGAGGTTGTACGTTCCCCCCGTGACCTGTGTGGGTCTTCAGTTTCCTCCCATACTCCAAAGCCGTACAAGTTTGTCGGTTAATTGGCTTGGTATAATTGTGAAATTGTCCTTGGTGTACGTCGGATAGTGTTAAGGGCCTGTCCCACTCTCCCGAGTTATTCATGAATTCTCCCGTGTTTTCCCCTTGATTCAAACTCGCAGAAAGTTCGTAACGAGTCCATAGGAGGCTGTAGGTGTCCGTGGGTATATCGTAGCGACTCGTTATGCCAGCCGTAGGTACTCGGGGCTATTTCTTTATTCGTGGACATTTTTTATCAGGCTGGAAAAAACGTCCCGACTTACCTGATATCCTGTCAACAAAAGCAACCACATTCACATCCGGCTCCTGCCATCCTACAGTGGCAACCGACATATTTGAATGGCATGGCAAGCAGTACCTGGTACTTGTCGATTCATATTCTGGATGGTTTGACATTGATTTTCTTCGCAGCCCCACTTCTTGCGGGGTAGTTTCGAAGCTTGCTTGCCATTTTGCAGACCACAGAGCTCCGTGCAAAGTTATCTGCAAACAGCAGTCAATTTACCAGCCAACACGAAAGGAGTTTGCTGCACGCTGGGGTTTTCGCCACATACTGTAACCAGCAGCCCTGAATATCCACAGTAGAATGGACTAGCTGAGCGGGCTGGCAAGAGTGCCAAACAGCTCATGGAACATTCGTATAGAGCTAATTCCGACCTGTTCCTGGATCGACTCAACTTACGCAACATCTCACTCGACCTGCTCAACGTTTATTGTCGAAGCTGATCCGAGCCACGGTGCCTGTGCTGGATCAACACTATCTAAATAATAATTCGCTTTTTAATTTGAGAGTAAATAACCTCCCATTTTCTCACATTATACTACTTATATTTTCCTCCCACCCTCTTAATCAATCTATATATCCTTGTTGGCTCTTGCTCACCCTCACAACTTACTAATCCATCTGTCTTTGTATCAACAGCAAACTTGGCAACAGTGCAGTTGGCCCTTTTATCTAACTCATTAATATCGACTGTAAATTGTTGAAACATTGGCACTATTATCTATGCCACGTAACTAATTTCTGAACGGCAATTTGAAAATGCCCCATATATTACAACTCTGGGTTTATACTCATTGAAGATTAGAGGGAAAAAATTCTGAAAAGGATTGACAAGGTGGATATTTCCCCCACGAGGAGGGATTTAGAACGGGGGGGTATGGTTTCAGATGAAAAGGTTGTCCACTTAAAATAGAAATGAGGAGGAATGTTTTCTCTCAGAGAATGATGAATCGTAGGAGCTCTCTACCAAAGATCCAGGGCAACGATTCACAATGCCTGTTAGATGCCTATTAGCCTGTTATTATTCTGATATTATTTTGACATCACCTTGATCACTTGTGATTGCGATCAGGAGGAAGAACACATGCTGTAATGTTATGGAACATTATTCCCTTTAAGATTCCCCACAAGACACATAGCATGCTGAGTCAATCTGTGTCATTATTTTCACTGAGAAAAGTGAAAGCTTTTTAGACAATTTCATGAAATTGTATCTTGACTGTAAATTATAATATATCTGCAAAATATTCCATGTTCTCTTTCTATATAGTTACACATTTCTGATTTTTTTTTTTCCTTTTATATTTGCTTTTTATGGACTTTAAAATGAACTGATTTTAAATGTGGTTGGTGATCCTTCTGGTCAAAAATTTGAAGAAATATGGTAGAAAGTGAGAGTTGTGCTTTAAGATATGAAGAGCTGAACATATAAAGTGTAGAAATGCCAAAAGAATTAGATTGAACAAGATTAGTTTTATTTTGCTTATTTCAGCAGAAATATTTTGTTTGGACCATTTTCTTAACCGATAATCTTTGCATTTTAATTTGGAAAGCAACAGTGGACAAGTAATCGCAGATTTACAACCTTAGTTTAGTTTAGAAAAAAGTAAGCAGATCAAGAAAAGAAAGAAATAGACCCTTCGAAAAAGTGGAAAAATAGATCCAGAGAGTAGAAAAACGTGAAGTGTGTATATAAAAAAAAATAATTAACACTAAAGAGGAGAAGAAATAGCGAGAGAAGGCCAATTAAAAGACATTTTTCAAATCAAGCCGGAATGTAGATCTATCCGCGTCATGAACTGTACGGCAATCTTACGGCACCGTGCATCACATGATTCAAAAAGTCTCGGAAAGGAGACCAACTCTTCAAGAATTGGTCATATTTATCTATTGTACAAACTCATGTACTTCAAGGCGTGCTATGTCCGTCATATTCCTAATCCACATTTTAACTCTGGTGCTGGAAGGCAGCATTTAAGTACATTTCTTTGCAATTATGCCACCATAATTGCACATTTTGATCTTTATTTAAATTGGTATCTTCTCCTATTATTCCAAATTAGCATTCCGTTTTGGGTTCTATTCTTGACTTGCTTTGTAAAAATCAAATATATCACTCCAAAATTTATTCAACTTTGTACATCCAACAAAAAGTGTGTTATATTGTTTGAAACAAACAATCGCATCAAATTTTGCAAAAATGACAAACATCGTTTTTGAATAATATATGTTATGTAATAATTTGAATTGAATTAAATTGTGTCTTGCAACAACTGAAATATTTGGACCATTTTTCTTAACCGATAAATTTGCACAATTGGAAAAAACAAATGGACAAGACACCATTCCAAGTTAGTTTAAATACAGCGATCTGAAAGACCCTCGACCCATCAAACACACTGACCAGCGATCCCCGCACATTAACACTACCCAAATTTGACATTTACACCAAGCCAATTAACCTAAAAATCCTGTACGTCTTTGGAGTGTGAGAGGAAACTGAAGATCTCGGCGTAAACCCACTCAGGTCACGGGGAGAATGTGCAAACTGTGTACAGACAGCACCTGTAGTCAGGATCGAACCTGGGTCTCTGGCGCTGGAAGGCAGCAGCTACACTGCTATGCCACCATGTCGCAGGTGCATAAACAGAGCAGTTTCTTGCCATTAGCAACATTGAATACTGCTGGAAATCATCTTACGACTCATATACATTTAGCGGCAAGAAAGGAGTTGAATTGTTTGCAAAATCAAATTTTGCAAAATGACAAACATAGTTATGTTATGTTATGTGGACAACAACTGAAATGCGGACTATCTAACACTTCCAATCAACCATTCCAAGTTCTAAATAACTGACCTGAAATTATTAAACACTGCTGTGAAAATGTGGAGGAAAATAGGAAGATTTTATAATGAAGATAGACCCAAAATGCTGAAGTAACTCAGTGGGACAGGCAGCATCTCTGGATAGAAGGGATGGGTGACATTTTGGGTCGAGGCCCTTCTTCAAAAACGTCACCCATTCCTTCCATCCAGAGATGCTGCCTGTCCCCGCTAAGTTACTCCAGCATTTTGTGTCTATCTTCATTGTGAACCAGCATCTGTAGTTCCTTCCTACAGATTTTATAAAGAACTTGGCCTTCAGCTTTTGCCATGGAGGACTGATCGCTGTGATTCCAGATTGTTCCATCAGGGTTCAGTGCTCATTGTTCTCATCATGCATCTTCTCATCAATGGTTCTACTCAACTTGGGCAACCGGTTTGCAAGAACCTTGTCAATAGTATTTATAGCTGCACAGCCAAAAATAGGTCAGGCATGGATTAGAGGAGAAATTGTTGGATTTTTAAATGTGCACTTTTCAGAATGTACAGTGAGTACCATGTCTGGTCATAGACACAGAGCAGAGAAAGATATATTCAAAGGTACACAAAATTGCTGGAGAAACTCAACAGGCGCAGCAGCATCTATGGAGTGAAGAAAATAGGCGATGTTTCGGCCCGAAACGTCGCCTATTTTCTTCGCTCCATAGATGCTGCTGCACCCGCTGAGTTTCTCCAGCAATTGTGTGTACCTTCGATCTTCCAGCATCTGCAGTTCCTTCTTGAACACAAGATATATTCAAATGCTGGGGCCAATGGGGTTGGGGTTGGGGTACGCTGTATAACCTTAGTACCTCCACCAATGTAAAGCACTTTAGTCATCGAGAGTTGTTTTTTAAATGTGCTATAGAAATAAAATTGACTTGACTTGACTATCTAGTTTGAAGTCGGATAGACAGAAACTGAAATTTTCTGTTCAAAAAGAAAATAGCTGAAAATGATCTGATGAGCTACATAGAGAAATACAGGAAATTCTTATAATACACAGCAGGTGAAATTGCACAAATGAGAGACGGGCAGCTTAAGTGTGTCAAGGTTAATGTGTGGGAAAGAACTGCAGATGCTGGTTTAAATCGAAGGTAGACACAAAATGCTGGAGTAACTCAGCGGGACGGGCAGCATCTCTGGAGAGAAGGAAAGGGTGACGTTTCGGGTCGAGACCCTTCTACAGACTGATCGTCAATGTTAATGTTCTTTCAGTGGAACGGGAGCACAAAGGTTTAAAATGAGCAGCCACAAGGAAGTTCCAGAGAGTGCAAAAGAGGCAAAACGCTGAAAACAGTTAAATAATTGAACCACATTTGAAAGAAATTAGGATCTCACTGGTTGGATGAATCAAAATAACCTCCTCATAGGTAATTATTTCATGATCTTGTTCATGTACTTACTGCCAGATTACTACCTGTGTGCTATTTGTCACCACTGGATCCATTTATCTGGATTTGGTCTCTTGTTTCTCATTATTAGTTTAAGATCGATTGTTTTCTGTGCATAGTAATGAAAAGTCATGCCCAAGGAATGGAGAATGGAAGGAGTTGTTCCTCTAAGAAAGCAGATCAATTAAAGGCATTAAACCTTAAAATATTCGGACAAATTGCCGAACACATGTTGTAAGAAGTGTCACGTGTCATAGCAGTTAATAAAAAAAAATTTCAAGGAGGTTTTTTCAGTCTATTTCAATTCTTGCTCCAATTTTATTTTAAAGAATAAATGATGATGAGGAGGATGACACCAGGAAATGATGTGACCGCTGCAGTGTCCTGATTTAGTCCATGAATTTGTTGAGGTTAATTCAGTTTCTTAATGATGAGTCGTGTCTTTTCTATTTAGCTTCTAATGTTATTGCAATTAGTGCCCACGACATAAAATCAAGAAACGTAAACTTGATATATAACCAGAATGATTACTTGGTTTTTAACTGTTTGACATTTAGAGAAACCTTATTGTGAGAATCAAATATTAATTTGCTGTCAACAAAAAATCAAAATTAAAAAAAATCTTGGTATTTATATTGGATTATTATTATTGACGTCGTGAAAAAGCTTGTGTTGTGTGCCATCCTGTCAAGTCATACGTTCATAAATACAATCAAACCTTACACAAGTATAAAAGGTCGTGTAAAAAGAGCAGGATATAGCGCAGAATGTATATGTTACAGCTACTGAGAAAGGGCGGATAAAAGGAAAAGTAGAATGTCTGCAAACACTGGGATCAGCGATCCCTGATCAGCGAAACCGGAGAAAACACACGCGGTCACGGGAAGAGCGCATAAACTCAGTACAGATACACCTGTAGTCGGGCTCGAATCCAGGTCTCTGGCGCTGTAAGGCAGCAACACTCCCGCTGCGCCACCGTGCCACCGTCAGTAGTTTTTTTCAATAATCACATCAACTCTCTGTACATTTTTTGACCAATTTTGGATGTAATGAATACACTGGTGGTTTGATTTTCTATTTTTTCTAGTCTCACTACTTAATGATCAATTTGTTTGATGGAATTTGCAGTAACGTAGACAAGGATGCCTGGAGAATGTGGATCAGGCAGCCTTTTTTATTTTGCATTGACGGATGAGCATGCTGAATTATGCCAGTGCGTTGGTTGTAAAGTCTTGGTTTTGAAAGGCACAATAAAAATGTGAGTCTTTGTCTTTTTCATTGCTCTGACTGGTCGTGGAACGAGGCAGTAACACCTTTTATTCATTAAAACGACAAAGCAGGTGGGTGTTTCACAAGCATCGATTTGCACCTCATGCTTGATCCTGTGCCTAGGAGTTAAAATTGAAACCTGTGTCTTGTGATTCAGTGCGTTGTGTGTTCTATACAATTTGTGTCTTTGTCCTATGGCGTAGGGGGGTCAAACAACATAATAGTGTAACAAGGTAGAGTAAAAATGTAAAATGAACATTCTACCTTGTGCAGGAAGGAACTTCAGGTACTGGTTTACACCAAAGATAGACACAAAATGCTGGAGTAACTCAGCGAGATAGGTAGCATCAATGGATAGAAGGAATGGGTGACGTTTTGGGTCAAGACCTTTCTTCAGACAATTATGTAACGGCTTGGAAGCTCTTTTAGAAAAATCACCATAATATCAAAGTACATTTATTTACGCTCCCACGTACAAAAGTTAGGGATGTCTCCTCCTCTTATATCAGATTTGATTGAACAATAGCTCTTCTTTCCTGGGTTGATGGAGCTTCTGGGCTTTAAGTTTTGGATCCGTAATAAGGTTTTTTTTCATATGGCTGTTTTGCTTGCCTTCTTTGCTAAGAATTTGACATAGATGGCACGCAGGATGTGTTCTATACAAGAAGATAGACACTAAATACTGGAGTAACTCAGAAGGTCAAGCAGCATCACTAAAGAACGGAATAGGTGACTTTTTGGGTCAAAACCCTTCCTCAAACATCCTCTGCCTATCTTTGGCGTAAACCAGCATTTGCAGTTCCTTCCTAAACATTGTGTTCATACACTACAGAATGATATTGATGAATTTGTAAATTGGGTAGAGTAGTGAGTGACAGGTGGGATTTAATCCTGATAAGTGCAAGGTGACGCATGTGGGGGGGATCTCCAAGGACAGTACAATGAATGGTCAAATCCTCAGCAACATAGAGAAACAGCGGGCTCTTACTGTAAAAGCCCAGGAATTCCTAAATGTGGCAGCACAGGTATACAAGGTTGTGAAGTAAGTGTGGAGTAGATGTAAGCATGGTGAAGTCAGAATCTTTCCTTCATTAGCTGAGGCACTGAACTCAAGTGGAAGCTGGTTATAGAGCATAGAATCATACAGTGTGGAAACAGACCCTTTGGCCCAACTTGCCCATACTGACCAACATGTTCCATCTGCATTACTCGCACTTACCTGCATTTGCCCATATCTCTCTGAACCAGTCCTATCCATGTACCTGTCTAATTGCTTTTTAAATGTTGCAATAGTCCCTGCCTCTGGCAGCTCGTTCCAGACACCCACCATCCTTTGCGTGAAAACGTTACCGACATTCAGGGTTAATTCCTGGATGAGATTCAATTGTGATCTTATTTATGCAACTATGCTTTTGAGGTGTGTAAAACTTTAGTGAGCAATCTCAAGTTATAACCAGATACTTTGTACCCTGTACCCTGTATTTCTTGCAGATATTTCCTTGCAGTTTGGCTTCTTCTTATTTTCATTGAAAACTGGTTTTGTTCTGTGGATCATTTCTTGAACTATTTACCAATGATATTCAGTTACGATGCTCAAAGCATATCAGCTGCTGTAGCTGTGGCACAGAGTGCAACTTCATCAGTGTAACTTCAGCAAGGCTTGGCTTGGGTTGCTTCACATCCAGTGCTGTGTTCGTTCATTCCTTGTTTGTGGCCAGTATTTGTCACTTTATCAAATGTAAAACATACTGGTTCAAAACATTTTAATCAGTTACATTTCATTTTTATTTTCTCTAGCTCTCCAGAGCAAGTTCGAATGATCCTATGAAAAACAAAACTGCTGTGCTAGAAATCTGAAAAATGCTGGATACATTCAGGCAGCATCTATGGAGACTAAAACAGCAGTACCATTCCAGAAGTGGGAAAGAGAGACTAAAAAGATAAACAAAAGCATATTTTAAGATATTTTCTGGTCCGTGTTCGGACAACGGGCACGAACTGACCCGCTGAGTGTTTCCAACATTTTCTATTTTGATTCTTCCTGTAGTTCCCCGTTTGTATATTGAAGGGAATCTTGCTCTGTTTCACAGCCAAACAAAGTTAAGACTATAAAGAAGATATTTTTAATATCATACATGTGCGGCACGGTGGCGCAGTGGTAGATTTGCGGCCTTACAGCAATGGAGACCCGGGTTCGATCTCGACTACGGGTATCTGTTGTCTGTACAGAATTTGTATGTTCTCCCCGTGGGTTTTCTCCGAGATCTTTGGTTTCCACACACACTCCAAAGACGTACATGTTTGTAGGTTAATTGGCCTGGTATAAGTGTAAATTGTCCCTAGTATGTGTAGGGTAGTGTTCATGTGTGGGTATAGCTGGTCGGCGCAGACTCGGTGGGCCAAAGAGCCTGTTTTACGGGCTGAATCTCCAAACTAAACGAAACTAATCACAAAATGACTTCCTCTATTGGTTCTCAAGATGGGTGACTTAATTGGCATCTACAGATTTAAGGTGCTTCAGAGATCCTTGATTTGTTACCCTGTTTGTAGAAAAATAGTAAGACGTGTCTTTCTTTGTCCATTCTTTGCCCTGCCTCTCAGCAAAGGTGTTCAAAACAAATGTATGTATGACAACACCAAATGTTGAGACTAATTTTCCAACTCCAATAACGTGTTTAGTTACTTACTTTATTAAGATTAGGGACAATGGTAGATTAGCTGAGCAGCACCAAGATATATGGGTATGAACATTCACACATGAGTCTCGTCATTATTTGCAACAGAAACTATTGATGCATTTTCATTGAAGCATGCCCTCAACAAAGACTCAAAGGAGGACTTGTCACCCTTCATACAGCAAATCAAGAGGCAACTGCTTGGCTAAAGGACTTTGCATTTGCCAAATAAATTAAACAAAAGGATATTCACCTAAATCCTCTGGCATATGGCTCTGAGAAGTATAACTTTTATACCTGCAATGGAATGTGCCAATAAAATGAATTGTTTAATGTAGAACACGATTTAGCTTTATGTAGAAGAACTGCAATTGACAACGTTTTGTGCTCTTTTTTCATCCATGTTGCTCTAGTGTGTTTCAGAAGAATACCTGCATCAAAGATGTCAACCTGCAGAAATTGTTCTGTCCAATTTAAAATAGAAATCTTGGAGCTTTATGAAGAAAATAAATATCATGTAGCATAAAAACCGCTTTGAACTTGGTCCCATATAATTCATTATTTTAATCACCGGTCCAGTTTAAAAAGAAATAATGCAAAACTTGATATTTGTTTTAACCTTCAGACGTATTTGTGGAATACTAAGGGTTCACCAGGTAATAGAGAATACAATGAAGGGTTACAGCAGATGCATCTGTTTGATCCTATTTAGAAGGAGGGTAACATTTGCTTGCTTCCAGTTGACACAAGGGAGCCTTGGCAATCTGGTCCTGTTGTATTCAATCCTGTGAGTATTTATCATAGGGTTCTTAGAGAAATGAAATCTTCCAGCAAATAAACCATTGACAATTAAGCTGGCTTTAAAATCCTTAACCACGGAAACCTTCAGAGCTCTCAATTTGTGTAGTTAATTGATATTTACTGTTGTATTCAGAATGTTATAATGTAACATCCTTTATGTGCTCCATGAGTGATAGCATGATCACCCTCCCCATGGAGAAGGCATTTTAATATACATGGCTTGCGTGGCACTCTTGGGCAGGCTGGAGATTATTTGTAAGATAAGTATAATGAGCAGGTGAAGGTATTGTCAAATTGGTTCAATAGCAATGAATGTAATTAAAAAAGCTAAATCCATTATGATAGGATTGTTGTGTAATATCGGTCTAATTGAAATGGTTCAATCTGTAGATTCTGCAGGAAATGAACAGCACAGAAAAACATTTACATGAAAACTCAAAATCAAAATCTACTGGGTGATGTATGATTTATTTTGCTGATCTTAACACCACATCCACAAAAACAAATTTTGGAGATATACTGTAAACGGGTGCAGATTTGTTGATGTAACCTGCCAGGGAATTATTCTCCTTCATTTCTGTTTGACATGAGCATCAAATCTAACATCATAATTATCAAGAGAATCCTTCATTACCTTATAAACCAGACAACAGGAATGAGTGCAGTTTAACTCAGAAAGACGACATTTCTTTATCAATTGGGATTACAGTCGGATCATAATAATAATAATAATAAATTTTATTTATGGGCGCCTTTCAAGAGTCTCAAGGACACCTTACAAAAATTTAGCAGGTAGAGGAAAAACATGTAAGGGGAATGAAATAAATAGTAGAGACATGACTAGTACACAAAGTAAAGACAGAATTCAATACAAAACACAATATGAGGCAATTAATGCACAGATTAAAAGGGAGGGGGACGTGGGGCTAAGGATAGGCAGAGGTGAAGAGATGGGTCTTGAGGCGGGACTGGAAGATGGTGAGGAACACGGAATTGCGGATCAGTTGGGGGAGGGAGTTCCAGAGCCTGGGAGCTGCCCTGGAGAATCAGTCACTCAGGTGGGGACACAGCATTCACATAGTGGAAACTTGTGCTTTCAAGTTATCTGATTGAATCAGGATGATGGTTATTTCAGCTGCTTCGCAGTTCCACTTAGATATGAAATCGAATTAGACAAATATAACCAATGCACAGCAGAACATTTAGCTTGATGTGGTATTTTGTTAAATTCTCCAGCCTGGCACTCTGAAACTCAAAGAAGTTTAGTTTGCAAACCGATTCATCAACGCGCCAAATGAAACTATAATGTCATATTATGAGGTCACTTTTGTTACATACTGAGTTATTACTGTTTGTTTTATTCATTACAGTTGACATATTAAGCTCCTGTATTTTGCATAAAGGACACAATATTGCAGCATATTGGCAAGCTGCTTTGCTTTTCACAGCGAATGTTATGTCCTAATATCAACCCCTAGGGATAAACACACGTATAAAGACTGGAAGCAAATGAGGCCCTGCAGCAGGTGGCCTTTTGCAGCCTAATGAATGTGGCAATCTGTTACTATCACTGCAGTGCTTTTTACCAGACAATTAGTCAACTAAGCGTGTAATTATTCCAGGCCAACAAGAGAGCCTCTTCTCTAATTTCATCTTTTCATTGCTGCTTACTCACCCACACTCCCCTCATTAATGAGAGATTTTCCAGTCCACATTAATTGATTTCAATAACATTCATTTTAGTTGAAAGGGAACGGTTCTGTTAATTGGGAAGTGGAAGCATCTTTTCATTTCAAGTGTGTCCCATTGCAGCGCTTTGAATGGACTCAACAGGTCTTGGCTAATGAAGTTAAGTAACATTGCAAATATAAAACTATATTAAAATTATCTATATTGTTGCACGCTTTCTGAAAATGTACAAAAGCATTGTGCAAACGAAACACACCTAACTGGATAAAGCTTCTGAACGGCATCATTAACACCTGAGCATTCTTTCTAGTTAAATTCAATCAATAAGCTTTTAACTGCTAAATAAATTGATCTCGCTGTTATGCTCTAGGTTAAATGTGTTTGGTTTCCATTGAAATCATTTATGTCAGAGCTTTAATCAAACTTATTAACGTTTTTAAGTCGTGATAGGCATGAATTAAGTCTTGTGGCATTTACTTTTGGGATGTGTGCATACTTGGCCGGAGAGAGTGCATTTAAGGCTCTCTCAAGTGACAGGCTACTAACTCACAAGTGAACAGCATCTCAGTCATTTTAAATTGGTTCCTCGTGGAAATAAATCTGTCAGACAGATATGACTTTGGATTTTGGAACTAATTGCCACTGATTTGGAAACATTACTTTGGGAAACAATAAAAATGTGTGGGAAATAGAACCTTCGTGTTGGCAGGAATTGCTATGAATGTTGGACTCCAGGGATCGTGACGTTCAAGTTCAGCTTGAAGTATGTGACTGCTGTCAAATAATCGTTTGGGATCTGTGCTCGGCCTCTGCGATCCGTATCTTCTGGAATCTTTGATTCTTATCAGAGAATGAAGTGCGTAAATGTTCAGATCCACAGCATTCGCATATCTCCCTCTGATTATTTGAAAAATATACATGAAACATGAAAGTCTGAAGGAGGGTCTCAACCTGAAACGTCACCCATTCCTTCTCTCCAGAGATGCTGTGTCACCCGCTGAGTTACTCCAGCATTTTTTGTCTACCTACAATTTAAACCGGCATCTGCAGTTCTTTCTTACACACACATATATTTGGATGTAAAAGTGTGTATGTTGGTAGACAAAAATGCTGGGAGAAACTCAGCGGGTGCAGCAGCATCTATGGAGCGAAGGAAATAGGCAACGTTTCGGGCCGAAACCCTTCTTCAGACTGATGGGGGGGGGGGGGGGGGGGGGGGGGGGGGGGGGGGTGGGGGTGTGGGGTATATACACACACACACACACACACACACACACACACACACACACACACACACACACACACACACACACACACACACACACACACACACACACATATATATATATTTCTGTGTATATTTTTTTTTATATATATATATACATTAATGTATACACATACACACACATATGTTTAAATATTTTAAATAAACATATGTGTGTGTATGTGTATATATTAATGTCTGGTAGACACAAAATGCTGGAGTAACTCAGCGGGACATTCAGCATCTCAAAAGAGAAGGAATGGGTGACATTTCGGGTCAAGGCCCTTCTTCAGACTGTGTGTATGCATGTATGTTTATATGCAAGAGAAAATCAGAACCAGAATCAGCTTCATGAATCTGATATATAAGTTTATTTCTATTCTAATCTTTTTAATTTGACAATTAAGACCAATAATCCGAGCCCCACCCCTCTTACACTGCTGCCCCACCACCTCTAAAAAATTGCATTGGGTTCAATTTCTTAAAAAACAATCCCGTTGCCTTTGGAGCCTGGCAATGCATTGTCTACATTGCTTTTTGTTTAAAAATCTAACTGACTGTCTCTCCCTTTATTTAACTCAATATAAATCTCCTTATAAACCAATATGTGAATCTACAGCAAACAATTAAGGTGCCCCTCAAAAGCTACGGCTTTGACTTGTTTTGCCAATTGTAATTGTGTCTAGATTAAATATATTTTTTTGATATGTGAAGAAACAGTTTCAAGCGTAGCTTGCTGATGTTTTAACCTTTGAGGACATTACAGTTCTGTGACTGTGTCTACACCTATAGCGCATGGTTTTTCTTTTTCCATATTGTTTTGAAGAAGTATTTAAAAAAAAAAGATAATATTTAGTTTCTTTATTCATGACATGTGATTGCTGTCAGTTTCATTTGATGACACAAACCTTTTATTGGAATGTGGTTAACCAAGTGGGAGACACTTTTCAGACCCTTGTGGAATTTACCATTATTCAACTATGAGCTGCATGTGCAGGTACCTGTCGCTCACTGAAGCAATAAAAAACAAAGCCTGGTTTTATTTTTGTTGCTTACCCTGCATTCCAGCTGGCATTATTGGTTAGTGAAAGCACATGGAAATGCCTAATCTTTCCTTCCCCCATCACGTGTGCTGGGGAGCTGATGTTGTATCACCTTAACACAATTCTGATTGGGAATTCACTGGGTGGAATGCATCAAATTCACTAACTAAAAATCAACTCATTCTTCCTTTCCTAAATTATGCCAAATTCTTGAAATCATAGTAAAAACTAAAACAATTGCAAATATTCAACTGTCTATAAAAAATTTAGATTGTCAAATTTATTTTTTAGTTGAGTGGCCTAATGCACTGTTTTGTGTACCTTTTTTTAATCTGCATTATTATGTTTAATTGTGTAAAATTATGTACATAATATGCAAAATATATAGCAGGTAAAATTATCTGCATGTGAAACTATTTTATGATCATTATTGCCTTCCCTATTTAAATATCTTAATTTTGTTTTCCAATCAGTATTAATTTTCATTTTCAAGGGTTATTTGTCAGTTTTTCTTTTGTTAAAGCAGATCTCTTTTAGAATTTAACATCAAAACTCTTGGCTGAAATTTAGCCACAGCATTTCCAGTTTACACTGAATTTTGTTCTCATTTTGGATATTGTACAATATCTGCTTTTCAATGGAAATGTGAAAGGTAGCCCAATTAAGTATAAAGCACCTATCAACTCTGCAACATGTATCAGTGAGAAAGGCTGAAGGTGCATGAGGAGAATCAATAGGGTGAACACAAGAGTCATTTACCCAGAGATGGGGAATCAAGATCCGGAGGATATAGGTTTATGGTGACAGTGGAAGATTTTGATCAGAACTTGAGGCACCGCACGATTGGCAGCCCCGCCAATAGTCTGTCTATTTTTTCATCTTTTTAAAATTTTTAGCATGTGTTAAAAGTTTGTGTAAATGTTCTCCTGTTTGTTATATGTGGGGGGGAAGGAGCCATGGGAAACTTTTTTCCAGTTTCTTACCTTGCTAGAGGTGTGATTATTTTCCGGGTTGCATCTCTGGTTGCTCTGCAGCCTACCATCGATGGAGCTGGAGGCCTCCTCGGACTGACTTGAGCCCCACTGCGGGGCGTCGACTTAACATTGGAGTTGATCCTTTGGCTGGGATCACTCCAACCGTGGCCTGTGGACTTACCATCAAGAGCTAACAGTCTCGGGAGAGGCCGAGTTGGGAAGCTCCAACGATGCAGAGGCTCGACCAGCCACGACCTGGGGTCCGATCGCCGGGGCAGGGGAGCTGACATCCCCCTGATGCGGGAGCTGATCGCCCCGATGCAGAGGGCCCAAATGCCGCCGGCTACGGGAGTCAAGATCGTCCTGTCGACGGAAGGCTCGAGGCCCCCGACCGCGGGAGAGCAAAGAAGGGAAGAGATTTGAACTTTTTTTTTGCCTTCCATCACAGCAACGAATGTGGAGGAGTCACTGTGGTGGATGTTTATGTTAAAACGGTGTATATCCATTGCTTTTTATTGGTATGACAGACTTGGCAAATGAAATTCCTCATATGTTGCATAACATACTTGGCTAATAAAGTATTATTGTGATTGTGATTAGTGAGGGGCAACTTCTTTGCACAGAGGGTGGCGGGTATGTGGAACAACATGCCAGAGGAAGTAGTTAAGGCAGGAACTACAGTATAACACTATTTAAAAGACTCTGAAGCAGGTGCATGGATAAGAAAGGTGCAGAGGGATTTGGGACCAATGTCAGCAGGTAGGACTAGCATAGAGGGGATGTTGTGGTGGGCATGGGCAAATTGAGCCAAAGGGCTTTTTTCTGTGCCGTATAACTCTATGAATGCCAAAGTCCAGTTCCCCTCTGAATGAAAGACCACTCTGATCTGCAGGTTTGCAGAGAGTAGTGCGTTCGGCCGAACGCACTATGGGAACTTCACTCGCCCCCCTGCAGGAACTATACAACAGGAGGTGCAACTCCAGAGCAAATAAAATCATGGGAGACCCCTTCCACCCCTGCAACGGACTGTTCCAGCTGCTACGGTCAGGCAAACGCCTCCGTTGCCATGCGGTGAGAACGGAGAGGTTGAGAAGGAGTTTCTTCCCAGAGGCAATTCGGACTGTAAACGCCTATCTCACCAGGGACTAACTCTACTGAACGTTTTTCCTTCCATTATTTATTATGTAAAAGAATATGTGTGTTATGATTGTGTTTATAATTTGTATGGTTGTTTTGTTGTTTGTCTTTTGCACAAATGTCCGCGAGCATTGCCACTTTCATTTCACTGCACATCTCGTATGTGTATGTGACAAATAAACTTGACTTGACTTGACTTGATCTAGATATATTTTGCTGTTCCTTCATCTTGCTCTTTCAGTATCCCTAGAACTTCCTAAGTCATTGTTCTATTGCAGTATCTACACACTATAGCTTGCAGACATCATATCTGAATGGTGAAAGTCATGAGGAGATCAATTTAGTTTCTAAATAGAACAACTGACACGTTAGAGGAAGGGAAATTTGACTTCACGCAAGATAAATTTGGTTCTATTGTTCATTAGTTACTAAAAAGGGAAGACACTGAAAAATAATGGAAAATACATTCTGATGGAAGATGAAGACCATTGTTGACGCTAGTTGAGTAAACATCTCTCATACTGTAAACTGTCGGGGTAGAAAGAAACAGTTATGGCGAGAAAATGGAAAATAAGTATTTATTCTTGTCACAGAGGAGTGAAAAGGATGATATCCTTTTTCTACGTATTTAAAGTGATATTGCTTATCAAGCTGGAAGGGAGGTTATTACATTTTAATGCAGCAAATATAATCATGACCCAGTTGGGGTGGAAGGACTAGACAACCTCCCCAAGACCCCTGATCTGATATAGATGCGAAAATTGCACAATTCATGTATGGTTTGAGATTTAAACATCTAAATTGGACAACATAATTGATTTGTTCCACTCAGCAGCCGTGCCTCAAATTTTCTTTCCTCATATTTAAATAATAGTTTCCCTGATGTTCTTTGGGCCTGATCATTTTATCATCTTTCTTCCCACAACCACAAGGATGTTTTTGTGTTTTATCTGTGCTATATAGAATCTTGACAGATGGTTTGCAGTTGAGTATGTGCATCTGTGGTTGTCAAGGTTACTCAGTTTTATCCACCCACAGATTTCTTTGATTTGCATAATTCTATCATATCAGTTTATTACATTCCAGAATGAAGTTGATAAATGGCGCGTTCTGAAACTGATATCTTCTCCGAGGATTTTATCAGCCAATGTATTGTATTTTTCTTAAGTAATGTCATTCGACGGTTGACCAAACTTTGTTGCAATGGCAGCAAAGGCAAAGAAAAAAAAGGGAGAAATCCATGACTTGAAAAAATAAAAGTTAAATAGTCCTGGAAGCAAATTGAGATGCATTTGATGTCGTAACACTCCCATTTCTACCAAAAAGGTTTAAATCCCAAATATGGTGGAGCATAATGTAAACATCATCAACGAACCATTTTTCTATCTAAAAATGAAGAATACGCACTCATTTATGTAGCGCTCATTCACAACTTGGTTCCTGGTTTGTAATATAATACAAACACAAAATGCTGGAGTAACTCAGCGGGACAGGCTGCACCTCTGGATAGAAGGAATGGGTGACGTTTCGGGTTGAGACCCTTCTTCAGACCCGACCTTACTCAAAATATCACCCGTTCCTTCTCTCCAGAGATGCTGCATTTCTCCAGCATTTTGTGTCTATCTTCGGTGTAGTGTACCTGGACTTTCAGAAAACCTTTGATGAGGTCCCACGTAGGAGATTAGTGGGCAAAAATAGAACACATGGCATTGGGGGTAGGATACTGACATGGATAGAAAATTGGTTGGCAGACAGGAAACAAAGAGTAGGGATTAACGGGCCCCTTTCAGGATGACAGGCAGAGATTAGTGGGGTACCGCAAGGCTCTGTGTTGGGACCGCAGCTACTTACAATATACATTAATAATTTAGATAAAGGGATTAAAAGTAACACTAGCAAATTTGCAGATGACACAAAGCTGGGTGGCAGTGTGAACTGTGAAAAGGATGCTATGAGGATGCAGGGTGACTTGGATAGGTTGGGTGATTGGGCAGATGCATGGCAGATGCAGTGTAATGTGGATAAATGTGAGGTTATCCACTTTGGTGGCAAAAACAGGAAGGCAGATTATTATCTGAATTGTGTCGTTGGGAAAAGGGGAAGTTCAACGAGATCTGAGGGTCCTTGTTCACCAGTCACTGAAAGTACGCATGCAGGTACAGCAGGCAGTGAAGAAAGCTAATGGCATGTTGGCCTTCATCGCGGGAGGAGTGGAGTATAGGACCAAAGAGTTGTGCAGGGCCCTAGTGATACAACACTTGGAGTATTGTGTGCAGTTTTGGTCTCCAAATTTGAGGAAGGACATTCTTGCTATTGAGGGAGTGCAGCATAGGTTCATGAGGTTAATTTCCAGGATGGCAGACTGTCACATGTTGATAGAATGGAGCGACTGGGCTTGTACACTCTGTAATTTAGAAGGATGAGAGGGTATCTTATTGAAACATATAAGATTATTAAGGGATTGGAAATGATAGACAGAAAATATGTTCCCAATGTTGGGGAAGTCCAGAACCAGGGTCCACAGTTTAAGGATAAAGGGTAGGCCATTTAGAAACATAGAAATTAGGTGCAGGGAAAGGCCATTCGGGCCCTTCGAGCCTGCACCGCCATTCAATATGATCATGGCTGATCATCCAACTCAGTATCCCTACCTGCTTCTCTCCATACCCTCTGATCCCCTTAGCCACAAGGGCCACATCTAACTCCCTCTTAAATATAGCCAATGAACTGGCCTCAACTACCCTCTGTGGCAGAGAGTTCCAGAGATTCACCACTCTCTGTGTGAAAAAAGTTCTTCTCATCTCGGTTTTAAAGGATTTCCCCCTTATCCTTAAGCTGTGACCCCTTGTCCTGGACTTCCCTAACATCGGGAACAATCTTAACAAAGATCTGCATCTAGCCTGTCCAACCCCTTAAGATTTTTGTAAGTTTCTATAAGATCCCCTCTCAATCTTCTAAACTCTAGAGAGTATAAACCACGTCTATCCAGTCTTTCTTCATAAGACAGTCCTGACATCCCAGGAATCAGTCTGGTGAACCGTCTCTGCACTCCCTCTATGGCAATAATGTCCTTCCTCAGATTTGGAGACCAAAACTGTACGCAATACTCCAGGTGTGGTCTCACCAAGACCCTGTACAACTGCAGTAGAACCTCCCTGCTCCTATACTCAAATCCTTTTGCAATGAAAGCTAACATACCATTCGCTTTCTTTACTGCCTGCTTTAGAACGGAGATGAGGAAAAACATTTTCATCCAGAGAGTTGTGAAGCTGTGGAATTCTCTGCCTCAGAAGGCAGTGGAGGCCAATTCTCTGGATGCTTTCAGGAGAGTTTAGAGCTCTTAAAGATAGTGGAGTCAAGGGATATGGGGAGAAGGCAGGAATGGGGTACTGATTGTGGATGATCAGCCATGATCGCAGTGAATGGTGGTGCTGGCTCGATGGACTGAATGGCCTACTCCTGCACCTATTATCAATTGTCTATTGCCTAAACCAGCATCTGCAGTTTCTTCTCACATAATATAAATCATGCTAAAACCTAACAAAGAAGTTTAGAATTAATGATGATACCTTTTGATTACCTTAGCTGTAGGTTGATTCCTTACTTTTGCATTGGGCAATTTGTGGGTTCAATTCCCACTTCAGACACTTGAACATAAAAATCCAGGCTAGCATTTCAATGTAATAAAGAAAAACTGTTGCAGTATCGGAGATGCAATGCTTTGGATGAGATTTTAAAACCATGGCACTTCTACACATAAGATTATTTAACATATTCCACACCTGTAAGGACTTTACACATTCTCCATGTGACTGTATGGGATTCCTCCGGGTGCTTCAGTTGCAACATCCCAAAAATGGTTAGTTGTGCTGGTTAATAGGCCTCTGTAAAATTGCCCCTAATATGTTGGGAGCGGATGAGAAAGTGGGATAACATAGAACTGTTGTGAACGGGTGAATGATGGTTGACTAGGTGGGCCGAAGGGCCTGATTCCATACTGTTGCTCTAAACTACACTAGATGAAAACTGCATTCTGATGTTTGTCCACTTATTAAGATTTGTGAAACAGATCATATCTTCGTCATCACATTTTGTTTTGTGGAGGCTTGTACACAAATTGGTTGCTGCTTTACCTAATTTCATAAGTTATAGGAGTAGAATTAGGCCATTTGGCCCATCAAGTCTACTCCGCCATTCAATCATGGCTGATCTATCTTTCCCTCTCAACCCCATTCTCCTGCCCATTCCCCCTTAACCCCTGACACTCGTACTAATCAAGAATCTTATCAATCTCTGTTGCGAGAGCATTTAAAAAAAATGCTTCTTTGGCTGTAACATGTTTCAGAGCATTCTGAGAATATAAACAGCTGCATGAAAGGATAGGTTATTTCTGAAGTGAAAACAAGGGAATAATTCAATTCTTTAGTAAGATTGCAACACTTCTAATCAGTGAGGAAGGCTTAAAAATAGCAGAACATTTTTGATTTTAGAAATATTGAACAGCAATCTCATTGTGTGTCAACAAAATTACATCACAGATTCTAAATAAAGCTTGCAGAAATAGCAGGTATTTACCGAGATGAATTAGTATGGGAGATGATGTCATGGCCTAGTAAGATGCAGTAGGTTGGAAAATCTGGATCAATGGTTGAAAGCCTTTCTCATGCAGAAAATGTTCGATTTGAAAATTGTGTGGACCATAAAACCTGTAGTTTTAGAAACTAAAATGTTGAATGATTAAGGTATATAAGTGTTGCAATGCAAACTAAACATGCATTTGCCTCAACGAGTGGTGGTGCACATGTTCCATATGAAGCTCCAGCGGTCCTCCTAAAAGGCATCTGCAAAAAATATCAAATAACCTAATTTGTAATATAAGGTGAATTTTTTGTGACGACTTTCAATCAGTTAACTTTAAATTGTTATTTAAATCTCAACTTAGTATTGAGCAATAGTGGATGCATTTTGTATTTGTTGCGAAATATGATTCCCCAATTTCTCTCCAATGCATGAAAGAATACACGTCCCAATCATTTCCCAGCTCTCAAGCTTTTGTGAAGTCTCGCAAACTGCAATATAAGCCATAGAGTCTTACAGCGTGAAAGCAGTCCCTTCGGCCCAACTTGCCCACACCGGCCAATATGTCCCATCCACACTAGTCCCACCTGCCTGTGTGTGGCCCATACCCATCTAAAGCTGTCCTATCCATGTACCTGTTTAAATGTTTTTTAAACTTTGCCATAGTACCTGCTTCAACTACCTACTCTGGCTGCTTGTTCCATACACCCATCACCCTTTGTGTGAAAAAGCCACTCCTCCGGTTCCGATTAAATCTTTCTCCCCTCACCTTAAACCTATGTCCTTTGGTTCATGATTCCCCTAGTCTGGGCCAGAGACTCTGTGCATCTACCTGATCTATTCCCCATATGAACGCACACCTCTATAAGATCACCCCTCGTCCCCCCACACTCAAAGGAATGGAGTCCTAGCCTGCTCAACCTATCCCTGTCACTCAGGCCCTCAGGTCCCGGCAACATACTCGTAAAGGGTGATCACATGGTATTAGTTTTTAGAGACACAACTTGGATGACAAACCCTTTGGCTCACAGAGTCCACGCCGACCATCGATCACCCGTACGCCAGTTCTATGCTCTCCCACTTTCCGATGCCACACACCAGTGGCAACTTTTAACGAAGCCGATTAGTTTACAAACCTGCATGTCTTTGGAACGTTAGGACAAATTAAATGAAGTTAAATTCATTTAGTTAAATCAAAATTGTACAATATTGAACTATCTTTAATTCTGACCTTTTACATAGCGGTTTTTTTCTTCCTGCTAATTAAATATAAAAAATAAGGCTAAATATTTGTTGAAATAGAATAATTGCTCATAACAGTGTTAGAGTTGCTGCCTGACAGCGCCTGAGACCCGGGTTCGATCCTGACTAAGGGTGCCGTCTGTACTGAGTTTGTATGTTCTCCCCGTGACCTGCGTGGGTTTTCTCCAGGATCTGCAATTACCTCCCACACTCCAATGACGTACAGGTTAATTGGCTTGGTACAATTGTAAATTGTCCCTAGTGTGTGCAGGATAGTGTTAATGTGCTAGATCACTGGTTGGCGAGCCTCGGTGGGCCGAACGGCCTGTTTACGCGTTGCATCTCTAAACTAAACTTAAATGCTCAGACTTATATTCTTCTGTAATCTTATTTTCCTTTCAGCTGTGAGCTACCAGTCAAGCAGTAACCTTAACTACATACAACATGCATGGTTAAATGTATTTTTAAAGGCTCCTGAACTTATTTTGAAATGCTTCTAAATATCAGGATTTTAGAAGAATACCTCTTATTCCATCAATGTGATTAATTTTACTTCCTGCAACAAATATGTTTAAGGTCTCAGGCAAGATTACCGAATTGTAGTGGATTATGAATAGTTTTGTGTGATAGGCTTCTGTCCACTGATAATTAGATTGATCCTTTGAAAAATTCATTTCACTTGCAGCAGAGTGAGGAGGCTTTCAAATATCATTTTGAAATGGGTCCGCAACCCATCAAATCATTCATTCCCAATATCTTTTGGTTTGTCAAGATATCACCACTGTGTCTAGTTTAGTTTGATCAATATTCACTAATTGATGCGAGCTTGCACACAAATATTTTTACTTTTTTTTGTATTTGTTTTGTTCATGGAGCTGAACACTTAAGGGCCTGTCCCACGAGCATGTGACTCCATGCGGCAAGCGCGACCTAACGTTGTCGCTTGAGCCGTACGGCCTCACGGGGCCGGTCCCACTTCGCGCGGGGCTCCGAAAAACTGACCGTGTTCAAATTTTTCCGTGCGGCAAGGGCCTGCCGGCCCGCAACCGCCTCAACGCCGTATGCATCGCCTCGATGGGCATACACAGCGTCTCGACGACAGACGCACCGTCTTGGCGCCGTACGTCACACGCGAACTTCCCGCGGACTTCGCTCGAACTTCACATCACTCACTCGACCTCCGCGCGGCCCCCGCTTCCGGTTTGGTCGCGCTCGCCGCATGCAGGTCGCATGCTTGTGGGACAGGCCCTTTACTCTTTGCACAGTAATGCTGGACTGATCTCATTGCACAGTGGTGCTGCACTCTTCCCATTATGAGTCTTTGCATTTTTATTCATAGCCAGGCCAACCAAGAGATGCTGCCTGACCCACTAAGTTACTCCAACACTTTGTGTCTATCTTTGGTATAAACCAGCATTTGCAGTTCCTTTCTATGCAACCTTTTCTTGGTTTATACACATCAATTCCATTTGTCTAGTCTGAAGAAGGGTCTTGACCCGAAATGTCACCCAATCCTTCCATTCAAAGATGCTGCCTGTCCCTCTGAGATACTCCAGCATTTTGTGCCTATCTTCGGTGAAAACCAGTATCTGCAGTTCTTTCCTACATTATTCCATTTGTACGCTGAGGAATTCTGCACCCAAGGCCTATGGAACAGTACTAATATATGCTCTATCTCAGAAGAGTTAGTAACTGTGGTATCTTGACATTTTGCCTTAGTTCCTTGGCCATGTAGCAGGTGGATTATTATTGAAAGACCGACCTGTATCCTATTTTCTAGTGTGCTTAACATTCTATTCTTTTGACTGACTGACGTCTATTACAAACCCACTGACTCCCACAACTGTCTCGACTACACTTCTACTACCAATTCCTCCGTCTACGCCGCATCTGCACCCAAGATGAGGTGTTCCATAGTAGAACATCCGAGATGTCCTCATTCTTTAGGGAATTGGGATTCCCCTCATCAAAGATGAGGCCCTGATTTGTTTTTCCTCAGTACCCTGCAGCTCCGCCCTTGCTCCCCCTCCCCCTTGTCGCAACAGAGACACAGAGTCCCCCCTAGTCCTTACCTTCCACCCCATCAGCCATCGCGTACAACACATAATCCTCTGAAGTTTCCGCCACTGCCAATGGGATCCCACCACGAGGCACATTTTCCCATCTCCACCCTTTTCCACCTACCACAGAGACCGTTCCCTCCGCAACTCCCTGATTAACACATCCCTTCCCACACAAACCACCCCCTCCCCAGGTACCTTCCTACGCAGCCACAGAGGATGCAACATCTGTCGCTATACCTCCTCCCTCGAGTCTGTCCAAGGACCCCGACAGTCCTTTCAGGTAAGGCAGAGGTTCACTTGCACCTCCTCCAACCTCATCTGCTGTATCCGTTGTTCAAGATGTGGACTTTTATACATCGGCGAGACCAAACGCAGACTGGGCGATCGTTTTGCGGAACACCTTTGCTCAGCCTGCGTGAACCAACCTGATTACCCAGTTGCTGGACACTTCAATTCTCCTTTCCATTCCTACACCAACCTTGTCTCGGTCTCCTCCATCGTCAGAGTGAGGCTAAATGCAAATTGGAGGAACGGCATCTCATATTTGACACCAAATGACGCCCTTTACTGCTTTGACAGGAACCAGGCTACCTCTGTAAATTTGTAGATGAAAATCCACATTTGCAAATGGGACCAGGGAAATAGTAACCTTAATGTCAAGGGAGATGAAAAAGAATGATATTTGTCATTTAGCAGCTGAAGGGAAAATATGAGGATGGAGAATGGAGAAACCTCACAGAGCTGCAAGTCCATGGCTGGTATTCCCTACAACCATAGCTCTTGGGAATCTTGAGACTGATCATGCAGGCACAATCATTATGGCCATTGCCTCCAACACAGGATGGATTATTTTCTTTCTCCAATGTAATATATCAATGACATACTTGTGATGCTCTTTTGTAGAGGAACGTGTCAGGGTGGAATGGGTGTTGTGTTGGGCATGTCGGGGAAGCAAGGACAACAATGGGACTGAGATAATATTGAACTGGCAGGGAATTGTCACCTATGTCCTCTGAAAATACCTTTTTGATGGACACAAAATGCTGGAGTAACTCAGTGGGTCAGGCAGCATCTCTGGAGAAAATGAATAGGTGACACTTCAGATCAAGATCCTTCAACATAACTATCTTTTTCAGGACCTTTTTGATAGCCAGTTATGAAGTTAATAGATGTTTTTCTGTGTAAATGCACTGAAACAGAAAAGCACTTCAAAAAAAAAAGTCCACAGGCAGTTAAAATATCTTGAAATATATCCTAACAGATTCAGATGTTGTGAAGGAAATAGACATTCCTGGGGATAGATTTTGAACTCATTGACTGGATGTGAATTGGCAGTGGTAGCTCTATCAACTGCAAAATATTTTCACCTGCATGTCAAATGCCAGATTTACAGTTCTTGGTAAATTGAAATTTTACCCAATTGGTGACTCAGTTTTCTGCTATGTCTTGGTGATCCAATTTGTAAATTAATTTCCATGTTCCTCTTCCCAAATGAGCTGAGCTGGATCCAAGTGGCCTCTTGTGTTATAACCCGTTTCTTTGTGTGTTTGGGTGTTAATGTCATTGAGGTGAGTTGTCATTGCTAATCTACAGGATTAGCATTTAGGTGCATTTTTCTCATATAGTAGAATTGAAAAATGAGTCTGCATTCACTTCATTGAGTTGTGGAGTACTCAGGCTGGTTTTAAAAGCTCTGTTGTTGGATGCCCCTCATATCAAGGCAATTGTTCTCATATGTAGGGGATCCAGAGAAGGAACAGCATATCAAAACCACATGGTTGTCAAGGGAAGGTTAATGTCAGAGTTCACATCTATATAATTAAAAGTCTCATCTTGATCACTTCCTTTCTGCGCTGTATATTGATTTTAGAAAAAACGCTACTCTGTATCGCTGTGATTTTTGGCCATCTTACTCACAATCCTCCTCCGCTCAGCCAGCCCCGAGGATTTTTCTCATCGATGAAAAATAAAAAAGTTATGAGTGTTTAAAAAACCTTTAGATAAGCTGATTGGTCCTCTCGTCTGTCAATACACAATGTATGTGTGTGTGTGATTCTGTGTGTGAGTGAGAGTTTGTGTGTGTGTGAATGTGTGTGTGTGTATATTGGAATTGGTGGAGAGGTGGAATATTGCATTGGGGGACCAGCCCTCCCGTGTGAAGCTGGGACCCAACGGGCCTCACTTAGTCTAGTTAAATTTTAAAGCACTTTACAAGTAATCATAAAAATGAGAAGCCTGTAAGCTTTCATCAGTCAGAGCATTGAGTATAGAAGTTGGGAGGTCATGTTGCAGTTGCATAAGACGTTGATGAGGCCGCATTTAGATTATTGTGTTCTGTTTTGTGCATCATGTTATAGGAAAGATATTGTCAAGCTGGAAACGGTGCAGAGAAGATTTACGAGGATGCTGCTTGGATACGAGGGCCTGAGCGATAGGAAGAGGTTTTGCAGGCCAGGACTCTATTCTTTGGAGAGCGGGTGAGGGGTGATCTTATAGGTGTACAAAGTCATGTAAGGAATAAATTGGGTGGCGCACAGAGTCTCTTGCCCAGAGTGGGGCAATCGAGAATCAGGTGAGAACCAGGTGAGAAAGATTTAATAGAAACCTGAAGGGTAACTTTTTCATGCAAAGACTGGTAGGAGTATAGAACAAGCTGCTGGATGACGTATTGGAGGCAGGTACTATTGCAACGTTTAAGGAACATTTAGACAGGTACATGGATAGGACAGGTTTAGAGGGTTATGCAGGCAGGTGGGACAGGTGTAGATGGCATGTTGCCTGGTGTAGGCAAGTTGGGCCAAAGGAGCTGCTTGCATGCTGTAAAACTATGACTCTTTTTCACTGCACCTTGGCATAAGTGACTGTAAAGTATCATTGAATCACACTGGAGGTTAGCAGCAAGTAAAACATTTGAATTATTTTTGACAAATATAAGGACAAGGGTTCTGTGAGGGAATTAGCAGGGCTTTGTGAGATAAATATGTTGGACTTATTTAAGGTGATAGTGAACCTGATGAAGGTTCAGTGATTGCTACTGAATGTTGTGGAATCTTTTCCCATAGGAGACCATCCACAGTACAAATCACATTTTAGAAAAAATACAAGTCGATGGTAGCACACGAGGTGGTCCAGAGTGTTACATTGCCAAGGTTGGATTAGAGTTGTGTGGGTCAGTTCAGGAACCTGACAGTTGATTTGTGTAAACCAAAGATAGACACAAAACGCTGGAGTAACTCATCGGGACAGGCAGCATCTCTGGAGAGAAGGAATGGATGACGTTTCGGGTTGAGACCTTTCTTCAGACTAGTTAGGGATAAGGGAAACGAGAGATATAGACGATGATGTGGAGAGATAAAGGACAATGAATGAAAGATATGCAAAAATGTAACGATGATGAAGGGAACTGGCCATTGTTCGCTGTTTGTTGGGTGAAAACAAGAAGCTGGTGCGACCTTGTTGGGGGAGGGACAGAGAGCGGGGGAATGCCGTGGTTACTTGAAGTGAGATAAATCAATATTCATACCACTGGGTTGTAAGCTGCCCAAGCGAAATATGAGATGCTGTTCCTTCAATTTGCACCTCATTCTGACAATGGAGGAGACCTAGGACAGAAAGGTCAGTGTGGGAATGGGAAGGAGAATTAAAGTGTTTAGCAACCAGGAGATCAGGTAGGTTCAGGCAAATTGAATTAAGGTGTTCAGTGAAATAATCGCCCAGTCTACGTTTGTTCTCACTGATGTATGAGTCCACATATTCAAACAATGGATACAGTAGATGAGGTTGGAGGAGATGCAAGTGAACCTCACCCTCACCTGAAAGGACTATCGGGCTCCCTGGACAGAGTTGAGGGAAGAGGTATAGGGACAGGTGTTGCATTTTCTGCGGTTGCAGGGGAGGGTACCTGGGGAGGGGATGGTTTGGGTGGGAAGGGATGAGTTAACCAGGGATTTGCAGAGGGAACTGTTTCTGCAGAAGGTGGAAAAGGGTGGAGATGGGAAGATGCGATTAGTGCTGGGATCCAATTGGATTGTGTAGATTGGGCATTGGTTGACAAATGTCATCAAATTTAAAATGATCAAGCTGAGCATGGTGAATAAACCATGAGATTGTGGACAATTGTGAGACCACAAGGCATAACCAGGTTGTAAGGAAAATAGTATCCCCTCCCCGGGCACTTTCCCTTGCAGCCGCAAGAAATGCTACACTTGTCGCTTTATCTCCGACTCCATTCAAGGACCCAAGCAGTCGTTCCAGGCGCGATAGACGTTCACCTGCACCTCCTCCAACCTCATCTATTGCATCCGCTGCTCTAGATGTCAGCTGATCTACAACGGTGAGACCAAGCGTAGGCTTGGCGATCGAACACCTCCGCTCGGTCCGCAATAACCTACCTGATCTCCCGGGGGCTCAGCACTTCAACTCCCCCTCCCATTCCGAATCCGACCTTTCCGTCCTGGAACCCCTCCATGGCCAAAGTGAACACCACCGGAAGTTGGAGGAGTAGCACCTCATATTTCGCTTGGGCAGTTTGCACCCCAGCGGCGTGAACATTGACTTCGCCAATTTCTGGTAGCCCTTATTGTCTCCTCCTCTTCTCAGCTCCCCCTCAGCCCTCTGTCTCCTCCTCTTCCTTTCCTCCACCTCCACCAGTCTGAAAAAGGGTTTTGACCCGAAACGTTGCCTATTTACATCGCTGAGTTTCTCCAGCACTTTTGTCTACCCTGTTCCTGCTTTCTCCCCATATCCCTCGATTCCATTAGCCCTAAGAGCTACTGTATATCTGATGTTGGAATGTTGCAATATCAGTTGACGTTGGAACTCTACAGGTTAACTGTTCATGAATTGTGAAGGTTATAACATTAAATCTATGTTTTATGAATTGTATTATCTATGGTCAAAATTAAGATGGGAAGGCACTTAATTGATCGATTTGTGATTTATTTTTCTCCTGACATATTTGATGTGTGCTTTTGGTTTTTGACGTGAGCTAGATATTCATTGAAACTTCTTTTGATAAAGTTGATAAATTGAAGGATACAAAAGAGTATTTATATATTTTCAATCAAGCCAGGCAGATGAGCATGAATATCCGTGACAGACCAGGGAAAGTACAGTGCATTCAGAAAGTATTCAGACCCCTTCTCTTTTTCCACATTTTGTTACATTACATATGTTAGCCTTATTTTAAAATGGATGAAATTCATTTTTGTTTATCATCAATCTACACACAGTACCCCATAATAAAAAAGCAAAAACAGGTGTTTAGAAATTTTTGCAAGGTAATTAAAAAGAGATAACTGAAATATCACATTTACATAAGTGTTCAGACCCTTTACTCAGTACTTGGTTGAGTCACCTTTGGCAGCGATTACAGCCTCGTCTTCTTTGGTATGAAGCTGCAAGCGTGGCACACCTGTATTTGGGTAACTTCTCCCATTCTTCTCTGCAGATCCTCTCAAGCTGTCAGGTTGGAGGGGGAGCGTCGATGCACAGCTATTTTCAGGTCCCTCCAGAGATGTTTGATCAGGTTCAAGTCCGGGCTCTGGCTGGGCCACCCAAGGACATTCACAGACTTGTCACAAAGCCACTCCTGTGTTGTCCTGGCTGTGTGATTAGGGTCGTTGACCTGTTGGAAAGTGAACCTCCGCCCCAGTCTGAGGTCCTGGACGTTCTGGAGCAGGTTTTCAAGGACCTCTCTGTACTTTGCTCCGTTCATCTTTCCCTCGATTCTCACTAGTCTCCCAGTTCCTGCCATTGAAAAACATCCCCACAGAATGATGCTGCCACCACCATGCTTCACCGTTGGTATGGTATTGGCCAGGTGATGAGCGGTGCCTGGTTTCCTCCAGACGTGACACCTGGCATTCAGGCCAAAAAGTTCAATCTTGGTTTCATCAGACCAAAGAATTTTGTTTCTCATGCCTTTTGGCAAACTCCAAGCGGGCTGTCCATGTGCCTTTTACTGGGGATTGGCTTCCATCTGGCCACTCTATCATAAAGGCCTGAATGGTGGAGTGCTGTAGATATAGTTGTGCTTCTGGAAGGTTCTCCTATCTCCACAGAGGAACTCCAGAGCTCTGTCAGAGTGACCATTGGGTTCTTGGTCACCTCACTGACCAAGGCCCTTCTCCCCCAATTGCTCAGTTTGGCCGGGCGGCCAGCTCTATGAAGAGTCCTGGTGGTTCCAAAGTTCTTCCATTTAAGAATGACGGAGGCCACTGTGCTCTTCGGGACCTGCAATGCTGCAGAAATTGTTTTATACCCTTCCCCAGATCTGTGTCTCGACACAATCCTGTCTCGGAGGTCTACGGCCAATTCCTTCATCTTCATGGCTTGGTTTTTGCTCTTACATGCACTGTCAACTGTGGGACCTTATATGGACATGTGTGTGCCTTTCCAAATCATGTCCAATCAATTTAATTTACCACTGGTGGATTCCAATCAAGTTGTAGAACCATCTCAAGGATAATCAATGGAAACAGGATGAATTTAAGTTCAATTCTGAGTGTCATAGCAAAGGGTCTGAAAACTTATGTAAATGTGAAATGTAAATGTGATATGTAAATGTGATATGTAAATGTGACGAATAAAACCGTATTGTATTGTATATTTATTTTTAATTACTTTGCAATAATTTCTACACACCTGTTTTTGCTTCTTCATTCTGGGGGTATTGTGTGCAGATAGATGATTAATTTAAAAAGGAATTTAATCTATTTTTAAAATAAGGCTGTAACGTAACAAAATGTGGGAAAAGTGAAGGGGTCTGCATACTTTCTGTATTCACTGTATATTAAATGGCAGGAAGCATGGTCTTTTTTTCAGATTTTACCTTCTTGGAATCGAATACTCAAAACCAAAACTCTTGATTGCGTGTTGCAATAAAAAATAGATCAGTATCAAGAAGCCCTTAAGGGAAAATACTGGCAGAAGCTCTAAAAATGGTATTACTACCGTATTCTTTCCTTTTGACGGTGATCTGAGGTCAGCATACTGTTGATATCTTTGAATTGTTCAAGTAAGCTCGGCACGCATTGTTGCAAAAATACAGAAAACTCTAACAGTTATATTGAATGCAGACTGCATGCTTATTAGATGCTATGCAAAATAGACCGCGTTGCAAGGCCATTACTATTGTATAGCGAAAGCAGTTTGATCTAATGTTGTCATAGTGAAGTTCGAAGAATGTCTTGAACAAAACGCACCGAATCTAATAAAAACTGCATAAAGAGATGTGCTGTCCTAGTTGTTTATGTACTATTGTATGTTTTGGAAGTCTGAATAAAAGCAAGTTCAGTAAGAAAATGACTAAAAAGATATCTCACATATATATTAAGGCTTCAGTTTCCAGTTCTAATGTACAGTGACTTCAGTTACTTGACACACTTCCATTTTTAAAAATAATTTTCGTATTCCAGTTTCATTGAAGCAAGTTTGTGACATTCTGTGTTACAAATGAAAAGGGAAATTGAATTGTAATTAGTTATACCTGTGTAAAAAAAAGTGAGCCCAAAATTATTTTGAAACCACCCAATGTCACAGCAAGTTAATCACAACAACATTGTATTAGTTTTCCTGTAGAATTGGAAGCTTCATAATTTCCATCAAATTTAAAACCTGCTTTAAGTCTGCATTGTTTGATTTAGTTGTCAGTGTTAGTTACATTTCTTTTTCTTTCTCGATGGATATTACTCTTGGTTTCATGGTAAATTGCAAATTGTAACTAAAATTCACACTGCACATTTTTCAGTGGATAACTGTACATATATAAATGCTTAATAATGACACTTGTTTATTTGAATTTTACAGTTGTACCCTGAAATGCATGACAATTTCCTTCCTATTTCTTCAGTGTACTCAATCAACTCATAAAAAACATTATATTCCCACACACATTTCTGTTCGATTTTATAATTGAATTTAATGAAAACATTTCATTCAGTGAGTGATTACATTTAGTGCTAAATTAGATTGTGTTTGTTGTTATTAATGCCTGTAATAAGAAAGGAGTCAGGTATGGTTGGTAATAATTAATGAGCCCGTTTTAATCCATTATAACTGCTGCATCATTTGTATATGATACTAAAGAGCTATCAACATATTTCCCCTTTTATATGCTGACTTGTTTATTGCAACAGAGATAAAGAAACTATGACAGAATCAATAGTATTCTATTCAATTAACATTTTATGGAAAGGAAAGCATGCATTGATGATCATTGTCAGGTTTATAGCTGGCTAATATTGTTTGGACTGAACAGTATTAGGTGGCATTTATGCGTATGTGTTCAATTGAAAATATACTGAGTATACAGTTGTATAGATTTTAGCATCATTGTGACCATTTCCTGATATTTAATTTTAAGAAAAATAGATACAAAATGTAGGCATCATTTAACTTTGTATTGCCGTTTATTTCTAGAGGATGCAAAAAAATAGAGGGAGAAACATTCTCAGGTGAAACCTTCAAATGATCAGGCATCCAAAATCTGAATTGCTTAGAATTTGTAAATGACCATCAGTGCAAGAATTTAGGATGCCTTGTTCCGAGAGGATGAAGGAGGAAACAGGAACCAGACAGCACCCGATGTAACACTAATGGTAACTGACACAAACAATATCAGTTCTGCCACACACAAGATCAACTCTACTCCATTTGCTGCCACCACTGGGACACCATGTTCCCTGCTGATGCAGTTATGAAATATAAAATGTAATTTGACACGGGTTATTTTGCTGGTTCTGCTACTCTTGCTGCTCATGTGTAATTTGATATGGTTAAACATTCGGTCTCAAAACCAAGCTGCATTTGCACTGGTTTAACTAGTCCAGTGGATTGATTTAACTCTGTTTCCAAAATATTCCTTAATTACCGGTACTATATAACCATATAATAACCATATAACAATTACAGCACGGAAACAGGCCATCTCGGCCCTACAAGTCCATGCCGAACAAATTTTTTTCCCCTTAGTCCCACCTGCCTGCACTCATACCATAACCCTCCATTCCCTTCTCATCCATATGCCTATCCAATTTATTTTTAAATGATACCAATGAAGACCAATGATACTGTTTTTTTTAATTCAGGTTATCAGGATGTTGTTTCAAAGAATTGTATCCAGGAATACTGGTGGATATAGATGGATACAAAACGCTGGAGAAACTCAGCAGGTCAGACAGCATCTCTGAGAAAAGGAATAGTTGACGTTTCGGGTCGAGACCCTTCTTCCGGCAGGGGTCTGAAACAACACCTATTCCTTTTCTCCAGAGATGCTGCCTGACCCGTTGAGTTACTCCAGTATTTTGAGTCTATCTTTGGTGTAAACCAGCATCTATAGTTCCTTCCTGCATAATACTAGTGCATATTATGGTAATTTATATTTTCCATAATCTCCAAGTAATATTTACATTGTTCCTATCTTTTAACCTATTTGAATCTATTACTTGGTGTAGAGTGACCTGTCTCAATGTGCTGTAGCCCCAACATCGACCATACACCTATTGAACAATAATCTTGCACCCTTGTGCTGTTTTGTACTCATCACAGCTTATTCCGTGATCGTCATGTGAGCAAGGAATTTCATTGCATCCTCGTTGTATATGATAGTAAACACCATAACAATAAAAAGCAATGTGCTGGAGGAACTCAATGGGTCAGGCAGCATCTATGGAGGAAAATGGACAGATGATGTTTTCAAGGATATTTGGGGTTTTTCTCCCCTTTTTTCCTTTAGACGTAGAGGGCTTGCCCTGTGTGATCTGCAGGCAAGCCTTACTGCCTTTGCACTTTGCAATTCTCATCGTCTTTTGTCCAGTTTTGTTTGTCTTTGTTCTCACTCTAACTGCTCCCATTCATTCTTTGTCCAGATAACCTTGTTAATAGCTAATCCCTCCAGTCACCCTGCTTATAGCCTCTGTACACCAACGCACAATTTCCTGTCCACCTTTCTTTTAGAGTGTTGCTGAGAGTGTTTTTTTTGTGTATGTTTGTTGTTTCACATCAGTGCTGGGTCTCCTTGAGCAAGTGCCTGCTCAGTGTTGGGAATGTGACTTGGGTAAACTCCCTGATGTATTTGCTTATGTGCAGACCTTCAGGGCCTCTATCCTGCCACCCCCACGCTCAAAAATATTATACCCCATCCAATTCAATGCTCACTCACTCAACCCCCCCCCCCTCCACCATCCACATCCAATGCTCACTCCCCCCCCCCCCCCCCCCCCCCCATCGCTGGTCACTATGCTCCCAGTTGCTGATTGCAGTCCTGAACTCGCCACTCATCCTCTCCACCTTCCGCCCAGCTCACAGCTTGCTGGCTCTCGATTCACCACTCACACTGCCAATGATGAGACCCACCACCTCAGATTAGCACAGTTTCACCCTTGCCTTGTATCCAATTTTACATCCACAGCTTCTCACCCGCCTTTGCCTGCATTTCCGTTCCCCATCCCCACCACTCCTGGGTTCCTTCTATGGACCCATCTTATGCCAGACTTTGTCTATCCTTATCAGTTGTCCTAAGAACCAGCACTGGGGTCACTCAAAACGATGCCCAATAATTCTTGTTGGCTCTGGAGATATTGATATTAATATTTTCCTTTTACCTTTACACACAGGACATGAAACAAGTGCCTTACCTTTTGTGAAAGGTCAATTTGGAAAGACCTTGTGTCTTTGGACAATGATAATTTCCCTGCCATTGTGGGGATGGATTAATGCACCTCTATGCTCATTGCTCATCCAGCCCAATGTTTTTGTTGAGAAAGCTCTCTATTAATTGAGGTAAAAAATGTGGTTTCCCTAAACTGCTGGAGGACTTGCGTACGTTCGGTGAGCAGAATCCCCTTTAGTGATGTGAGATTGTCTGAAGACTGCACACAAATACCTGATTTCCTCTCTTGACAAGCGTTAGAACATTCCAAGCAATACTATGGCTACGCACTATAAGCATCCTTTACGCTCACCAAACAATAGAGAAGAAACCAATCTTCACACTGCAGCCCGTCTGGGTAAATAGGAAAAGCACATTTTGACCCCACAAATATTGAGACGGATTGTAAGGGTTGCTTAGCAACACCAGATTTAACCAATTACTAAAACTGTGTGCTCCCTTTATTTCTTCAGATTAAGACACAAATCTCGGTACTTTGAGCTTGCGACTGTCATTCCCAGCCAATCAGAAACAACACAATGGTTTAGAAATTGTCGTCGTTTTGCCATGCAGTGATCGGGATGAAAACTACTTGGAATTTCGGGTTTTGAGGCTAAGAATTTCAGCAAAATAGCACTGAAACAGAAGCTTGCTGACTCAATCTGAAGGTTGAAGAGCGACTGAAATGTCATGGTTTAGTATTAGCGATAAACACGCAGCTGAATGAATTATTTGAAATAATTGGACAACTTCATTGTTATTCAGAATGTTTATCTGTTGTCGAGGACTCTAGCGGGGAGGACATCAGTAACAGTTTATCTGGGACCTGCAGCATTCCTATGATGCCGAAAATTGTTTCAGAAACATCATCAAAAATAACTGATGCCGAATCACAGAAGGTAACATTACAGCAATGATCAATATCTAGTGGGGGGGGAGTCTAGGACCAAAGGTCATGGCCTCAGAATAAAAGGTTCATTTAGGAAGGAGATGAGGAGGAATTTCTTTAGTCAGAGGATGGTGAATCTGTGGTGTTGAATGCCACAGAAGGCTGTGGGAGCCGTCAATGGATATTCTTAAGGCAGAGATAGATAGATTCTTGATTAGTATGGGTGTCAGGAAGGCAGGAGAATGGGGTTGAGAGGGAGAGATAGATCAACCACGATTGAATGGCAGAGTAGACTTGACGGGCAGAATGGCCTAATTCTGCTCCTAGCACATGAATTTGTGAGGTTGGTGGAAGAGATGGGTTTCAAGGAATGTCTTAACGGAAGAACGAGTGGTTGAGAGAAAAAGATGTGTAGGGAGGTACTTCAAGAGCTTAAGGAAGCTTCAAGTACGTAAGTGGTCAAGTCTGCTTCTTTTGGCACACACATTAATTACTGGATTTTGGAATGCTACCTTATAATTTTGAAAATCAAAATTGAATAAATTTATGTCTGCAACTTTAATTTTGTAGTTTTTCTCATAAAGTTTTTGAAGCTGAGTGTATGCATCATGATGCCACACAGATATAGAGCCCAGGAACGGTAGTGGGTCATTCAGTCTTTCACGCCTGCTTTCTCAATCAACCTGATCCTGGCTAATCTTCCATTTCATTATTCCGTTCCCTCCTTTTCCCCATGTCACTTTATCCCTCTAGGAATAAGAAGCATATCTACTCCTATTCATGAGTATGTCTGTAACTTGGTTGTTCCCTCCCCGCTGTGGTTGAGAATTCCAAAGGTTGGCCATCCTCTGACTGAAGAAATTTCTCCTGATGTTGGATCACAACACCACATCTCATGTCCTGAGGCTGTGGTCTCTGATTCTGGACTCTCCACACATTGGGGACATTCTCCCTGTATTGAGTTAATCCTTGCTTTGCGAAATCTGTGAATATTAACGTTGGTATTTCTGGCTTTGTGTCTCTGTCTCTGTATCTGTATGAATTCGCATTTGCCGTTCTCCCTCATGCATCATTAAGAAATGTTATCAATCTAATCACTATTGAGGAGGGGGTGGGAAACACATGCATTATGATAACAATGGGGTTTAGAGTGTTTGTCTGGGGTTTAATGAATGAATGAATGATTGAATGAATGAATGATTGAATGTATGAATGAATGAATGAATGAATCCGTCGGTCTCATGGTCGCGGGTGTGGTGGTTGATGAGGGCGCCGGTTGGGTTCTGTGGTCTTTGAGGGCACCGGTGGACAAAGGAGGATCCAGCGCAAGGGAACCACCATGACAGGGGAAGAACAAAGGAGGACCCGGCCTGGGGGAATGGCCCTGCAGTGAAGGGGAGGGGGAGGGGGAGGGGGAGGGGGAGGGGGGAGGGGGGGGGGGAGAACAACGCGGGACCAGGGGTGGGATACTTTGCAACTTTGTCAGCGTCCTTTATGTGGTGACCTTGGGTACACAAGCAAAGAATTTCACGAATGAATGAATAAAGTAACAAATAATAAAAATAATGTTTATATTCACATGAAAATTCTTGCTTTGCTTCAGCACACAGAACATAGTAGGCATTTACTACAAAACAGATCAGTATGTCCTTATATTTAGGACCACCTCAGGCAATTGAGGAAATTCAGAGTGTCTCCAAGGATCCTCCAGTGCTTCTACGCAGCGGCGGTGGAAAGCATCTTGTCCGGAAATATTACCATCTGGTTTGGGAATTGCTCTGCCAAGGACAAGAAGGCTCTGCAGAGAGTAGTGCGTTCGGCCGAACGTACAATGGGAACTTCACTCGCCCCCCTGCAGGAACTATACAACAGGAGGTGCAACTCCAGAACAAATCAAATCATGGGAGACCCCTTCCACCCCTGCAACGGACTGTTCCAGCTGCTACGGTCAGGCAAACGCCTCCGTTGCCATGCAGTGAGAACGGAGAGGTTTTGTATTGTATTGTATTGTATTGTATATCTTTATTGTCATTTCCTGAGTATTTGCATACCCAGAGGAAACAAAAAAACGTTGCTCAACCAGTGTCCATTCAGTGTGCATGAAAAATAAATAGAAATAAAAAAATACATGTATCATGAACAAATTTAACACTCTACTAAACCTTCAACAGGCGTTCCGACCGGCAGCGGCACAACAGTGGCTCTGCTGCAGTGTGGGGGTTTGTGCGCGATACTTGGCAGGGGGCAAAGTCCATTTAGCAGTCTTATAGCCCGTGGGAAGAAGCTGAGGAGCATCCTGCTGGTTTTGCAGCTAATGCTCCTGTACCTCTTCCCAGATGGCAGGATGGAGAAAATGTCATGCGATGGGTGGTAAGGGTCTTTGATGATGGAGATGGCTCTGCTGATACATCTCTTCCTGTATATGTCCAGCAGGAAGGGGAGTGGAGCACCAATAATCCTGCTGGCGGTCTTCACTATCCTGTCTAGTTGGTGCCGTTCGTACGCCTTGCAGCTCCCGAACCAGGAAGTGATGCCGTAGGTCAATGTGCTCTCGACAGTCCCCCTATAAAAAGTCCGTAGGTGTGTAGTGGGGAGGCCTGCTTTACGTAGTCTTCGGAGAGGGTGAAGTCGCTGCTGGGCTCTCTTGACCAGAGCTGTGGTGTTGGCCGTGGACGTCAGGTCATCAGACAGATGTAGTCCTAGGAACTTCATGCTGCTGACCCTTTCCACATCAGCTCCGTCGATGTGCAGAGGTGTATGGTGTTGTTTCCCCGCCCTCCTGAAGTCAACCACCATCTCCTTAGTTTTTCCCACGTTAAGAATGAGGTTGTGGGATTTGCACCAACCTGTGAGCAGCTCCACCTCCATCCTGTACGCCGATTCATCATTGTCACTGATGAGACCCACCACTGTTGTGTCATCAGCGAACTTGTTGATGAAGTTGGTGTTGAGTCTAACAGTACAGTCGTGTGTAAGCGGACTAAACAGCAGGGGGCTTAGGACACAGCCTTGGGGTGAGCCAGTGCTCACGGCTATGGTTTTTGATGTCCTACTGCCCACCCTGACTGTCTGCTGCCGTTGCGACAGAAAGTTCAGGACCCAGTTGCATGTGCCAGCATCAACCCCCAATAGCTCCAACTTCTCCACCAGCTGCTGCGGAATAATTGTATTGAAAGCAGAGCTGAAGTCTATGAAGAGGATCCTGGCATAAGTATTTTTCCAATCAAGGTGTGACAGTACGAGGTTCAGTGTTGTTGAGACTGCGTCCTCTGTGGATCGGTTGGCTCTGTAGGCGAACTGCAGTGGGTCTAGGTCGGCAGGTAGACTATTTTTGATGTGCTGCATAGCTAGTCGCTCAAAACACTTAATTACTATGGGTGTTAGGGCCACTGGTCGAAAGTCATTATGGCAGGCTGGGTTTGGTTTCTTCGGGACAGGGACGATGGTGGCACTCTTAAGACAGTTGGGCACTACTGCCTGGCTGAGTGAGATGTTAAAAATGTCTGTGAAGACGTCTTTCAGTTGCTCGGCACAGTCTCTTAAAACGCATCCAGGAATGTTGTCCGGCCCTGCAGCTTTGCGTGGATTGACGCTGGCAAAGGCCTTTTTAACTCCGGCTGCGGACAGCCTGAGCAACTGGTCACTGGGAGATGGCAGTAGTGCACGTGTCTGGGTGCTGCTTTTAACCTCAAACCGTGCGTAGAACTCGTTCAGTTCATCTGGTAGGGAGGGGTTGTTTCGGCATATCCGCAGCGGGGGGGGGGGCTTGTAGTCAGTGATGGTATGAAATCCCTGCCACAAGCGACGTGTGTCTTTGTCATTTGCGAAGTGGCTATTGAGTTTTTGTCCGTACAGCCTCTTCGCTTCCCTGATCCCCCGGGATAGGTTACCCCTTGCCAGTTTGTATGCTGCGTTGTCCCCAGATTTGAATGCCGCATTCCGGATTCTCAGTAGGGAACGCACTTCCCCAGTTAGCCAAGGTTTCTGATTGGCACGCCTCCTGATGGTTTTTACCACCGTTACATCCTCAATACATTTATTGATGTATGCGATGACGGATTCTGTATATTCTTGGAGGTTGATGCCACTGTCATCTGTTGCTGCCTCTCTGAAAATGGCCCACTGTGTGGTTTCAAAACAGTCCTGTAGTGCTGCCGTAGCTCCCTGTGGCCATGTTCTGACTTCTTTGACCATTGGCCTGTCCTGTTTCACCCTGGGTCTGTATGCAGGTGTGAGCATGACCGCTAAGTGGTCAGAGTTGCTGATATGGGGGAGGGGGGCTGCTTTATATGCATCTTTAATGTTGGTGTACGCCAGATCTAGGTTGAGAAGGAGTTTCTTCCCAGAGGCAATTCGGACTGTAAACGCCTATCTCACCAGGGACTAACTCTACAGAACGTTTTTCCTTCCATTATTTATTATGTAAAAGAATATGTGTGTTATGATTGTGTTTATAATTTGTTTGGTTGTTTTGTTTGTCTTTTCCGCGAGCATTGCCACTTTCATTTCACTGCACATCTCGTATGTGTATGTGACAAATAAACTTGACTTGACTTGACTTGATATATGGTATATGGACACACTGATCTGTTTTGTAGTCAATGCCTACTATGTTCGGTGTGCTGAAGCAAAGCAAGAATTTCATTGTCCTATCAGGGACACATGACAATAAACTCACTTGAACACTTGAATACCTGAAAATTAGTTGCTACTGCACGATACACGTATCACAATGTGAACAATGTCTTGCATGCTACTAAACACGAAAGGATGAATAAATGAATAAAGTATTGTTCACATTGTGATACTTGTGTAGCAAGCAGTGGCAATTAATTTTCATGTGAATATAAACATTATTTCTATTATTTATTAATGGTTGCATTACAAATAGCATGTCAGCCGTTTTAGGCAATATAATCTTTTACATATTTTTGGGTAATAGCTTTAAGTGGTGATCTAAATTCTCTACTAACTTAACCAACCATTGGCTGGCCCGGTGATTAATCTTTGTCTTCATTGCTATGTTCACTTGCAATAGAAAAGCTGATGGTCTATTTACATGTTAACAATCACAGTTTTCAATTCGGCTTCATTTGTTGTTATAAACATACATCAACTGATTGATCTGACAAATAATTTTGTCCACACCTTTGTAACAGATTTTCTTTTTTTTTTCCTTAAAGGGAACATCAGAAGTCTGCCTTCTTCAGCATGTTTGAAAAAGCACGTGTCTCTCTCCTGTTCTGAACTAACGAGCCAGTGAGTATTACAATTCATCAACGTTAAGAGCTTTATTGCTTCTAATAAAAATGAGTCGTAAGAGCAGTGCAAAACAAGCCTTTGCACAAAGTGTTGAGAAAATCCTCAACAGATGACAAGGCCATGACTAGTTTGCTGCCCAAATTGTTAAGTGTAGGAAGCACCTGCAGTTGCTGGTTTAAACCAACGATACACACAAAAAGCTGGAGTAACTCAGCGGGCCAGGCAGCATCTCTGGAGAGAAGGAATGGGTGATGTTTCGGGTCAAGACTGTTTTTCAGACTTTCAAAGTTGTTAAGTTACCTTGCTGTTCCTGGACATACCTGAACTTCAGAAGGGTTAGAAAAAATATTAGAACCAATAACACAATTTCATAAATCATTAAACATATCGGAACACACTGCATAATTTGCAATGTATCTTTAAATATGGAGCATGGTGTTTTCTGAATATGTTTGTAATGTGATCCAGTTAAACGGTGTCAAGGTTTTACGGACATTTGGTCTCAAAGCTGTGAGACATAAGCATGTATATAGTTAGAGGCTTGTTTACAGGACAGGTCACTCATGCTGTATCTAAATGCATGTTGAGGAATCTAGAAAGATGAAACTATTTCTTAGTAATTAAACATTTCCTTGCAAATAAGTAAATCAGAGGGAAATCCTGTAATTTTATGTAGGAAAGAACTGCAGATTAACCCGGTTAAACTGGTTTAAACACAATATGCTGGAGTAGCTCAGCAGGACAGGCAGCATCTCTGGAGAGATGGAATGGGTGATGTTTCGGGTCCGAAGAAGGGTCTCGACCCGAAACGTCACCCATCCCTTCTCTGCAGAGATGCTGCCTGAACCGCTGAGGGTTAAATGGTAAACTTCTTTGTCGAGACTGGTTTATTTTTTTAAATACTTGTGTATCATGCCTTTGACTTGCTTTTATGGCCACATTGTAAGATAGTGTGCTCACAAGTTTTTAACATTTCCCAATGTGTTGCAGCAGTAGAGTTGCTGCCTTCCAGCACCAGTGACGTGGGTTTAATTCTGACTACAGGTGCTGTCTGTTCGGAGTTTGTATGTTCTCCCTATGGGTTTTTCTCTGGTTTCCACCCACATTCCAAAAACATGCACGTTGGTAGGTTAAATGGCTTCTGTGAATTGTCTTGGTTTCTTGGTCCTCCAAAATATTCCAAATGGAATTTAAACTGGAGGTGGTGAAGGGAGGGCTTAAGCCAGAAAGGGTTATTGGGAAGAAAGAGCTACTTTAAATTTAATTGCATCTGGTTGGGTAACTATAGTTGGGTGGAGATTATTCCATGCTTTAATTGTGCGGGGGAAGAACGAATTGCTGTACACATCTGTCTTTGTAGCTGGGATCACAAATTGGATCGAATGCCCTCGTCTGCTCCTAATTGGTTTGGGTTTAGTGTAGGTCTTGTAGTCTATGTCGAGCTGACCATTTAACATTTTGTAAAAACAGGTCAAACGGTGAGCTTCACGTCTGTCCCTAATGTGTAGGATAGAACTAGTGTGTGGGTGATCGCTAGTTGGCAGAGACCCAGTGGGCTGAAGGGCCTGTTTCCATGCAGTATCTCCAAACTAAACTAAACTAAATAAATTGGATGATGGGAAATCTGAATAATAATAGTTGAGATCTATTGTTCTGAATGAAATAAAAATCCTTTCAGAGGATGGAGTTTACAATATCTTTTGTTATGTCAGCCAGTCTCCCACAGTGCATTCACAAATAATTCCCAGGGTTTTATGATGAAATTGAGAGATATTTCTCAAAGAGAGATTTTTGGAGAGTATGTTTCAGAGCTCTGTAAATGCAGTTGTAGTCAGAGCAACTTGTGAGAGATGGTAAGTGATGAGATAACAATGAAATTCTCTTGCTGCCAGCTGGTGTCACACCAGTTTGTATTCAAGATCCCGTTCATCTGAAGCCAACAGGTGTTGCCTTGCTGCTTTGTCTGAAACTGATGAGGAGGTAGTAAGGTGAAAATAAGTGGGTTGCAAATTGACGCATTCGTGCAAAATGCTGATAGATCCTCAAATTTGCACTCAACTCAAAAAAATATTTAATTCAACAGCCCTTTTATGCCACTTTATACTGCCATGGACATGAAATATTGTTTAAGTGAGTGAATGAAGGATGCTTTCACAAGTACTTTTTTTTTGTGGGGTTTAAAGGACAAAGCATGTGGTCAGTTAAAGGACGAAAATTGTCCAGAAACGACAGAATATGACATGCACAAGTTGGCCATCAATTTCAGGCACCTCAAATGCGTTATAAATGCAAATATGTTTATATAAATGATGATTTATTTTTCTAAGTTTTATACAGACTTTATCCTGCCATTTGGCTCCCAATTAAAAATATGTTGATTGGCTTGGCGTTCCTGCAAATAGGAACTAAACTCAGTCAAGAGAGTTATGTTTTAACTATTTTAACCGAGATATCCTTAGTTTAAAAAGTCTGTTTTCTTGCTCCCTATCTCGCTCACACAATCCATACTTTCCTTATTTTACTTCCTGGATTCAAATTTTGCTTTGAATGAACTATTCCAGCTTACAACCCTTAGTTGAGACTTAGCCTGTTCTTTCTACATATTTCAGACAGATTGGTGAATGAAATGCACCACAGTTGGTCTTACTCAGTTGATCTCTTGCTCTTTAGAAGGTGCTAACTTGCACAGCAAAGGTAAGGAGTAAAGAATTCTATCCAATGTAAATAATTTGATGCTAACTGCAATATCAATATTGGACCGTCTTGACCAATAAGCCATTTTAGAAGTGTATAATAATTTTTCAATCTGAAATTGTGTTTATTAGCAGCAGATATCAAAATGGCCACGCTTCAGTGCACTTAATTGTTGCGTGTTATAGTTTGTTGTTATTGTTTATTAGGACAAAGCCTGAGGAAGTTGTAGCAAAATGGGTTACTGAGGTATGCAAGATGCACACAGTTCACTGAGCGTCTGCTTTCACCCAACAAGGCAAAAGAAAAACCATCAGCGAAATACTTTTTATTATATTAATGGACGCAAAGCCATTTTGGAATCGGGGACGCGGAAGCAATTAGGAGCAAGGATAAAATCTGTGCACTAAAAGCTGAACTCTGCTCCCGTGAGGAGAATTGTTAAACCAGAATGTCATGATGCACTGAACAATTCATAGAGTGAGCTTGATTTAGCGGTTAAAAAATACTTATTTCATTAAGTACAATCTTATTATCCTTGTCTTTGAAACTTTCTGAGTTCCAAGTTGCTCTTCTGTGACAGGACAATTTATTGGAATTGCAATAATTTCTTTCCGAAATAAAATTTGCATTGCGTCTTATTTAAAGCATCACGGGGAATATATTTTGAGCCAGAGGATTGTTTCTCTACATGGATCATGCATGCTAGGACAGAAATAGAAAGAGAAACCTCTTTGCTTTTTCTCTGCTCAGTAAGAGTGACACATTACCTTCCAGCTGCACTTTCAAGACTACCTAAAATATTCTCTCAGAAAATATACAAAAGCTTGATTTAATTATTAAAATGTATTTTAAATTTTGTAAACGGACCCTTGAACGGATACAATTGGACTTTGCACTGGGCCAAGCCATCTGATGAAAAGGAAAGGTCTCTGTGTGATTTAATTTTGATTGGAAGTGATTGACGTGACATTTGCTATTGTTAAGGATTTACAATTTAAGATGGTAAGAAATCAATACATTCTTGAACCTCAATGCGGCAAGAAATTACCCAAAAAAGCCACTGCTTGGCCCTTGGTTTCTAAATTTAATTCAATGTCAAATCAATACACGGTGTTGAAATAAATAGTGGGAACTGAGAGTGGGATTAAGAGAGAAGTGTAACAGGTAGATATCACAAGTTGTTTTGGTCTTTCCCTATCATTAAAACCTTAAGAATCAATTCAATACTTGTAAAACCTAACTTTCAATGAGAATTAGGTTATTTGGTGTAATTTAAGATAAGTTGTTCTGAAAGATGTTTTGCATAGAATGCATAGACCTTCCCTGTTTCTTACAAGTAGAGAGTATACATTATGTAAATATGTCAATGTTTTGCAGCTTGTGCTTTTGAAGCTGATCAAGAAAAAATAAAATAAAAAAAATTTAAAATAAAACTCCTTTTAGTTTATGTAGATTGGTGACTTCACTTACTAACCAATGGAGTGCTTTATTGTTAGAAGCTCCACCTACTACACTGTTCATATTATCGCAACCCAACTCGTGCTGGCAGTCCATGCTGCTACTCACCTGAAGCAACATGCTGTAGTGTGTTATATGTGCCTTTCAATAAATACTGTTGTACCATGTTCGTGAGTATGACTGGGTCATTTGACATGGTGTCAAGAAGTGATTGGTAACCCACTCAGTGTTTAAGTATATCGGGTTTTATTTTATCCCCTGTATTTTGTTTTCACGCATTCACCCGCGCTGCCATGGCCAGCTCACTTCGCCGGCTGGACCCTCTGATCTTTGACTCGGACATCGCTGAACATCGGCGCATTTTTGAGCGCGATTATAACCATTACGTTCATCGCAACGCTACACCAGAAGTGTGTGCCTCTATACTACTCAACGTCGCTGGCCCTGAAGCAATAAAGCGCGCAGAGCATTTTGACTGCGCACCTTCCATTCTGGATCACAACAACCAGATCGTGGTACCTGCTGAAACTATCGATGATCCTGCGGTCTTACTCACTAAGTTCCGACAGCTGTGTGACCTTCGTGCCAACTCCATGCGTGAACGTGCTACGTTTTTTGCTCGTTACCAACAGCAAAGTGAGCCTGTAGAAAATTACATTAGTGATCTGAAACGCATTGCTGTACGCTGACATTTTGGGAATCTGTGTGATGAACTCATCCGCGACAGACTGGTGGGAGGCCTGCTTAGCGATAAGGTGCGAGATGCATTACTCCACTATACTGAACTGGCATTGGCCTGAACTGAACATGCTTGTAGGATTGCTGAATTAACAGTTTCTCACACTAAGTCATTGGGCCCAAGGCCACATTCCTTGTACAGTGTCGATGCTACCGACACCTCCTATCACAACCGTACACGCCACCTCGACAGCCTCAGAGATTTATCGAACTGTGACGGCTCCCATCCTCCAGCTCGCCAATCCGGTGTTGCATTAGGAAAAAATTTCCACCACTGCAAGAAAATGAATCACTTCATGAAATGCTGCCATTCACGTATGGCTCGCTCGCTCCCAAGACAGCCTATGTACCTGTTAAAACATGAAGCTACTGATAACGAGTACCAGGAGCTGGAAGTGCCTTCTCCTGTTCGGCTCCCAGAGCATGAAGATAACAGTCATAACATCAGCTCGCTGATTGCTTCCACTAACAAGCACCTTGACCCTGACGTTTCTCTGCTCGTCAAAAAGAGGGTCGCTGTTGCAAAGATCGATACTGGCGCCAAGTGCAATGTCATGTCATTATCTGAATGTAAACGAATCTCTAATGCCGAACGTATTGCAAATATTTCAGCCACTTTGCCAGCCTACGGTGCCCCTGCACGCCTCCTGTCTGATAACGGCTGTCAGTTCACCAGCCAGTGTTTCAAAACCTTTGCTCATCGATGGGGATTTTCGCCATGTCACCAGCAGTCCTGAATTTCCACAGTCCAACGGACTCGCAGAATGGGCGGTCCGTAGCACCAAACAATTAATGGAGTGTTCACACCTTGCTAAATGCGATGTATTCTTGGACCTGCTTAACTTAAGGAACATGGCCCGTGACCCAATACTCAGGTCTCCATCCCAACGCCTGATGTCTCGGCAGACCCGTGCTGCCCAGCCCGTGCCCCAGCAGCTGCTGCAGCCACAGGTCCGTTCACCTCCTGTTGTCCAGAAACACCGGAATCGCTTTTTCGATAATCCAGCAAACCACTTAAACCTCTCTCCAGTGGGAAAGTTGTTCGCTTTGAGACCGACAAGGGCTATGGCCGTTTGGGTCACATCCACAGCCCTGCCAAAGAGCCGCAGATGCAACCGTCAACATCTCCTTCTTGTGACGGAACCACGTCGTGTGGTCTCGTATCCAGAAGCCACGTGTCCGATCAACCCTTCTACTGTCAGACTGTCTCTTCCCTCGCGCTCTGCTGCTGCAGATCAGCCACTGGCCGTGCCCCCTATGCCCTCGCCACAATGTTTGGCGCCCCACTCGCTGGCTTGGCCGTGTTCACCCCCCCGGGTCTCCAGTGCTCTCACCACATGGATCCCCGGTTACATCCCCGGTGAAGGGAGGAGACGTGAATCTATTTCTAGTCAAACCGAACGCAAATCTTACACATTTTATTGACAAGTATGTTGACCAAGCTCATGCTACTTCCAGCTGAAACAAAATGAACCACCGTCTCCAAATAATGCCTTGTGCAAGGTCACAACTGGAGAAACCCTTGCCAACCCCACCACCCTTTAATATTGCACACATGCGTATTGACAGGTCTAACAGTGCATTCAGCATTGCACTGTGCTTCCTTTTTTTTCAACGGATAAATCAAAATCCATAAGACTGTACAACCTCACCTTTGATGTTAAGAGGGAGTTAGATGTGGCCCTTGTGGCTAAGGGGATCAGGGGGTATGGAGAGAAGGCAGGTACGGGATACTGAGTTGGATGATCAGCCATGATCATATTGAATGGCGGTGCAGGCTCGAAGGGCCGAATGGCCTACTCCTGCACCTATTTTCTATGTTTCTATGTTGATGGATTTGGCACCAACTTGGTCTATAGGCCAGGTAATGGAGGTGATAGACTCCAAACCAGAACTGTGTTTAAACTGAATAAATTAGAAATAATCAGCTACACCATGTTATGTAAATATCCTAAACATTTATACAAGAAACACTGTATATAAAAAAATTAGAATATTATTATGTGTGCCATTCTGTTAGCCGCATACATTTATATCTGAATATGATCTGTATGATTTCCCTTTGAAAACTTACAAAATGCCATTAAAAAGAAAATCTGAACAAAGAATTCCCAGGATAAAGTTAAATCCTTGAGGAGTCATTTGAAAATGCATCTGCCTAGATTTTTGAAAATCCAATAGCAAATATTTAAAAATAATGTAATTGGGTATGATTACATCCTGATTAAGTGTTTAACCAAATGTTTACAACTGGTGTAAAGGACCAAGGATCCAAAATCATGGGAAGAGACACGACCGTGAACTTATGGTGAAGTTTGAGAGCTTTTTCAGAAAAATAGTGTGATTTTGCTCATTGTATTTTCAATTGGTTATTGTTGCTGTTGAAATGGCCCTTGAAGAAATTTTCAGTGAAGTTTAATTCATGGCAATTGTATTTCAACATCTTGAAGGAAGTTGAAAAATGTGAAGGAAGTTTGCCCTCTGTTGGATGACCATTATGCTTGTCATGTCTTGTGTTTTGGAACTTTGGAAAAAACTACAGAGCTTCCGCTTTCCAATAAAATCTGTGTGAAAACAGTATTCCCCGTAACCATGAAAAGTCAATTATGAATGGAAAATCTAAGTGTATTTTTAAAGCTCACAAAGTAATAATTAACTGCATTCGAAACATGAGGAGGAGTAAACCAAAGAATCTCTCGAGCCGAGAGTAACACAGCGGGACAGACAGTATCTCTGGAGAGGAATGGATGACGTTTAGGGTCGAGAGCTGAAGAAGGGTCTCGACTGAAACGTAAACCCATTCCTTCTCTCCAGAGTTGCTGCCTGTCCCGCTGAGTGACTCTAGCATTTTGTGTCTCCCTTCTGTGTAAACTAGTATACGTGGTTCCTTCCTGCACAAATCTCTTGAGCCTTCTCTGCCATTCAATAAATTGGGACTGTAATTTTACATCAACTGCATCCTACCACCCTAATCCTAAACCAGTAAAATGTTTATGAGCGGGACTGTGATTTCACAGTGTTATTTCACTTGGCAAACTGGACTGCGTGCTGTCCAGAAGCCTCCTGAAATTGTTTAAGAAGGAACTGCAGATGCTGGAAAAGCGAAGGTACACAAAAATGCTGGAGAATCTCAGCGGGTGCAGCAGCATCTATGGAGCGAAGGATTTCCTTCGCTCCATAGATGCTGCTGCACCCGCTGAGTTTCTCCAGCATTTTTGTGTGCCTCCTGAAATTAGTAAAAGTGTCTTAAATCACAGTGACATTTTTTTTTAGCTGAAGTCCTCAATCACTTGTGAACCATTCAATTCCAATTCATTCTCTCTTTACCTCTTTCCCATTGAGCTGAAGGTAGAAATGCTTGAAAGCAGATACCACCAGAACAGCCTCTTCCCCAATTATATCAGATGCCTGAATGGATCTCTCAGAGGCTGTGGGTGTGTTGCTGATCTTTCAATTGTTACGGGCCTCGCACTTTTTTTATCTGCACTTTCTCTGTAGCTGCAGCACACTGTTGTACACTTTGTTCGCCTTCTCTTTCGTACTACCTGATGTACTTGTGTATGGTATGATTTGCCTGGATAGCACACTAAAAAAATTTTTTTAATGCATCCCGGTACACGTGACAACAATAAAATAATACCCGATTGAGGTTAAGGTTGAGATATGATGATGTGGTGGTGGTGGTGGTGGTGGCGGGGGAGCGGCATGGGACAGAGGGAGCGGCAATGGAGTGATGGATGGAATTTGGAGTGGAGATACATGGATAGATGTCAGACACCAATGGGGAGGAATGTACAAACGTTCTGGGTCTCAGAAGGTGATGTGCCACAATGACTACCGACCCGTGCCACTGGCATCCGTGGTGATGAAATACTTTGAGAGGTTGATTATGATGTATATCAACTCCTACCTCAACACGAACCTGGAGCCATTACAATTTGCCCACCCCCACACTAGGTCAACAGAGGTGTGATCTTGCTGGCTCTCCACGCTGCACTGGACCACTTGTTCAATGAAAGCCCACATATGTTCATAGACTACAGCTCGCCATTCAACACTTTACAAGAATGATCCCAGTAATGAGTAGGTTAACATATGATGAGCATTTGACGTCACTGGGCCTATATTTACTGGAGTATAGAAGAATGAGGGGAGGACCTCATTGAAATGTACAGAATAGTGAAAGGCTTTGATAGAGGAGATCTGGATCGGATGTTTACACGAGTGGGAGAGTCTAGGACTAGTCATAGCCTCAGAATTAAAGGACATACTTTTAGGAAAGAGATGAGGAGGAATTTATTTTTTTGTCAGAGGGTGGTGAATCTGTGGAAATCAAAAAAATTCAGATTTGATGCTTCATATGTCAACCATTTAAATGATGCCACTTTGTTAAAAAAAAAAACCATAGATACTCAAGATGCATTGGTAATTTATTCTGTATTTTAATTTCTTTCTTTTACCATTACATTCCTGGATTTAAAAGTTGACCTTAAAAGTGAAATTCAGTACCTGCTTTTTTTTTCTGGGTTTGCTGAAATCTTCGGGGAGAAATATTCAGTAAAATCACAAATTCTGGTGCTTTTGTACAGGGTCTTGGTGAGACCACACCTGGAGTATTGCGTACAGTTTTGGTCTCCAAATTTGAGGAAGGACATTAATGCCATAGAGGGAGTACAGAGAAGGTTCACCAGACTGATTCCTGGGATGTCAGGACTTTCTTATGAAGAAAGACTGGATAGACTTAGATTGTACTTGCTAGAATTTTGGAGATTGAGGGGGGATCTTATAGAAACGTACAAAATTCTAAAGGGATTGGACAGGCTAGATGCAGGAAGATTATTCCCGATGTTGGGGAAGTCCAGGACAAGGGGTCACAGCTTAAGGATAGAGGGGAAATCCTTTAGAACCAAGATGAGAAAAACATTTTTCACGCAGAGAGTGGTGAATCTCTGGAATTCTCTGCCACAGAAGGTTGTTGAGGCCAGTTCATTGGCTATATGTAAAAGGGAGTTAGATGTGGCCCTTGTGGCTAGAGGGATCAGGGGGTATGGAGAGAAGGCAGGTACGGGATACAGAGTTGGATGATCAGCCATGATCAGATTGAATGGCGGTGCAGGCTCGAAGGGCTGAATGGCCTACTCCTGCACCTATTTTCTATGTTTCTATGTTTCCCACATTATTTCCAATCTGATTTTCTTTCTGAAAAAAAATAATCATTAGGTCGTACAATTGACAGCCCAGCAGATAACAATTTTACATCATGTAGATGTAGTGTTTTGCTGCAATCTCAGGCTATCGTGCATTCGCACCTCGCAGATTATTGAAGTATAACCCAAAATAATTTTGTTGCAGTGTGTGGACAACTCCAGGGGGACTGGGCATCACAGCTGTTACTCTGATGTAATCCATCAGTAGGCGGAGCAACCTGTTCCATCAATTAAAGAACAAGCAATTCAACTGATTTGCTATTGACAGACTAATAGAGATAATGGGCTTTACCGGCCAGGCTCGCTACAGCATGGGGAAATTGTGACATTAGATAATTTTAAAATAACAGTTCATTAAAATATCATGATTGCCATCGCAAAGAATTGTCAGCATGCAGAAAATGAAGGAAAATGGCACCACTATGTCTAGAAGCAATCATCAATATAATTTAGCTGTTTTGTCATTAATCTCATTCCAATGTTTGTGTTAATACTCTATTATGCATAATAACATCTAAATAAGTGCCAAACTATCACCAGACCTTGTTTCTGAAGATGGGATGTGATTTATTTTGGCTCTTTTTCCATTGTGTGTTAACATCTTTGAAAGGAGTTTTGACTGCTATAATGTCTGAGTGTAAGTCTCATTGATGTGAAAATAAAGGCTTCGGAGTTTAATTAAAGCTGTAATATCTTTTCAAATTGTAATTAATCAACATGTTTTTAAAGGCTGCTTTTGTAGTGTAGTGTGCAGTTCTGGTCGCCCCATTACAGGAAGGATGTGGAGGATTTGAGAAACTGCCAGAGAGGTTTACTTGGAGGCTGCCTAGAGTAGAGGGTATGCACTATAAGGAGAGGTTGGAAAAGTTGGATTGTTTTCCCTGGAGCAACAGAGGCTGAGGGGAGACCTGATAGAAATTTACTGCATTTATTAAATTATGAGAGGCATAGATAGAATAGACAATGAGAATGATTTTCCCTGGGTGGAATTATCAGATTCCAGAATTCTGTATTCAGGGACAATTTCCTTTCAGCTGTTATCAGGCAACGGAACTGTCCTGAACTATTATCTACCAAATTGGAGACACTCGGACTATCTTTACTGGCTTTATCTTGCACTGGATAAGAGTTAGATAAGAGTAAGATATAGCTCTTCAGGCTAACAGATTCAAGGGATATGGGGAGAAAGCAGGAACGGGGTACTGATGTTGGATGATCAGCCATGATCATATTGAACGGTGGTGCTGGCATGAAGAGCCAAATGGCCTACTCCTGCACCTATTTTCTATGTTTCCATGTATCTGTACAATGTGAATGGTTCGATTGTAATCATGTATTGTCTTTCCGCTGACTGGATAGCAGGCAACAAAAGCTTTTCACTGTGCCAATATACGTGACAATAAACTAAACTAAACAAATACTAGAGAGCATTGATGTGCACCGTACATTTTTTCACAGAGGTTGATTGGTGCCTTGAAGACTGGTGATGGAAGCAGATACAGCAATGGCATTAGATGGGCAGATGAATGTGCAGGGAATGGAAGGATATGGATCACACACAGGTCAAAGGGATTAGTTTAACTTGGCATTATGGCCAGCGCAGGTATTGTTGGCTGATGGGCCTGTTCTTATGCTGTAAGAACATTTCCATATTGAAGTCATTTCATAGAGGTCTTTTGCATAACTTTATAATTTGAAGTGGGGGAAGTATTCCGATGGAACAGCATATTTGGGGTTACAAGAGGCACAGAAATGCCACCAAATATACCTCCGAGATTATGTAGCCAGGTTGCAACTGAGTTAATACTCAGAATTTGTATCTTTCAATGGCAGGGTATTTGTCTTGGCATTGTGAGTGAAATTTACATCAACGTGATTGATTTTCATCAACAACTCATTGTGTTATAGCTGGAGCCTTTCTGGCATATTTGCAAAACCCAAAATTGCTATTGGCTTTGCATAGTGCAAGCTGAATATTATCAATTACATTAACCACTATGTGGCAGACCGAATGACTAAAACCTTTTTCAAAGTTTAAAAATTGTGTGTGATTTATCCCCAGTTGTTTGCATATAATTTGTTCACAAATAAGCAATAATTGGATGCAGCAGTGCCAAATGCAAACTGTTTCCATGTGCAAGAGTTGGTCCCCTCTCTCAGGCAAGTAGATTTCTTGGAATTGTTTTGTAGGAGAAAAGTGTGGTCTTCCCCAATATTTACACCTGGTCCAACATCACCACAACAGTTTATCAGCTTGTTATCACATTACAACATCACCAGGAATGATTATCCATCCACAATATTCCATTGGCTTCAGAAGTTTAGCACGACTATATAAAGGCTCTTTTTAAAGTAAATTTCAAGCCGTGTCTTGATCATTTATTTTTTATTATGACCTCATTATGCATCGATAGCACAGAACATAATTAACTTTAGTGTTTCTTTTAACCAAAAAAAATACTCCTACAAGAAGGGACCATAAGTGCAGCAGAAACACGAGGAGACACCCTAGAGTAATTTCAAAGTGGTGATCTTATCTTGGGGCCCAGATGATGTTTAGAGGCACTTGAGCCTTGTTCTCATGGCTAAGATGTCATTTGATTCCTCAAGGTTATATTTCTGCTGTGCAATCTCTCCCTGTTATCATTGATTTGCTACATAATTTAAGATCATGTATTTTCTGTCAAGTTGAGTAGGAAATTGACATTTATGTTCTTTGAAAAAAGCTTTTAATATTTTAATGATAAATATGTGGTTCATATTTAGTTTACTTTCGAAAGAGGACATATTTGCTTTAATAAAGAGAAGTTTCTCATTTGCAAAGCAGGCCATCCATCGATATTGCTAATGAGAAATATTAGTGAATCATCTGGTTTCCGTCATTTAAGAAATGAAACTAATAATTTCTGAATTTCATGTGCAGATTCCAGCTTTTTTTCTGTCTTATCTATTTTAATGGGGAAGCTGTACATCTTTTTCATTTTCTTGGGTCTCAATGCCCTTTGATTATCATCAGTTGAATAGACAAGCTGCCTTTGAACCCTTTGCCATGCTGTGCTTACATTGACACCTGGGAGGATATTGAAATAGTCTGATATGAGTCAACCTGCTCTCAGATCAAAGCCTCTCCGCAGGTCATGGTTGTGGAGTATCAGCAGAATTTACATGCCTTGAACCTCTACATTAGTGGGAAGGAACTACAGATGCTGGTTTACACCGAAGATGGACAGCAAATGATGGAGCAACTCAGAGGGACAGGCAGATAGAAGGAATGGATGCCGTTTCAGGTCGAAACCCTTTTTCAGGTCTCGACCCAAAATGTCACCCATTCCTTCTCTCCAGAGATGCTGCCTGTCCCGCTGTGTTACTCTCGTTTCGAGAGATTTTTTGGTCCGATAAAGGGTCTTGACCCAAAACGTCACCCAATTCCTTCAATCCAGAGATGCTGCCTCTCCATTAGTAGTTTGGCTCCATTATGTTGCCTTCTTAGCTCATTCCACATATCTCCCGATAAATAGGCGCATGATATTATTTCCATATTCATTTCACTTCAATGTATATATTACGGCGCCAGAGACCCGGGTTCGATCCTGACCACGGGTGATTGTCTGTAGCGAGTTTGTACGTTCTCCCCGTGACCTGCGTGGGTTTTCTCTGAGATCTTCAGTTTCTTCCCACACTCCAAAGACGTACAGGTTTGTAGATTAATTGGCTTGGTATAAATATAAAATTATCCATAGTGTATGTAGGGTAGTGTTAGTGTGCGGGGATCGCTGGTCGATGCAGACTCGATGGACTCCACTCTGCATCTCCAAACTAAACTAAACTAAGGTCTTTATACTTTTCAATAATATTAACAGATCTTTTGGCCTTTTGGGATTTTGACGAATAATGATCTATATCAAAATAAACAGAAATACATCATGTTTAGGATGCAGGATTTGGCATCATATCTGTAATATGTGAGCACTATAGGTATTGATTAGTTCTAAACATGGCGATTGGTGAAGAATAATACAAGTTGCACTGTTCACCAAAGATTCATGCTTTATTTAAGTTTTATCTACATTTAATGGGGAACCCTTGCATCATTTTTCATTTTCTTCAGTCTCAATGCAGTTGCCAAAATCGAAACTAACATTCTGGAAGTATTCAAGGTAGTTAGACCAGTATATCAATCGGTGTGCATTGATGCCAGTGTTGCTCAGTTGGAACTTACAGTAAAGCCCCAACTAATGCATTCTCTTGAACTCGCACAATTGAAAACACTTTCAACAAGAGACGATACTGCCTCCACACCAACACCCCAGCAATTCCTCAACTGCACTATTTAAAGAGACCAGCTACTACTGGAGGTTAAAGCTTCAAGTCAAGTATGTCGATGTCAAGTATTTTTACCACTTTGTCTGCATTCCAAAGGTCTGCATCAAACAGCTGCTCACAGAAGATAGACACAAACGTGGGAATAACTCAACGGGTCAGGCAGCATCTCTGGAGAAAAGGAATAGGTGATGTTGCAGGTTAAGAGCCTTTTTCAGATCCGAACTGAAATTCCTTTCCTCCAGAGATGCTGCCTCTCCCGCAGAGTTACTCCAGCATTTTGTGTCCATCTTCGGTGTAAACCAACTGTGGTTGCTTCCTGCACAGTTGCTCACAGATATGATTACAATAGAAATGTGTTTAGGAGAAGGAGGAGAAAGCACACAGTGTAGGAGTAGCTTGAAGAAGAATGGGGACTCGTGTCAGGTGACCATATCCGCTCCGAATCTTCAGGGAACAACTTCAATCTTCTTCTTCCTTTCGTGTCCATCTTGTTACAAATGTTGACCTCACTGTCATCGTCCATCCTGAAAAAGACGCAAGCATCCGGCGACAATCAGTGGAAGCCGTAGCAACTTCAATAACGAGCAGTCTTTCAGTTTTATCTTCACTGAAAAACGCTCTTTGTTCTCGTCTTAACTCCAAATCCAGAGCAAGGCAAAGGGATTATTTAGCAGGGAATTGCTCAAGTCAATGTAGCCACAAACTGAAGTGTGTCGCCCTTCTCATAGCCAATGTTTCACTGCTGACCACAGTTCATGAGGAATGTCACTGGTACATTCTGTTTAAAGAGACCCGAGTTCATTTCATTCCCTTTTGCCAGAGAACACCACAAAGACAGCACAAGATCTTGTGAAAATAGAAACATTTCCCCCAGTGTAAGGTGCCATTAACTGCACACTTCATTTTACTGACACCTTGTATCAGCTTGAGGTATCTCAACCAGAAGGGTTTCTATTCAATTCATGATCAGCCTGTCCTTGACTTGTGAAGTGCATTATGTAGTTTGGTGCTGTGTTTAGCTGCTGCAGGGTGGCACGGTGGCGCACCGCTAGAGTTGCTGCCTCAGAGTGCCAGAGACCCGGGTTCAATCCTAGCTATGGGTACTGCCCTAGAGGAGAGCCATGGTATTGCAGCTTAATTCTCATGGTTCATCTGTTCTGTGGTGCAGAACTTCACCATCATGAGGACTCGTATATTACCATCCATTTGCAAGTAGCAGGTAAAGCACAGAGTGAGAGAAGGATGAAGAAAACAAAAGGAGATTCCAACCTGTGGATCCCTTTTCAGAATGAGATATTTGAATGCAATTCTTATCATCCCAATCCGACTTGTCCAATTGTTAAGACTCTTGCATCTTACTTTCCTTCAGCTGGTGACCATCTGCTTGATCAAACAGAGGAGACAGTCAGAATTCCCAGGGTGAAAATATCCAACACTGGAGAGCATAGCTATAAGGTGGGAGGGGGAAAATATAAGTGAGATGTGGAGAGTAGGTTTTTTTACACAGAGGGTGGTGGAAGTCTGAAGCAAATTGCCAGGGGTGGTGGTGGAGGCTGATATGATAATGGTGTTTAAGATTGGCAGTGGTGTTTTAGATGGGTACATGGATTTTCAGGGAATGGAGGGATGAAGATCATTTGGAGGCAGATGAGATTAGTTCAGTTAGACATTATGTTTGGCACAAACACTGTGGGCCAAAGGACCCTTTGCTGGGTGGTGCTACATTCGATGGTAAAAATAGATGTCCAAAACCAAATTTATAAATCAAAAGCTGCTTTCAAACTGGGAATAATCACGAGGGGCGTTCCTGAGTTGTTTGCCTGCTGTGTGCCTCTGGCTGTCTTTTGGCCCCCGTACAATGGCAGCAGCACAGTTGCTGAAAGTCAGCATATTTGCAGCAAAGAAGGCTATGGATTGCCTGGAGGATGACCTTGGGCACTTCACAATCTGGAAGAACACCCTTAGACTTGTGCCATCTCGTGATGTGCAGTGGCCTGAGCTGGCTGGATACAGGCATCGGCAAGGGACGAATGGCAGTATTGGGCTCACAGTGGCTGTCACACTGAGAGAGGATAAGTAGATTGCTAAGATACCCTTGAATCCCTTCTGAGCATTCGTATCCAAAGGCAAAATGGCAACGGCCTGCATTTGCACGTCAGAAATTGGAGCTCCTATTGTTGCACTTGAATTTGTGTAAGCTGAGAAATCAGACACGAGACTCTACACAATGGCTGGATCTGCTCGAGTGCTAATCTAATGGGACTTGCCCACCGCTTTTAAAGGAAAGCTTCACTGCCATATTAAAAAGCAGACCTTGCTTGACAGAATGGACTGCAAGGTCTGGCTAAGCTCTTGACACTGGCTTGCTGAACTGCTAGACACATTCACCGGCTCAGGTCGAATCTATCCAAAGGGAGTTTCAATCAGAACTGGGAAAGAGAAATCCTACAGAAAAGAAGACATGAGAGAAAGCAGAAGCTGGTGTCTGGCATAGAAACAAACTCAGTGGGTCCAGCAGCATCTGTGAAGGCAAAGCGATGGTTGACATTTTGGGTCAAGAAAAGCAAGGACTATTGGGTTGGTTTTTTTGTAACCTGCAGAGAGAGAATGGGGGAATGATCGGTCGAATATCTAATTTTCTATCTGGCCTTCCAGACTCGATGAGCAAATTCTCCAACTTTGTCACTCGCTTTTTCTTTGGCTGCATCAGAACTGGCCATTTTTCCAAGTGGTCCGAGGTTTTGGCTGTTTTTCACTTCCTACTGGTATAGGCAGGCCAGCTGAACATGCCCCACATCCTGCCATTCGCAATATTCAACACAGACACAAAAGCACAATCTTCCTCTAACCAGTACATTGACTCATTTGGTCTCACCCTCTCTGAGATGTTCCCTTTGTTCTACTCATTCCTCCTCTATCTCTCTGCCATTGAAACTAATCTCCCTCTTTGGCCCCCCTTCCTCCACCCTGGTCATTTTGCCAGTTCTTCTGTTCTCCACATTGTTTCTCTTGAGATCACACCATCCCTTGCCAGCAATGGACCTACCAGGTACCGCCTTGCCGGAGGTAATGTGTGGCTGGCCCTGATTAGTCCTGGTCTTTTCTCACTTCAAGATCTTCACACCTCCCCCTTCCCCACCCCCTAATTTCAATCTGAAGAAGGGTCCTGACCCGAAACATCACCCATCCTTTTTCTCCAGAGGTGCTGTCTGACCTGCTGAGTTCCTCCAGCACTTTGTGTCTATCTAATCAGTTTTTCCCCTCTTTCTTAATAATGATGGGAGGTCTCAGACCTGATACATTAGCTCTCTGTCTCCTTCCACAGATGCTGCCTGACAAATGGCGGGTTTTCAGCAAATTCTGTTTTTATTTCACATTTTCAACCTCTACAGGTATTTTTGTTTCATGGTGCTGATCTGCTCCATACTCCCTTACATTGTGCAACGTCTGTCTGCCAGGGTTGCTAATGCATTGAGCTTCTGCTTTGGGAATACCACTTATTTTCTTCTGCAAGCCTCTGATGAAGACTATATCTTTGTCATCACTAGCAAAACCTGTAAATTACCGGTTTTATAATGTCTGGCTATTTTTCTCCCCCCCCCCCACCCCCCACCCCCCCCCCCCCCTCCCCCCCCCCCCCCCCCCCCCCTACAAAAAAAAATGCAAGTTCTGGAAATCAGAATGAAAAAATGATAGCAATATTTTGCAAACCAGGCTGTATCTGTTGGAAGAGAATGCAGTCCACATTTCATGTCAAAATCTCATCGTCTTTACAGGGAAGGAGACAAACAATTGTGAAGACTGGGGAGAAGAGTTATGCCCCTGTCCCACTTAGGAAACCTGAACGGAAACCTCTGGAGACTTTGCGTCCCACCCAAGGTTTCCGTGCGGTTCCTGGAGGTTTTTGTCAGTCTCCCTACCTGCTTCCACTACCTGCAACCACCTGCAACCTCCGGGAGCTGCACGGAAACCTTGGGTGGGGCGCAAAGTCTCCAGAGGTTTCCGTTCAGGTTTCCTAAGTGGGACAGGGGCATAAGGCACAAAGTGCTGGAGCAACTCAGTGGGTCAGGCAGCATCTCTGGAGAAAAAGGAAGGGTGACATTTCGTGCCAGGACTCTGCCTCAGACTTAAAACTTAAAACTGGAATGACTGTGGGGATTAGCTGTGAATGCCATTAGTTGATCAATGAGTGAATGGCAGTAGTGAGAGTGGGGGAACATTGGCAAAAAGACCATGAGTAAAACAATGTGAGAGTTGTGCAATAAAGAACAAGAAGACGTGTCCAGCAGGTCAACCTGGGAATGTCCTCCGCTCCCAGAAGAAAAGGAAAGGGTGGGGGAACAACTCAGTTGAACCAATATCACAGTCAGAAACACAGTTATGGGCGACACAGAGGCACAGTCGTAAAGTTGCTGCCTTACAGCGCCAGAGACATTGAAACATAGACATAGAAACATAGAAAATAGGCCATTCGGCCCTTCGAGCCTGCACCGCCATTCAATATGATCATGGCTGATCATCCAACTCAGTATCCCGTACCTGCCTTCTCTCCATACCCCCTGATCCCTTTAGCCACAAGGGCCGCATCTAACCCCCTCTTAAATATAGCCAATGAACTGTGGCCTCAACTACCCTCTGTGGCAGAGAGTTCCAGAGATTCACCACTCTCTGTGTGAAAAATGTTTTTCTCATCTCGGTCCTAAAGGATTTCCCCTCTATCCTTAAACTGTGACCCCTTGTCCTGGACTTCCCCAACATCGGGAACAATCTTCCTGCATCTAGCCTGTCCAACCCCTTAAGAATTTTGTAAGTTTCTATAAGATCCCCTCTCAATCTCCTTCTTATGGGACATGGGTTCGATCCTGACTGCGGATGCTGTCATTATGGAGTTTGTACGTTGTTTTCTCTGTGACTGTGTGTGTTCTCTCCGGGGTCTCAGATTTCTTCCCACACTCCAAAGACGCACAGGTTTGTAGGTTAATTGGCTGTGGTAAAGTTGTAAATTGTCCCTAGTGTGTAGGATAGTGCTGTTGTACGGGGTGATCGCTGGTCGGCATGGACCTGGTGGGCTGAAGGACCTGTTTCTGCTCTTTTCCTCACGTTTTAGAATTCAGCATCAAGTTCAGAAGGCTACCAATTGCCCAAACTGAAGATATAGAGAGATCTGGGAGTATATGTGCAAGGTTCACTGAAAGTGGGCAATCAGATGGACAGGGTGGTGAAAAGGGCATTTGGCTGTGTACTCAGTACAAAAGTTGGGACATCATAATGCAGCTGTGTCTTTGGTGAGGCCATTCTTGGAGGACTGTGTGCAGTTCTGGTCACCCGGCTGTAAGAAGGATGTCGTTAAATTGGCACGGGAGTGGAAGAAATTCACCAGGACGTTACCTGGACATGCAGGCTTGAGGTATTGGGAGAGGATAGATACTCTTCTGAATTTATGAATTGTGTTATTATCCACTTAACCTTTAGCCTATAGAGTTTATGTATACAATGCTAAAATATATAATAGGCAGTTTAGTTTTGAGATACAGCGGGGAAACGGGCCCTTTGGCCCACTGAGTCCGCACCGACCAACGAACCCAGCACATTAACACTATCCTACACACATGAGGGACAATTTACATTTATACATTTATACTAAGCCAAATTAATCTACAAACCTGAACATCTTTGGAGTGTGGGAGGAATCCTGAGTTTCGGAGAAAACCCATGTAGGTCATGGGGAGAACGTACAAACTCTGCGTAGACAAGCATCCATAGTCAGGATCAAACCCGGGTCTCTGGCGCTGTAAAGCAGTAAGTGTGTAGGGGCAGCACGGTGGCACAGTGGAGTTGCTGCCTTACAGTGCCAGAGACCTGAGTTTGATCCTGACTACCAGCAGTAAATACCAGCAATTGCCCTTTTAATTTTGTTATACCTACATTAACTAAGATAATGAAAACCTTGGAATGGGGCCCAACTGTTAATCTTTGGACTGATGCCAAATGGCAAGTGCTTTAAACATTACAGGAAATTAAATGTTAGGATTCCAATTTTGTATAAAGTTCGTAACATAATGAATATGTCACCTGTTTGATATGAACCCAACATAAATTTTTCTTTGAGGTTTTACAGAAAGCAATAACCATAAATGACACTCATGTACGTGCATTCATTTTATCTGTGTAATTTTATTACACCAAATTAAATGCTAAAGAAACTTAACAAAATGTTGTCTTGAAATAGACATTCATTAGCAAGCTATATTACTTATGATTATATTTCTCTCTTTAAGGTTGCGATCTTTAGAACAGTGTACATTTAAAAATGTGTAAGATTTTATTGTGCATTTTCTTTTGATCATCCCAGGGTTTTTTTTTTTTTAACAAATTCTCCATTTGGAGAAGTTAGGTCACACACTTGGATGTAGCTGTAGATTTTGATTTTGTCTTGTCCTTCGTTGTTCTTTAGCCCCTCGCCCAGTATCAACTCTGAAACTAGGAATTTGTATGAGAACTTGACTAGAAACCCACATTAACACTCCCTACCAAAATCTGTCAGAAAATGTATGTATGAGATGTATATATACAGGTTTAGTAAATGTATGACTAAAATATGTCTGAAAAGCACAACAGAACCAGTGGTCATTTTTTCTTTCAGTTTTCTTATGACTAGGATTAGTTTGCCTTAAGTATGAAGTGTGTATAATTTTCAGAATTGTTGGTTGGTGCTATTTTGTTGTTATTTATTTGGAGAGCTAGCAGTCACTGGGAAATGATGGTGTTTTCTAAATCTCTGTAGTGAAATATGGGGAGCGGTTATGTAAAAGAGAACGCCACAATGTTTCTGTCCTGCATAAGTTCTCTTTATTTTTGTGAATTTCTTTTTTTCCCCTAATTATTATATTTTTCAAGAAGAGATCGTAGTTAATGATGGTAGTTTACCTTTTTTGAATTTAATTAGAATCCAATAAATCTTTTGCCATTGCAGATCTAGATGAATAAAGATATTGTAGGGCACAGGGTATGTAAATCTGCACGTTATCTGTCTGACTGCTGTAACCACATTGCACCTTTTGGAAAACATGCAAATGGAAAAAGCTGCAATTGGTTCACCATTAATTCGGAAGCAAGAATGAAAGGGAACTTCATGGAAAGACAAGTTTGTAGAGACTAAAGGTGGCCTATCATGATGCCATGAGAACACTGCTAAGGAAACCTAGATGGTGTAGATGCTAGTAACATCTGCACTTTAGTCTGTTTGAACTGTTTTACTGTTGTAGTGTTATTTTTTACATACCATGTTTCTCGGGTATCTAAATCTAAATGTTATTAGTTATTTAAGTATGACATTGGATGGAAGCTGCAAACCCAAATCTTGTTGCACTTGTGTGCAATGACAATAAAATATATTATTATTATTATTATTATTATTATTATTATTATTAACATGGTTGTGGCTGCAGGAGTCAGTACTTTGGAAGCTATCAAGTTCGGCACAGACTTGTAGGGCCGAGATGGCCTGTTTCCGTGCTGTAATTGTTATATGGTTATATGGTTAAGAAATCATATGGATAAATTCATTTGCAGGATAAATGACTTTAAAAATGTAATTATCGTGGCCTTGTCAAACATAAGGTTTAGCACTAAACGCTATGAATCCCAGTTGTGGAGACACTGGTATCTCTGTCTCCTTGTAGGACACTGATCTTTATTTTTTTATTCTGGATTTTAAATCACGTATTGTGTTTTTTAATTATAATTTATGATGCTTTTATAAGTGATATACTAAGATTTTACATGTATTTTATGGTGTTTTTTATATGCAATGTATTTTATGTAATGTCGTCCCTTGACCTTGAGTCCGAAATAAAGTGTAACAATAATAATGAATAAAGCAGAAAATGTGGAAATGCTCAAAAGGCCAGGCAGCATCTGTGGAGAGAGAAACGTTGGGTTAATGTTTTGGGTTGATGACCTTTTGTGAGATGAAAAGAAAGTGTTTGTATGTGTGTGTGTGTGTGTGCATGTGGATTATTCTAATTCCACCGCCCATCAGTGGATGATTTAGATGGCCTTGACCCCAGCCCGACTGCAGGGATTAATGTGGTATAATGATTGCTGAGGCTATCATTGCAGCAGGCATCATTAATTATCCTTATTGATTGCAGCTTTCAAAGATAAAGCATACTGCTGACTGGAAAATACCCTCTTTCTGCAAGGTCAAGGCGGAAAAAAATGACATTAAATAACAACATTCAAACAAAGAAATGATGTAACCTTTCATGGAATTGACTAATTAAGATCCAATTACAACATTAATCCATGTTTATAAAATGACAGAGTTCTGTTTGTAAAGTCATTTTCTTAAAATTGCTTTGTACATGATAATTGCATTATAGCAGGTAACTTTAACAGCACATTAAAAGGGGATCAGTTTTCCTGAGTGTCTGCCTTTTGCTCTGCAGACTGACTTACTCACCTACAAAAGTGCAGTAGCCTGGTGGGACCTGTCTAAAAATACTAATGATATGATAAATGAAAAGGGTAGATGGAGGAAGTAATAATGAGACTCAAATCCGATTATATTTCCTGGGATGATATAATGGAGCTGTAAGGCATCCTGAAGATGTAATGGCTTATATATACACACATCCTTGCATTAGTAACAGAATTATGTTGTCTGGTATCTTGCCTCAATGATTTCAAGCCTGTTTAAGTTGTAAATTTCTGTGTGAAAATCTCTTTGAACATGATTTTTCATTAGCTGGCATTGATAAATTAGGGAAACATGACACAGGTTGCTTTTTGACTTAGTAGTTTTAAATATGGTAATATCTTGTGTTACAACATGGCAGCATAAATAAAAGAGGACTAAGTAATTAGGTAAGTTACCTTAGTTGCTAATAGAAAATTGTATTATTGACTTGCAAATCTATTTTAATTAGTATTTGACTGGAGAAAACTAAGTAGAGGGAATAAAAACACTTCAAGTACGATGAGACGAAATATTGCTTCATTTTCTAACGTCCTGAGAGCATTAGTTCATACTTGTCTTCTGTGAATTTAATGCCTTATTCTGCAATTTTTTGAAGTTACATCTAAACTGGTTAATATGAAGTAAACCTGCAGGTAGATGGATAACAATTGGTGGGGAGGTCGATCAGACAATCCTGTTGCTTTTTATAAAATTCTTTTTTTTTTCTATTGAGGAACTTCTGATTTGGAATTGGGAAATAATAACACAATTTTATGCTTATGGTTTCCCATCATTGCTGAGAATAAATGAATAATGCTTCTCATATTATTAGTTTTCATCACATGCAACGGCTAACAAAAGGCTTTGAAACCTGATGCCGTGACTTTCAGTGTTTTAAACACCAGATGTCCCTCGGAATGCACATGTCATTGAGGCTTAAACAACAGGCTGGTGAGAGAACACTGGTGTAGTTTTAATGAATCATTTCATTTCTAAAACTTAACGTTGATAGCTACAAATAAACATGCGGCACTTAGAGTTGATATATATATATATATATCACGTTAATAGGAATGACTTTTGAGAAAATTCCGTCATTGAAGAGCCTAAGACTCCGTTTATCCAAATCTCTAGGAATTTTTTAAATACAAGATTATAAATTAGAAATTACATTTTCAATGTAAAAGTGCTAAAATGGAGTTTTAAATCCAACCAGATTCCAAATTCAAAAAACATTCATCCAGCCCGTACTAATTCAATTTTAAGTAATCATAGAGTCATACAGCGTTGAAACAGGCCCTTCGGCCCAACTTGCCCACACCAACCAACATGTCCCATCTACACTAATACACTGACCAATACCCCTCTAAATTTTCAAAAGATTGTGAAAAAATGGTGGTTATTCTCCTGAATGTTGGTGCACGCTTCAAGGATGAGACCATACAGCAATCTGGGTGTGACGAAGGCTCCTGACCCAAAGCGTTATCTATCCATCTCCCCCAATAGATGCTGCCTGGCCTGCAAAGCTCCACCACGAGCTTGATTTTTGCTGGTAATCTTACGGACTCAAACTAATGATCAGTTTGTGTAACTGACGAATGCTTGCTTAATATAGGTATGCATCCAATAAGTAGCTGTGCTGAGCCCGCTGAATAACTGTGGCTTAAATTAGATTTCAAATTAATATAAAGCATTGACACTAATGAAAGTAAGGATCCTCATACAGTATAATTACAGCAATAACCATTAAGGTACAAGTGATCTCAGTTTTGGCCACAGGGGAATTGTGTATATATATTCTGCTTGATTGCTAGGAAATTGGATAAATACCCATCACCATCACTGTCAAGGGAGGGAAAGGGAATGTGTAAGGTGATGGATAATATTCTATTCAAATGTTAGGTGGCATATAAAGCAGTATATTACCAGATATAACTTCAATTTGAACAAATGTCATTGATATTGAGTTCAGCAAAATTGAGTCTGTTAATAAAATATAATTGTAAGTGTTGCATCCTGTAACACTCCTGGTTCTCTCAGTGAGTTAAATCAGGGGATATTTATTTTTATATGGGGAGCAATAAAGACCAAATGAACCGAATAGCACGGAGATATGATTAAACCCATGACCATTCATCATGTATATTAAAGAAGGGCAGCAGGTACATGGGAATACCACCACCTGCAGATTCCCCTCCAGCTGGTGAATCTGTGGAATTCATTGCCTCAGATGGCTGTGGAGGCCGCCTTTAGGCATTTTAAAAGGGGAAGATTGATAGGTTCTTGATTAGTAAGGGTGTCAAAGGTTATTGGGAGAAGGCAGGAGATTTGGTATTGAGAGGGAAAGATAGATCAGCCATGACTGAATGGTGGAGTAGACTCGAAGGGCCGAATGGCCTAATTCTGCACCTACGACTTATGTTGCACATCATTCCAACTTAAAGATTTACCGCTAATTCTTCATCGTTGCGACCTGGCTTTAGCTTGCACTAAATGTTATTCACGTTATTTCACTTCGTTATGTATATGTACACTGTGAATGATTAGATTGTAATCATGCATTGTCTTTCCGCTGACATGGTCCGCACGTAACAAAAGCTTTTCACTGTACCTTGCTACATGTGACAATAAACTAAACTAAACCAAACTAAACTAAACCTTTAATCTTGGAACTCCCTTTCCATTAAGCCAGTTGTAGTACCATTACCAGAAGCACTGCAGCGATTCAAGAAGGTGCTACTAGCCCTCTTGCCATAGAGGGAGTACAGAGAAGGTTCACCAGACTGATTCCTGGGATGGCAGGACTTTCATATGAAGAAAGACTGGATAGACTCGGCTTGCACTCGCTAGAATTTAGAAGATTGAGGGGGGATCTTATAGAAACTTCCAAAATTCTTAAGGGGTTGGACAGGCTAGATGCAGGGAGATTGTTCCCGATGTTGGGGAAGTCCAGAACAAGGGGTCACAGTTTAAGGATAAGGGGGAAATCTTTTAGGACCGAGATGAGAAAAACATTTTTCACACAGAGAGGGGTGAATCTGTGGAATTCTCTGCCACAGGTATTTGAGGCCAGTTAATTGGCTATATTTAAGAGGGAGTTAGATTAGGCCCTTGTGGCTAAAGGGATCAGGGGGTATGGAGAGAAGGCAGGTACAGGATACTGAGTTGGATGATCAGCCATGATCATATTGAATGGCATTGCAGGCTCGAAGGGCCGAATGGCCTACTCCTGCACCTAATTTCTATGTTTCTATGTTTCATCTACATTCTCATGAGAGGAATCTTGGAATGCACATTCACAGATCGCTGAAGGTAGTGAATTTAGTAAAAATAATTAAGAATAATTACAGGAGAGGGCCGCTCAAGTCAATGGGTCACATTGCTTTACTGGATGAGGCACAGTACATAAAGGTGGGGCGATTTTGATAGAATTGTATTTTCATCAGTAATCTGCTGCTAAAATGCTGCATCCTCTTCTCATCACCAGGATGGATGTAATAAAACTGGTGGCGATACAAAGAGGATGTTTATGAGGATGTTCCAAGGACCTGAGAATTGTAGATATGAGGCAAGATTAGATATATGGGATTTTTTTCTATGAGTAGGAGGTTCAGGATTGATTTAATTGTGGTTTATAAAACATATGAAACTAGATGCAGTGGACAAGAAAGAACTTTCTCTCTCAGCAGGGACGTCAGTAATTAGGGGAGAAGGATCAGAAAATCTTTAGTGAGTTTGCGGTGGGTACCCAGATCTCATTTCCTGAAAGGGAAGTAGAAGCAGAAAACTCATTGCATTCATGACCCAAAACATCACTTATCCATGTTCTCCAAAGATGCTGCCCGGCCCTCTGAGTTATTCCAGCACGTTGTATCCTTTTGTGCATGTTTAAAACTGTGAACCACCTGCTTAAAGCCCTGTTCCACTGTAAGAGGTAATTCAAGATCTCTCCTGAGTTTAAAAAAAATCAAACTCGTGTAAGCACGTAGAACGTACGGAGTGGGTACGTCGGAGCTCGGGACGTCCCTTAGCCGCTCGTAACGCTAACGGCAGCTATCCGGGTACATGTTGAAAAATGTCCACGAGAGCCCCGAGTACCTATTAGCGGCTATTACTGTAATAGCCCTGTCGCACTGTACAAGTTCATTCAAGAGTTCTCCCGAGTTTGCCCTGATTCGAACTCGGAGATTTACGGTAATGGCCGCTCATAGGTACTCGGGGCTCTCGTGGACATTTTTCAACATGTTGAAAAATCTTCACGCGTCTTCCCGAGCTTACCTGCCGTTAGCATTACGAGCCGCTAAGGGACGTCCCGAGCTCCGACGTACCCGCTACGCACATTCTACGTGCTTCCACGAGTTTGATTTTTCTTTTAAACTCGGGAGAGCTCTTGAATGAACTCGTACAGTGGGACAGAGCTATTAGGAGCAGGATTATTCAAGTCAAGTCAAGTCAATTTTATTTCTATAGCTCATTTAAAAAACAACTCTCGTCGACCAAAGTGCTTTACATTAGTGCAGGTACTTACTTGCTACATACAGTGGTACATAGATCAACAATACATACATAAACACATACATACAGCGCTCCCTCAGAGGACCTCAAGAAAGGCTTGAGAGTAGAAATAAGTTTTAAGACTTAAAAGAGTTGATGGAGAGGGCAGTTCTGATGGGAAGAGGGATGCTGTTCCATAGTCTAGGAGCTGCAACCGCAAAAGCATGGTCGCCCCTGAACTCATGCCTAGACCGCGGGATGGTCAGTACCAAGTCGGCCGATCTGAGGGACCTGGAGGTTGTATGGTGGGTAAGCAGATTTTTGATGTAGATGGGGGCGAGCCCGTTAAGGGCTTTGTATACATATAGAAGGAGCTTGAAATTGATTCAGAACCGCACTGGGAGCCAGTGGAGAGAGGCCAGGATCGTGGTCATGTGGTCCCTTTTTCGGGTGCCCGTCAGGAGTCTCGCTGCGGCGTTTTGGACCAATTGCAGGCGGGACAGGGATGATTGGCTGATGCCATTGTAAAGGGAATTGCAGTAATCAAGACGGGTGGAGATAAATGAGTGATGATCTTTTCGAGGTCGTCAAATCGGAGGAAAGGTTTTATTTTTGCTATTGCTCGAAGCTGGAACAAGCTAGCTTTTACCACAGCATTGACTTGTTTGTCAAATTTCAACGCAGAGTCAAATATCACGCCGAGGTTTTTGACGTGAGGTTTGAGTATTGGATTTGGCTGAATCGTTCTTTTTGCTGTTATAGATGTGCTGGGTTGAAGAATCCACCATTGTGTTATACATCTCATTATGTTCTGTGATGCTGCTGTACATTCTTTCTCACAACACAATCCTTGTCCCAAATTTTGGTTCATTTTTAGTTACTTTCCCAGCCAGTGGCAGAAGAGATGTTCACTTGATCTTACACTTTAGCCAACTGCGCAGAAGATGAAACTTCTTATTTGGTTTGAAGAAGGATCCCTACCTGAAACACCATTTGTCTGTTCCCTCCTCTAATGCTGCCCGGCCCACTGAGTTCCACCAGTACTTTTTTTTGCCCAAGATTCAGTATTTTCGTTCTCTTTTGTGTCTCCTGACTTGGTTGCTAGGATAGAAGATGGATCAGTAACATGAGAAGAAATTAGATTTGTTGTGTGGAGGAAAGTTAGCCAGAAGAGAGATTAAAAACATTGATGAACCAGACTACAGAGGAAAGCTTTGAAGTGTACATGAACAACGCAGTGCACAGAGGCCCAATAAATAGCCTGTGTGCACTTGTCTCTAAGCATGGCAGAAGCATTTGTGCAGAGTTAAGCCCATTCGTTCTGGTATGGAAAAGGGTGGTTACTTCCAAGAACATGTGGGTTGATCTTGCCACTCTGCAGTGTACATGCTGATGTCAGCTATATGATCCTCTCTGATCCTGACGCCAAATGATCCAAGTAAGCATTGTGAAAGAACATACTGGTACCTTGCAAATTAAACTGCTGCCAATGTTGACCTGGATACCACTGTTCAAAGTGTTTCCAGGCTATCACTTTGTGCTCTGCTGTAGCTCAGACTGAAAAGTTTCCGCCTGAAATTTGGCACCCTATACCCAAAGCTATTTGAGGCCGCTTACCAAAGCTATTTTCAATCTGCTGAATTTAAGGGTACCTCACGTTGCAGCAATTGAAGAAACATTTTGTGGGAGCATTAAGAAATGCAACGGTACTTAAAAAATACAAACTTAGAAAAGGCACTAAGAGTCACTCCTTCACCACTGGGATGATATAATTCATAGAATTGGAAGAAAGTGCACTTTTTGAGCATTGGTATATATATTTATATATTGATATCTATTTATATTATGGTATATGGACACACTGATCTGTTTTGTAGTAAATGCCTACTATGTTCTGTGTGCTGAAGCAAAACAAGAATTTCATTGTCCTATCAGGGACACATGACAATAAACTCACTTGAACTTGAACTTGGGGTCTTGTTTTATCGGTAAATGATTCCTTCTCTCCATAGATGCTGCCTCGCCCACTGAGTTTCTCCAGCATTTTGTGCCTACCTTCGATTTTACTAACATCTGTAATTGGCATCTGCACATCTGAATTTCCCTGAGGGGATCAATAAAGTATTTATTATTATTATTATTATTTTTTTTTTTTTTTTTTTTTAAAGTCTTGTGTGGGAGAGTTGGTGAGTGGAGAAAGCATGACTGAGGTTTATTGCCCAATAGTTATTTCATTATGGGTAGCCCATGTCAAAAGGGATTATCTACCTTGCAACCTACCTTCCATTGCCACGTTTTTAGTCTTTGCAGTTTTTCCTCATCCACATTCTTTTCCGCCTCTTTCTTGTTCTTCGGTCTCTTAATTTCTTAAATGAAGTTCACGGTCACTTTAAACAGCTCTGGTGCAGGTTCTGTCTTTAAATCTAAAGTTGAGTTGTGTGAGGTTAAGATAAGGTGAAGGCTGGATGGCATGTTGAATCCAAAAACGGGAACTTTGGCAAGGCAACAAATTTGCACCCATCATGAATTAGCTGGTTCTACATGCGTGCACACTCCTTTACCAACATGGTGTTCACAACAGAAACTGTGCACCTGTCTCGGATTCCACTGTTAAGTGTTGTTTGTCCCACTGTGCCCAGAAAAAACAGGTGTTCCGCAACTCAAATTAGAGCTCAGCGTTTTATATGACAGCACTGGTGACGGGCAGCTAAAGTTAACGACAGCTGAGGAGCTGTGAGACATATCAATGAGGTCTTCGGAAACTGTTGAATCAGAACGGAATTTTGTTTTGGAGGCTGATTGATAAACACTTTCTACTGCTGTATGAAGGACTAAACAGGGCTCGTTCAATCAATTCTGTTCTTTTTATTAAACAGATTACTTCCGGATTTGTTAAATTTGATCTTTTGTTTCCAGTAGTTTTTAATCCTCACAGAGAGAGCACTCTTGTCTTTCTCGTGGTGAACTTTGAGTTCAAGTTTTTGAAATACAAGACAAAGCTATAAGCTATCGATGCAGATGACGGGACTATCTACGGAATTTAAATGCATTTAGTAAAACACAATGCAAATATTTAAAAGGTATATAAAACCCCCCGTCGTAATTGCTTGACCAATTCCTTTCATTGGAGGAAATCTACTGTCATTGCCTGCTCTGAGTGATGTGTGAGTCTAGACTCACAATAATGTAATTGATTGTTAACTTGCCTCTTAATAGCCTCACTGAGTCCAACCATTTTTACATTGGCTGTGTAAAAACCATTTGTGCTTGAGGTTGGTATCTAAATTAGGAAAAGTATCCTACATACCAGTCCGGCATTGTCCTTCTCTGAGAATCAAGATCTTACAGATATTGCATCAGATAACTGACTCACAATCACTGATTTGTCTTCAGAAGGGTCCTTACCCCAAATGTCACATCCATTTTATCTGGAGATGCTGCCTGGCCTGCTGAGTTACACCTGCATTTTCTGTCTCTGCAGGAATTGTAATTGTAATTGTAATTAATTTATTAGCCAAGTATGTAAACATACAAGTAATTTAGCACTGAGGTAACATATCTGCCATAATGTTATTGAATGCTGAAACCAACACAAGGCGCTGTATGACTATCTCCAGCTTCTATTTCATATGGTCAGGTGAGAGACTTCAACCACTTTTCTTTGGCATTTCATTGAGGCAGATACAATTGTGGCATTGAAGAGGCTTTTGGATGAGCATAGGGATATGCAAGAAATGGAGGGATATGGATTATGTGCAGGCAGATAAGGGATGGCCTTGGCATCATGTTTGGCACAGACATTGTGGGTTGAAGGGCCTATTGTTGTGCAGTATGTTTGGAATCATTGTCTTGCTGTAGAATGAACTGCCAACCAATGAGTTTTGAGGCATTTGTTTGAACTTGACCAGATAGGTGTAGGAGTTAGCCATTTGGCCCTTCGAGCCAGCACCGCAATTCAATGTGATCATGGCTGATCATCCCAAATCAGTACCCTGTTCCTGCCTTCTCCCCATATTCCCCAACTGCTATTTGTAAGAGCCCTATATAGCTCACTCTTGAAAGCATCCAGAGAACCTGCCTGAGGCAGAGAATTCCACAGGCTCACCACTCTCTGTGAGAAAAAGTGTTTCCTCATCTCCGTTCTAAATGGCTTATTCCTTATTCTTAAACTGTGGCCCCTGGTTCTGGACTCCCACAACATCAGGACCATGTTTCCTGCCTCTAGCGTGTCCAATCCCTTAACAATCTTATCAATCTTATCAATCAATTTCTACATGGTGAAACCAAAATGTATACAAATGGCTTTTTAAAACTTGTGAAAAGCATGCAAACAGGATGCGCATTTCTGTGAGTAAACTGCAAAAGAATGAGACCAAAATGGTACTTCTGACCCCATAATATAAGATGATATGAACTTCTTTCAGGTTCAGAAGGCAGTGAATTTGTGAAACAACGTGAATTTGATCTTGGTTCAGAGACTTTTCTAATCTCATTTGTGAGAATGAACTGTGATCAGGTCTGATCATTCTTTTAAATTCAGTAATGGGAATAACATTGTACTTTTAAAATATGAAACATGTAACATTGAATACATAATTACATTCAGTATGGATTTAGGAAGGCCTAAATAGCAACCATTTCAGATCAGGAGCCCGACCTGAAACATTACCTATCCATGTTCTTCAGGATTGCTGCCTGATCCACTGAGTTACTCCAGCATGCCGTGTCTTTATTTGTAAACCAGCATCTGCAGTTCTTTGCTTACCCTTTAATTGCAGTGTCACTTGAAGATATGAACAGAATTTTTTCACAAGATGATGGCACTCAAAACTGGTTAGTTGCAAAATGTTCTCAACTTGTACTAATAAGGAGGAACAAACAAATAGCACGTCCCCAAGCCCCAGCCACTATTTTTTTAACATATTGAATAAAATTGAGAAATGGAACCACCTTCAGGAAGTTAATGTTATTAAGTAACAGTATAACGTTTCAACATTAGATGAGGAATAATACAAATTGAATCTCATTTCAGTACAGGTGCACAACCTTTTATCCGAAAGCCTTGGGACCAGACACTTGTCGGATTTCGGACATTTTCGGATTTCAGAATGGAAGATTTTTAGCGTAGATTAGGTAGGTCCTTGAAAAGTCTGGAGAGCTGCCTTCCCCGGAGACCATTGCATAAATGCCGTGTTTGGAGGGATTTTATGTGGTGGTTGTAGGGGTGAAGGGGGCATCTTTAGTTCTTTCCTACCTACCCCGACTTTAACCTGCGCGGAGCTGGGGGTGTCGGCCGCGCGGGCGGCGCCGGTTGGAGCTATGACCCCGGCAACTCTTGGCTTCCACGACGCTCCGCGATGGCGGCGGCCACAAAGCTTGGTTAGCGACCCGGTAAGGCATGTTCTCAACTTGTACCAGCGCTGCGACGCCGCCGAGGACACGGAACTGGGGCGTCCGGCCGCGGGCAGCGCTGGATTTGGAGCGCCTCGCAGCCAGGGGTAGAGTTGCCGGGTCGGAGCTACAACCGCACCGCCCGCCCCAAGCCCCTGCGGAGCTTACTGCACAGCGACCCCTCGCCTCTTTTAAAGTTTACCCCTTCATTGAATAAAAGCCCTCCAAAAACTGACTAACATTTAAGGAAGATTTACAGATGTTAGCGTCTAAGTAACAGGTAGGAGGCAGCCGCTACAGTAGTACAGACCTGGGTTGATCGTGGGTCGTTTTGGGTCAGGTTTGGCGCCAAACGCGAGCTTTGGTGCGCAGACGACATCTGGAAAAAATGGCCGGTTTTCGGAGCTTTTCGGTTTCTGGAACACCGGATAAAAGGTTGTGCACCTGTATGTGGTAAGCTGTTCAGTTTAGACACAAAATGCTGGAGTAACTCAGCGGGACAGGCAGTATCTCTGGAGAGAAGGAATGGGTGACGTTTTGGGTCGAGACCCTTCTTCAGACTAGACCCCAAACATCACCCATTCCTTCTGTCTAGAGATGCTGCCTACCCGCTGAGTTACTCCAGCAGTTTGTGTCTAGCTTCAATTTAAACCAGCATCTGCAGTTCTTTCCTACACATTTTGTAAGCTACTCTGTGTTCAAGAAGGAACTGCAGATGCTGGAAAATCGAAGGTACACAAAAATGCTGGAGAAACTCAGCAGGTGCAGCAGCATCTATCGAGCGAAGGAGATAGGTAACGTTTCGGGCCGAAACCCTTCTTCAGACTGATAGGGGGTGGCGGGGAGAAGGAAGGAAAAAGGAGGAGGAGGAGCCCGAGGGCTGGGGGATGGGAGGAGACAGATACGTCCAACGTGACCCCACCACTCGCCACATCTTCCCATCGCCCCCCATATCTGCCTTCCGCAAAGACCGCCCCCTTCGCAACTCCCTTGTCAATTCTTCCCTTCCCTCCCATACCACCCCCTCCCCGGGCACTTTCCGTTGCAACCGCAAGAAATGCAACACCTGTCCCTTTACCTCCCCCCTCGACTCCATTCAAAGACCCAAGCAGTTGTTCCAGGTGTGACAGAGGTTCACCTGTATCTCCTCCAACCTCATCTACTGCATCCGCTGCTCTAGATGTCAGCTGATCTACATCGGTGAGACTAAGCGGAGGTTGGGCGATCGTTTCGCCGAACACCTCCGCTCGGTCCGCAAGAACCTACCTGACCTCCCGGTGGCTCAGCACTTCAACTCCCCCTCCCATTCCCAATCTGACCTCTCTGTCCTGGGTCTCCTCCATTGCCACAGTGAGCAACACCGGAAATTGGAGGAACAGCACCTCAATTCCGCTTGGGGAGCCTGCATCCGGCGGGCATGAACATTGAATTCTCCCAATTTTGTTAGCCCTTGCTGTCTCCTCCCCTTCCTTAGCCCTCGAGCTGTCTCCTCCCATCCCCCAGCCTTTGGGCTCCTCCTCCTCCTTTTTCCTTCCTTCTCCCCACCACCCCCTATCAGTCTGAAGAAGGGTTTCGGCCCGAAACGTTACCTATCTCCTTCGCTCCATAGATGCTGCTGCACCCGCTGAGTTTCTCCAGTATTTTTATGTACCTTTGTAAGCTACTCTGTTTGTTTGTCAAATGTCATTAGCTACGGAGATAGACTGGTTGGTACCATAAACCTCATTGTCTGCTATAATCAATTCCACATTTAAGTAAATTTCTTTTCTCCTTGAGAGGTGATCGACATTTTTCAACTTAATGGTAAAACGGTTAGGTAATGGGACTGGCATGAGATGCCTGGACTATTGATCCTTGGACAGAATTTAAATCATATTATGGCATTTGGGAAAGTTAAATTTACACCATTAAATAAATCTGAAATATAACTGCACTATCAAATATAGCGACCATGAAAATATTGGATTATTGTAAAACTGATGCCCTTCAGGGAAGGAGATGTGCCTTGTACCTGCACGGCTCCATATCAGACAACATACCACAGAAATATGATTGCTGTTTAACTGCCTGCTGAATTGGTCGAGAAAACTATTACATTTTGGGGGAAGTAGAGATGTTTATAAAAAAAGAGATGATCTGCAGCAAAAGCTGAGCCATAATGTTTCTCTCAGGAGGCATGCGCTAATATTTTCTCCATCCCGCAATAAATTCCCACACCATTGTAATCGGTACTAATCAAATGTTTGTTGCCTGTGGTCAAATTATAATGAACTGAGTCTCAGTATTGTTTTAACTGCTGGCTGACAATTGAGCTATTTGATTCATGCTGATTTTTGTTGTTGTTAATGTTCCTTCATCTTCCTGGTAGGTTTGAAACTGTGTTTGAAGCCAATATCTGGCATTGCAGAGGTTAACGGGTGTCTAAGCCTTGCTGTTACTGTGACGATAGTGCTCGGCAGATCTTGCAAACCAGGTTGGCTGTGGGGCTGCTCTTAATGTTGCGCCAAATTTGATTTCTAACCACGATGACCGAGAACATCTTTGGTTCATCAAGTTGAGAAAATTACTCAGAAATTCAACCCCTCCCAACCCCCATGCACCGACATATCTATAATATTTTCAAACATGGCAGATGGTGAGGGCACTGGCTCAGGGTTATTATTACATATCCCCGTGGCGTAGTAGAGCTACTGCCTTACAGCGCCAGAGGCCCGGGTTCGATCCTGACTATGGGTCTGTGAGGAGTTTGTACATTCTCCCCGTGACCTGCGTCGTTTTTCTCCGAGATCTTCTCCCAAACTCCAAAGACGTACAGGTTTGTAGGATAATTGGCCCTAGTGTTTGTAGGACTAGTGTTAGTGTACAGGGATCACTGGCCGGTGCAGACTCAGTGGGCTGAAAGGCATGTTTCCACGCTGTTTCTATGAACTAAACTAAAACAAAAAGATTAAAATCACGAAATCACATAATCCTGTTCTTTGCAGGATTGTTTGAATGCAATGGTTGAGAACAAGATGTGTGGTGTTGTCCATAGAAGGAAAACCCCAGAAATGATAAAAGATTGCAAATAGTTTTGAGAGCTCAAAATGTCAATTAATGCTGAGGCAGAATGATTGACTCCAATAAGAATCACATGGTTATGATGGGTGGGAGTTCAGTCCTCGTGTATCTAATCACGGAACATACAGCTGTAAGGCCACTGCAGTTTAATCTTCCTTTAAAAAAATCTGCTCCCATTAATTTGCATTAAATACCAATGATAAGTTCATAAGTGATAGGAACAAAACTTGGCCGTTTGGCCTATCAAGTTAACACCGCCATTCAATCATGGCTGATCTATCTCTCCCTCCTAACCCCATTCGCCTACTTTCTCCCCACACCCCTGACATCCATACTAATCAAGAATTTATTTATCTATCTATGCCTTAAAAATATCCATTGACTTGGAGCTTTCTGTGGCAATGAATTCCACGGGTTTGCCACCTTCTGACTAAAGAAATTCCTCCTCATCTTCCTCAAGGAACGCCCTTTAATTCTGAGGTTAGGCCGTCTAGTCCTGGGCTCTCCCACTAGTGAAAACATCCTCTCAACATCCAGGCCTTTCACTATTCGATTTGGTTATATTTATATTTTTATAAATTTAATTTAGTTATTTTTTATAAATATATATAGTTATATTTATTCACAGTTTTTGCAAATTTGGTCTGTGTACTAATTATTTTTCCACCATATTCTTCCTATTTATTACTAAAGACGATCAGTTTCATTAGCTGGGAATTCCTGAAAGACATTTTTCTGCCCTGGAAAATAATTTAATTCTTCCCAAATTTGGGGTGGCATGGTGCTGCAGCGGTAGAGTTCCTGCCTCACAGCGGCAGAGACCCGGGTTTGATCCTGACTATGAGTGCTGTCTGTATGAAGTTTGTACGTTCTCCCCGTGATGGCTTGGGTTTTCCCCGAGTGCTCCGGTTTCCTCCTACATTCCAATGACGTACAGGTTTGTAGGTTAATTGGCTTTGGTAAAACTTGCAAATTGTCCCTAGGATAGTGCTAGTGTATGGGGTGATTGTTGGTCGGCATGGACTTGATGGGCTGAAGGGTCTGTTTCCACTTTCTCTAAACTAAACTAAACTAAACTAAACTAAACTAAATTGTTATATTTTATACCAGACATTGAAGGATTATTTCTGGTGGAGAACCCGATACATTTTAGATGAAAACACATCTATTTGGCATACTTTTTATTGTAATTCCATAAATATCATGTCATATGGCTTTATTTCAAAGGTAATTAAATATCCTGAGAGAATTCAAAGTTCTGATAATTTGAAGTTAGTCCTTCCTGGTTCATGGAAAACCAGATTACATTTACTGATATCCATTTGAGGTTATAAAAATATATGCAGAAACGTCATGGAAAAGGGTGAAATATTTTCCAATAATCATTTAAATTATGCAATTTTTCCCTCAAGGAACAGATATTTCTGAGTCAAAATGGCAATAAAAGTATATGACTGATTCTTAAATTCCTCATATTTAAATGTATATTTTATGGGGCACCAGACTTTTTGGATATTGTAATTTTAAATGAAATTAGTTCTGATTCTGTTAATTGAAGCACCAAACTCTTTGCTGAGTTAAATACTGTGTGATAAATGACAAAGGGCACAGTGTAATTGTGTGAGACGATCGGAGATTTGTCAGAAGATTACTTTGAGTTTTTACTCATTCTATCTTGAGCAAATCAGATGGTCGTGGGGTGGGAGATTGCAACCTTCACGTGGTCCACCCTGTTTCGACGAATGCAATGAACCTGGCGTGCACAAATGGAAGATCAAACAGACCAAGTTGTCTTGCAACTTTCGGCTGTGCATGCCATACGCAAGAAGAAGAAGCCCAGGCCATGTACAAGAGACTGCAGATGCTGGAACCTGCAACACCAAACAGTGTGGAGGAGATACTCAGTGAGTTGAGCAAGACAAGAGACAAGACAAGACAAGAGACATTGATTGCCACATGTACCGATTGCTACAGTGAAATTTGTGGTCACCATACAGCCATACGAATAAAAAAGAGCACAGAACATGATAGTCTTTAGCATAGACATCCCCACACAGCGGAATCAAAGTTTCCCACTGTGAGGGAAGGCACCAAAGTTCAGTCATCCTAACTCTGTTGTCCTCAGCATCAATGGCGGGAAATGGACAGTCAATGTTTTGGGTTAGGACTCATCAGATGAAAGATCCCAACCAAAAATGCCAACGGTCCATTTTATGAATGCATTATCCGTGTATCCATGTGGTCTGAAATAGGGTCTTGACCCAAAACGTCGCCTATCCATATTCTCCATAGACCTGCTGAGTTAACCGAGCACTTTGTGCCCATTCATGTGGTCATGCATAGCTGTATATTATAGAAGAAGGCACTTGAGAAAATCTTTTGTTGAATTGTGCAATGAAGAACTTTTAGCCCTAATTTTCAAAGAGCTGTCCAGTTGAACCCACTCATGAGCACATTAATATTTGTGTGTATGTAAATACATTTGAGTGGAACCTTGCACCATCGAATCAATTTGAAAACGGTGCAAAATATCAAATACGTTTTTGTTTGACTTGGTTACGGATTGTCCCCGTACAGAAACTTTACCCTGAAGAATTTAACTTCTGCACAGTGTGATGTGTTTGCGTGTCATTTTCTTATTTTTCCACTGTCATGATTTTTCTCTGGATTGTTAATTACATTTAATCAAATAATCAAGTGACAGATTTATTATCTAGGTTATTTGCTGCTTTCTGGTTATTTTAATCAATTTCATGCTTCTATCTACTATATCATTCAGTTTCCATTGCCTGCTCCATTTACACTATCTCTTGCCAGACAGTTGCCTATTAACAGTATGTTAGCTGGAAAATCTGGGTAATTTGCAATGATGACAATGTCTGACATTTTTAGGATGCTACAATTTGGCAGATAGTTACAGTATAGAGCTGATAGCTCTATCTTGCTATTGGTGTGGCTAGATATTTTCCTTACTATGAGTCTCTCAGGAAAACGTTGAAACTATTATAATGGATTTAACCCTATAAATACTTTACTTAAGATATTTTTCGGCTTGGGTTATTGATATGAATTATTATCCCTGAATTAGAAAAATATAAAAACCTTATTATCTGAGTATACTTTCAAAAGCAAACGAGAAATGCTTTTTTGATTTATTTGACAATAATAAACTAAACAAAATTTCCAGGAGAAAATTACTTGCTGAATCTGACTCTAATTCTACAAAAACGATGTCCGTGAATCTTGGGATTTAATAGAGAAAGTGATAACAACTATTAAATCTGCTTCTGCCAAATGCCACCAGGAGCCAGGCAAGAGAATCAGCACCAGATTGCAGGGTGCATGTACATTAATGCAGAACAGTTAGAGCTTTTGTTGCTCATAAGGTTATCTCAATATTGTTTTAGCCTTTGCATTCAAAGTGATAATTGTCACAATTAAGGGGCAGAAGGATACGCGATTCTATAATTATTCTTGCTACATAGCTGTGCTGAAGTAATTCATTATGAGCGTGTCCTTATCTTGTCACAGCTTTGTGTCATTAGCAACGTTTCAGTGCATTAGTGAGCAGCGTCAGGTTGCTTGAACAATGATTAGAGCTGTGTCAGGGGCGGCAGAGTGAGTGATGTTGGAAATATCAAAATTGCTGTGCTAATTTCTTTCTGTACATGTGTCTGAGATGTCAAGCGTAGGGACTATTTTTGTTTCACAGGATTCCATCTATGAACAATTTATCTCGGTGTTATACAAATAACCTTCACCACAGACATTGTTGCCAATTTCAAATGCCATAGAATAATTTTCCAGTGAATTTATGATAATAAATAACACATTTAGTTGAGTGCTTATTTCATTGCTTGCGGCATTGATTTTTTTTTGTTTTGCTGATAATAAACCTACAATTAATATTTTTCATACAGAGATTCACATCATAATATTTGTCGTGATCTAATAAATGTGGATTAAGGAAGATCTGGGACTTAATATTATATTTCTGCCAGCAGTGAAAGATCAATACTAATTTAATATGAGACCACAAAAAAAGTTAGACTTTCCACTGTCACAGAGTGCATGATCCACAGGATCATAAATCCATTTTTATATTATGGTATCATCGCTGTCATTTTGTTATGAAAACAAAATGATGTCTTCAGTTTGTATGCGAATATTAACCGACACCTGTGAAGAATTAAGGGGACCCCAATGACTATCACTTTGCTTTGCAATTACCTATTTTCAAATGGAACAAGCCTTGGAGTGAATGGTGAACTTGAGTGAATGGTGAACTCTAAACCATATAACAATTACAGCACGGGAAACAGGCCATCTCGGCCCTACAAGTATCCAGTCCCACCTGCTACTCGACCATAACCCTCTTCCCTCTTCCATAATCCAATTTATTTTTAAATGATACCAACGAACCTGCCGCCACCACTTCCACTGGAAGCTCATTCCACACCGCTACCACTCTCTGAGTAAAGAAGTTCCCCCTCATGTTACCCCTAAACTTCTGTCCCTTAATTCTGTACTCGCTGCAGTTTAGAAGGATGAGGTGGGACCTCAATGAAACTTACCAAGTAGTGAAAGGCCTGGACAGAGTGACTGCGGGCAGGATGTTTCCACGAGTGGGAGAGTCTAGGACCAGAGGCCATAGCCACAGAATAAAAAGTCGCACCTTTTGAAAGGAGATAAGAAGGAATTTGTTTAGTCAGAGGGTGGTGAATCTGTGGAATTCATTGTACAGACGGCTATGGAGGCAAGTCAATGGATATTTTTAAGGCGGAAATTGACAGATTCTCGATTAGTAAGGGTGTCATGGGTTACGGGGCGAGGGGGAAGAGAATGGGGTTCAGAGGGAAAGGTGGATGAGCCATGATTGAATGGCAGAGTAAACTTGATGGGCCAAATGGCTTAATTCAGTTCCTGGAACTTATAAACCCTTGAGTGCAATGTTGAGGTCAGATATAAGTAACCTAAAATTGATAGGAAGTTCTAGATATCAACTTAAATCATTTTTAGAGAGATGCGTCCAATAGACTCTTCTGGAGATTTACTATTGGACTAGTTGTTTTGTTCTGGTTTCAAAAACTAAGTTACAGAGGCAATACAAATCTACTGACAGCAAGGAAAGACCTGTTTTTTTCTGCACTGTAAAAAGACCATCGAGCATGTCTTTTATGAGAATAGACACAAAAAGCTGGGGTGACTCAGCAGGTCAGACAGCAGCGTTGGAGAAATGGAATGGGTGACGTTTCGGGTCGAGACCCTTCTTCAGCCCATTCCTTTTCTCTGGAGATGCTGCCTGACCCGTCGAGTTACTCCAGCTATTTGTGTCGCTGTTCAGTTTAAACCAGCATCTTTTCCTATAGCAATGAAATTTTGGGATTTTAAAAATCAAGTCTTCAAACAAGATAAACATGAGTTTAATTTGACACAAATTCAAGGGACTGAAGTTTAAAGGGGTAACATGAGGGGGAACTTAGCATCTTGTTCCCTATTGATTTTCAAGTGGACATTGGCTGTGATCTTGGATAGTCAAAATGAGCTTCCAGTTAAGAGAACTGTGAAATTTTCAGGCATAGATTGAAGTTCGAAAAAATATTCTTACTCATGACATTTAAAGCATAAAAGCTAATTACCTAATTGGATAGTTAAAATGACCGATGGACAGAATGGTAAATGGAGGGTTATGATATTCTCAAGATCAGAACTAATAGCTGTAAGCATGGATAAGTATATAAATTACAATTTCTAGCAAAAGACCAAGTCTTTATGGGGAGATCAGCTGCTGTGGTCATTGGCATATAGAAACATAGACTAGAATTAGGTGGAGGAGTAGGCCTCGGCCCTTCCGCACCGCTTTAATTGTTATATGCTGATTATTATACCTGCCTTTTATGAATGATCCCCTTAGGCAGAGTAAACTTGATGGGCCGAATGACTTAATGGCCTGTTCCTGTGGCAGAACTTATTCAAACCCTTGAGTGCAATGTTTTGAGGTTCCCCAGATATAAAGTGAACTTGTCCTGGACTTCTCTAAAAATCTGCTCAGCCCGACCCCTTAAGATTTTGTAAGTTTCGTAGACAGTATCAAATTCATAATCATCAGCATCATCATATCCGTACAACATAAGGAAGTACAGAGTGTTTTGCGTCAATTTTTTCAATATTACTCTTCTGTTATAAAGTTCAGTAAATGGATCTGTTTACCTATTGGATTACTAGATGGTTTTCTTTCTAAGGGTCCAAAGATTATTCACAAATAATTCACAAATAACATGATTTTTATGTGTTTCATAAATGACAGCCAAATGGAAATTTAGTGTTCAATTCTGTAAATAAAGCCCATTAAGATCGGCTTTCTAGTTTTGTGAACGCACTGTTAAATGACCATCGCGCTGGATTATGTCTCAAATTTGCGGGATATAAAAAGCCCAAAATGAGCTACACAGAAAACTTTAAAGCTGGAGTGATTTCATGTAAAAATAAGGTCAGACAGCTTTATAAAACCGTTGCGGAGGTTGCGAAATGGATTTTAAAATTATTATAACGTATTCGGGTCGAGACCCGTTTTGCAGCTTGCCATTCCTTTTCTCTGGAGATGCTGCCTGACCCGTCGAGTTACTCCAGCTATTTGTGTCGCTGTTCAGTTTAAACCAGCATCTGCAGTTCCTTCCTACACATATCTTTTATGAGTTTGCTTTCAGTACTGGCATTTAGGAAGGAATAGGAATACTTTGTTTAAGAAGGAACTGCAGATGCTGGAAAATCGAAGGGATGCTGCTAATCTATAGATGCTGCTGCACCCGCTGAGTTTCTCCAGCACTTTTGTCTACAATAGGAATACTTTATTGCCACATGTGACTAGGCACAGTGAAATTCTTTGCTTGTATACCCAATGTATACAAAACGCTGACAGTTACAAAGCACGCCGGCTCCTCCTTTTGTTCTCCGCACCCTCCCCCCTCCCCCCCAGAGCAGTTCCCTCACGGCAAGTTCCCATTGTCCATTGTTCTTCCCCTCCCCCGCCCAGTGGTCCTCCGTGCTCTCATTGACTGTCGACCGTGGGTCGACCCACGAGGCATCGCCGACGCCGCGAGGCTCCACCACAGCCGAGGCCCCGTCATCACGAGGTTTCACCGCTGCTGCAGCTTCACCACCGCCGAGGCCTCACCGCTGTCGACACCGCAGTTCACGTGTCCGTGGTGCCGACAACGGTGAAGTTATCCGCTCTGCCGACCCAGACTCCAACCCGCGTGGCCCCGGCTCGTCCTTCTTGGTTTCTTCTTGGTTTCACCGTCCTCCAAAATATTGCAAATGGAATTTAAACTGGAGGCGGTGGGGGGGGAGGACTTAAGCCAGAGAGGGTTTTTGGGAAGAAAGAGCTACCTTAACTTTAGTTGCATCTGGTTGGGTAACTATGGTAGGGTGAAGACTATTCCATGCTTTAATTGTGCGGGGGAAGAACGAATTGCTGTACACATCTGTCTTGGTAGCTGGTATCTCAAATTGGATCGAATGCCCTCGTCTGCTCCTAATTGGTTTGGGTTTGGTGTAGGGCCTCGCAGGTCCGTCCGGCCTACAAGGCCCGGTCCCTCTACCCCGACCCAGGCGTCTACGCAACGATCTGGGAGGCATCGAGACCGAGACCTACAAAACTTGAGCCAACATTTATATTTCTCTTTGGGAAGATGTAGAATTGTTATGGTTATCTTATATTTCAGCTGCAAAACGTGAAGATAAGAAATGATTTTGAGATATGCTGTAAATGAGCACTAATCAAAAAAAAATATCATTCTTCCAAATAAATTTCTAACAATGAATAGTGGAACACCCCTGGATTGCCTTATCTGCTTGAATCATACCCCAGAGCATGATTATTTTCAAATTAATTTTCCCACACATTATTTCTGATGCTGAATAATAGGCTCATTTCCAGATCCTCTTTGGAATGTGAATAATCATCAACTTTCCACATTTTAATGTTGGCTGCAAGAGAAGTTTCCATTTGGAAAATAACCTTAGTTAATTTAGAATAACAGAGTGATATTGTAAAACAAAAAGCACAGTGACGTATTTGAAAGGTTTATAAATATTTTAGCAAGACCATAGAAAGCACATTTAAAAATTCTAATTCTTTAATGTTTAACACATGTCATTATATTAACCTGAACTATCTATCAAAATCTTGAAATGGCCAGACTATTTAGCACAAAATATTTAACCTCCATGGAATGATATTTGCGATTAAGTCTATTTTTTTAGTGGATTTAGATAGATCAGAATTATTGTACAACATATTATTGAGAATAATTTAATTTAGAAATGCATGTGCTCCATTTAAGTGCAATTTAACTACATATATTTTACATTGCTAATGTTTCGGCTATTACTGAAATTTAGAATGTGTGCTGTTAGTGTTCAATTAGTTCCGGGTGAATGCAGTACTTCATCATTGTAAAATTACTCATGTGCTGATGCACTAGGTAGTTCAGGACTTTTCCCTCCCATGCTCCAATACTTTGCATGTGTCGACCAACTCCAAAGATGTACAGGTTTGTAGGTCAATTGGCTTGGTATCAATGTCAAATTGTCCCGAGTGTGTAATATGGGTAGTGTTAGTATGCAGGGTTTGCTGGTTGATGGGCTGAAGGGCCTGTTCCCACTCTGTATCTCCAAACTAAACTGAAATTAAAAAACTACACTAAACTGAGGAACAAAATAACTTTGCAACATGGTATTTCTGTTAGGACTAAATGAAACATCTCCCACAATAACACAATGGTATGTATGATACGGTGGGGAAAATTAACAATGTTGTGTGCTCCATAGAGTAATTCACTGACAATTACTGGATTGTATGCACCTGGAATTCTGGGTTCAGGCAGAAACAGTTCTGTTTCTAGATTTCTTTCTGTCAAATGAAAATTGATGGCTGACGAGGTTCCTTATGGTTCCTAATGCATTTTGTTGTCTCTGTACTGTACACTGACAATGACAATTAAAATTGAATCTGAATCTGAATCTTATGTTTCCTAGTAGAATAGAATAGAATGCCTTTTATTGTCATTCAAACAGCTTGGTTTGAACAAAATTGCATTTTCTACAGTCTTAACAATTACAAAAAAACCCAAGACCCACACTTAACACAGTTTACACAAACATCCATCACAGTAAATCTCCAACACCTCCTCACTGTGATGGAAGGCAAAGTCTTATCTCTTCCCTTTGTTCCTCTCCCGCAAACTGGGGCTCCCGATGTTAAAGCCCCCGGCGGGCGATGGTAAGTCCCGTGGCCATTAAGATGTTAGGCCCCGCTCCATGTCATTCCACCCCGCGATTCCAGTGGGAGAAGTTGCCGTAACGGGAGCTCCGAAAATCGGTCTCCCACCAGGGACCTGTGATGTTCCTGTCCACCAGATCCGAAGCCGGGCCGCAGCCACGCGCCACCACAGCTCCTCCCGCTCCGAAGTCGGCCATCTCCGCGATGGCAGGTCCGTAGGCTCCGCGACAGGAGCCCTCAGGTTAGTCCCAGCTGGAGGCCGCCACCGGATCCACAATGTCAGGCCCAACGACACCGGAGACCCGACAGGGAAAAAGTCGGGTCCCTGTACAGGGAAGAGATTAACGACTCCCTCCCCCACCCCCCACATACACACAACTAAAAAAAATAAATAAAACTAGAATCAAACATATATTTAACGAGACAAAAATTTAAAAAAGACAGACGGACTGAAGTCGAGCCGCTGCCGTTAGGCGCTGCCACACCACACACCACACAACCATAACGTAGCAGGCAGTACTACCCCAGGGTGGCTAGGAAATCTGAAAATGATGACTCTTTGGCAAAAATATGGACCGCATATGCACCATTATCAGCATGTATTAGTTCAGTTTAGTTTATTGTCACGTGTACAATGAAAAGCTTTTGTTGCGTGCTATCCAGTCAGCGGAAAGACAATACCTGTTTGCAATCGAGCCATTTACCGTGCATAGATACACGATAAGGGAATCATAGATAAAGTAAGAAATGTTGCTGTAGCAATAGAGCATTAAGAGTGTGGAGCGACTGTAATCAGTGATTGTAGATCTACTGTGGCTAGCATGCAAATAGTCACCTGGGTTGGGCACTCTCTTGGCAGCCAAAAACTTCTCATGCAAAAATAAATTACTTGAAATAAAGAAAATTATACGTATTAAAAGTTAAGGTAAGGTTTTCATTCACAGTATAGTTTTCTGTAAAATGAATTGTATAATTTCCAACTAGAATATCAGATGTTGTGACAGGCAGCATTTCCTATTCAGTTTCTGACATATGACGTGATATGACGTAAACCTAACAATTTAATTTTTCCAAGATATATTTTAACGCTCGATCGGGATCTAATTTTACAAAGGTTATGTTGTGCTTGGCTTAAAACTACCTGCATATCATTTGCCAAAGAAATATTTCCTGTAGCATGAAAGTAGACTGTGTGAAACTAATTGCAGAATTGCTTGGCCAAAATAAAATGCTGCTTTAATCAAAGTTGTTTAAAAATGCTTACATTGCTTTTGAGTTATTTAGCAGAGCTAATGAATGATTATAGCTGTATATATTATTTCTAGCCTTGCCTTCATAAATTCTCATCCTTTAACCTAATTAGTGAAAGCCATTAAGGGACAGATGTGTGGGCAACCCTCACCGAAGGGAATCAGCTTAGTCAAGAGCTAATTTGAACTGCTAACTACGTACATAGTTTAATATACTTGTGCACGATAAATCCTATTGTTACAATCCACTTGCTGATAATGGGATGTCTCAATTGTTTTTCATTGTTTTGATCTCTGGTCTCTCCGGGAAGACATGACCACTATGTCTTTTGCATGATAATTGACAAGGCAAAAGGATAGAAACATAGAAAATACGTGCAGGAGTAGGCCATTCGGCCCTTCGAGCCTGCGCTGCCATTCAATATGATCATGGCTGATCATCCACTCAGTATCCTGTACCTGCCTTCTCTCCATACCCCCTAATCCCTTTAGCCACAAGAGCCACATCTAACTCCCTCTTAAATATAGCCAATGAACTGGCCTCAACTACCTTCTGTGGCAGAGAATTCCAGAGATTCACCACTCTCTGTGTGAAAAATGTTTTTCTCATCTCGGTCCTAAAAGATTTCCCCCTTATCCTTAACCTGTGACCCCTTGTTCTGGACTTCCCGAACATTGGGAACAATCTTCCTGCATCTAGCCTGTCCAACCCCTTTCTCTAGGATCTCCCAAGATCTCCCATGATACAACGTGCAGGAGTAACTCATCGGGTCAGGCAGCTTCTCTGGAGAACATCTATAGGTGTTGTTTCAGGTTTGGACCAGTCAGGGGATGAAACATCACTTATCCATGTACAGAGATGCTGCCAAACCCACTGAGTTACCCCAGCACTTTGTGCCTCTTTTCAGTATAAACCAACATCTGCAGTTCCTCATTTCTACTCCAGCACGTTCAGTCTCTTTTTTTGTAAACCATCATCTTCAGTTCCTTGTGTCTATTAGACTAATTCATTCTTACACTGGTGTCATTTCACCTGGAAATGATAGCTGACACAACTCATTCTAAGCAATCCATTTACTGGATGTTTTTGTTAATGTGGGAATGAATGGAGATTAATTCTGGCCCTTTTTCCAGTTTCACTGGAATGACGTTTTCAGAAACAGCTCTGGGGAGATCATAGTTCACTTTGACAAAATAACACGCTAACATCAGCCTCCACTTAAGCCTAGCCATATGTTATACAAAAATAAAATGAACATCTTAGTAAAGGTTTTTGGTTGCTCTGCTACACTGTTTAGATTGCAGTGGATGTAAAATGTGTTTTGTGTAAAATGTGATTTTGTGTGAAATGTGATTTTCACTTTATAAGCTATAATTTAATCCATTGCATTTGATACAAAAACTATCAAACATCCATCGACGGTGTTGCACATGAAGATATTGATCCTGAATCATTCAGATACAAGTTCTCCAATAGCATTTATTCAACTAAAATGTGAGTTTTATTTCAACCATCGTTTTGTTAAGGATATTTTATTTATAATCGATATTTGATGGCTCCTGCTGAAATTGCTGGAAATTCAAAGATGTGGGGATGTGGCAAAGTTCCGTAATAGGCAGATGAATTACAGCTCCAGTTCCTACCTGGGCAATGGATTGAAGATCTGAGTTTAACAATCATTCACGCCAGGGGTATTGCAGTACTGTCGAAATGCCGTGTCCAAGCACATTGAATTCTGATTGACTCTGACTCCTTACACTGCAATGTCAGCAAGCAGAGAACATTTTGTTTGGATTGAAGGGCATGTGTTACTGATTAACCCGTCTGGCTGCTTGTTTAGACTGAGTCTACAGGTGCGTAACCTTGAAAATCTTCCTCAGTTGTATATCCTAGCTTAGAACCTCCCGTTCTCAGTTGTCTCTTCTCGTTACTTTCATAAAATCTCTCTAAACACATATTTTACATTATGGCAACAGACTGGAAACCTATCAATTTTCCCTTTAATCTAACCAAACATGTGAATCTCAGAATTCCTTGGCCAGAGAATCTGTACATGAATGGATTTTACAAATGATGACATTCGTAGCAAACTGTCACGTGTCAAGCCACCCATTCTACAATGACGCAGGTGGCCTGATTATTCCTTCAGCAGATTGAAGATATTCCGGAGTGTAGTTTAGATGTTAGAGGCTCTGTTATGGTAATGCCCCTGTCCCACTTAGGATACCTGAACGGAAACCTCTGGAGACTTTGCGCCCCACCCAAGGTTTCCGTGCGGTTCCCGGAGGTTTTTTGTCAGCCTCCCTAATGGTCGAAAGGGGTTTCCGCTTCTTGTATGTTCCGGCAATTATTTCAAAAAATTCAAAACCGGCCGCAACTAAAAATAGGTTGCCGTTTTAAAAATCGGTCATTTTTTAGTCGAAGCCGATGCGATGCTCGTTGAAGGTGGTTGCCGGAGGTTGCAGGTGGTTGCCGGAGGTTGCAGGTGGTTGCCGGAGGTTGCAGGTGGTTGCCGGAGGTTGCAGGTAGTGGAAGGTCTTGGAAGGTAAGACAGGGACAGGGCCATAAACAGTTTCAGTTTAGTTTATTGTCATGTGTAACGAGGTACAGTAAAAAGCTTGTTGTTGCGTGCTATCCAGTCAGCGGAAAGACAATACATGATTACAATCGAGCCATTTACAGTGTATAGATAGATGTTAAGGGAATAATGTACGAGACTAAGAGCATTCTGCTGATATGCATGGAGCTCACACTGGAGTTGTGTGGAGGAGATGCCTCTTGTCCCTTGTTGGCCTGGCATAATGAATGAAAAATAGAGGGCTTGACTGAGTGACACAACGTAAAGATAATGTATAGGCTCTTTGGGTGGACGGCATTGACCTGCATATGAACTCGCTTATCGAATGAATATCGAACCCAGGTTCAATTCTAACTACGGGTTCTGGCTGCATGGAGTTTGTACGTTTGTACGTTCTCCCACTGACCTGCTTGGGTTTTCTTCAGGTGCTCCGGTTTCCTCCCACACTCCAAACACGTACGCTTGTGTGTAAGATAGTACAAGTGTATGGGGATCGCTGGTCAGACAAGACAATAGGTGGAGGAGTAGGCCATTCGGCCCTTCGAGCCAGCACCGCCATTCAATGTGATCACGGCTGATCATCCCCAATCAGTACCCCGTTTCTGCCTTCTCCCCATATCCCCGGACTCCGCTATTTGTAAGAGCCCTAGCTCGCTCAATCTTGAAAGCATCCAGAGAACCTGCCTCCACCGCCCTCTGAGGTGGAGAATTCCACAGACTCCCCACTCTCTGTGAGAAAAAGTGTTTCCTCATCTCCGTTCTAAATGGCTTACTCCTTATTCTTAAACTGTGGCCCCTGGTTCTGGACTCCCCCATGTTTCCTGCCTCTAGTGTGTCCAAGCCCTTAACAATCTTATATGTTTCAATGAGATTGCCTCTCATCCTTCTAAACTCCAGAGAGTACAATCCCAGCTGCTCCATTCTCTCAGCATATGACAGTCCCGCCATCTCGGGAATTAACCTTGTAAACCAACGCTGCACTCCCTCAATAGCAAGAATTGTGCGGACTCAGGACTCAGCATGGACTCGGTCGGCTGTAAGGCCTGTTTCTGCGCTATATCTCTAAACTAAACTAAATGACCAATTAAACAAACCTTGTATTACTATTCAAGGTTAAGATAAATTTACAAAATAAAATCCAATCTGCTAGGAATAAAGAGACTGTCGAGAATAAATTGAATGAGTTTGATTTTGTTTCCAGGAATCTAAAGCTGATGCTATTTATTGAATCCATGGAGATTCATATTGATGCAATCTTTTGACTAATCACATGTTTAGACTTCACCTGAATTTCCTTGAGAAGCACAATGTTTCTGTTTAACCCAGTTCAGTTCATTAATTGTATTTGGATTATTCAGTAACATCTGCTTTAACTCCTCCTCCGCCAGTCTCACATTCCTTTTTCTAACACTACTTCTACAACAGAGGGCGCGTTCTTTGGAATTCTTCAGTCTTAAGAGGGATCACAACCTAAAATGTCGCCTATCCATTCCCTGCGTTGCCCGCTGAGTTACTCAAGCACTTTGTGGTTTACTGAAGATTCCAGTTTCTTGTGTCTCGCTTTGGAATAACAAATGCCTTGCTTTAAATATCTGTTTTTTTTTGAGGAACAAACTAGCACTTGTGTGCATCGGTAAAATTGCGAATGTCCCTCGTGTGTGTGTGTGTGGGCAGTGTTAGTGTGCGGGTATCGATGGTCGGCACGACTCGGTGGGCCGAAGGGCCTGTTGTCGTGCTGTATCTCTAAACTAAACTAAAAAACTCAATTTTGGTTAAGGAGGGCTTGATTTTGGTAGGTCAGTCACCATGATGAGAGAGCACAGAACCTTGTGCACGCATTGTCTGCTGCTCTGTACCCAAGGAGAAGGGGAGGATTCACTTCTTCACGAGTCCCCCTAATCTATCGTCCCCCAAATGCTGCAGTGCGTTGATAGGTTGCTGATGGCACCAGAATTAGGCTGGAATGGACCTGAGATACAGTAATGGGAACATTGTTGTTGAAACTGACAGAGAAAGCAACAGGGACTGCTCAGGTACAAGAGTGACAGCTTTGTTCTTAGACACATTGTTGAATGGCTTAACTCTTCTATTTCTGTTTGCCCTCCTTCCCTTTTCTGACATGCGACCTTTTGGCACGGACCTCTCTTCACCCTCATCCTGTTGGGCGGCCAGAGGAACAACCATTGATGCACCCATTTCTTATAGCAAAGAGATATAGAGAAAGGTGTAGGAAGGAACTATAGAGCGAAGGAAATAGCAACGTTTCGGCCCGAAACGTTGCCTATTTCCTTCGCTCCTTAGATGCTGCTGCACCCGCTGAGTTTCTCCAGCATTTTTGTGTACCTTCTATTTTCCAGCATCTGCAGTTCCTTCTTAAACACTGTTTTGCCAGGATTTTGGAAGGCGGACGGCATAGTATTCAGGTGTAGGAAATTGCAGATGCTGTTCTGCACCGAAGATAGACACAAAATGCCGGAGTAACTCATATTTTGGGTCTCGACCTGAAACGTCACCCATTCCTTCGCTCCAGAGATATTGTCTGCCCAGCATAGTATTCATCTTTATTACCTTTTGCAAAATAAAAATCAGTCAAACTTTGACTTTTTTGTATTTTTTTCTCTGTTTAAACAAAAATAGTAATGAAGTACAAATAAAAGTGCACAATAGTTTGCTGAATACCATACATTTAAATTCCAAGAAAGTATTTGTTTTATTCCTGATATAAATGTTCATACTTCCACTAATGTCAGATTGGATTTAAGGTTGGCAGTAACATTTTAAACGGAGGCAATAAAATTGCATCTTGTATAATTTCTGCCAGATTGAAGATTTAATTAATACTAATGAGTGGTGATAATGATGGCAGGAAAATTGATTAAATACCACTTAACCTTGTAATTACGGGGTGGACGAGCAAGAAAAACTGATAAATTCCAGGGTTAAAGACTGGCTAGTTGAAGTTGGATTTCATACCAGCAGAACATATTAAACAAGCTCATGGAAACATAATGCATTTGAATTACTCATATGGCAGGTGCCGAGCAGCAGCAGTAATGTGGCAATGAACTCGCGTGAAGGACCATTAATTTTCAATGTCTTCATGCCATTGTCATTCTTACTGAAAGTCAATGTGCTGTTGACTTCAGTCACTCATGCTTTATCCCAGTTGCCAGCAGAATGTTGTTGTTCATTAACTACTGGAAAACGTTGCTGTCTTTTCAACATCACTAGGTCTAAATCCTCGAACCCTTGTTCCTATTAGCTCCTGGGACTGCCTTCACCAGAAGGGCTTTAGTGGTTCCAAAGGATGGCTCACCACCACCATTCTGAATGGAAGTTAGGGATGGGTATTATACACAGACCCTGCCATTGTAGATATTACAACTATCTATATAACTAAAATATATCTATCTATATAACTAAAAGTCTCATCTTGACCACTTCCTGTCTGCACTGTATATTTATTTTAGAAAAAAATGCTTCCCTATGTCACTATGATTTTTTGGCCATCTTACTCACAGTCCTCCTCCACTGAGGCAGCCCTGAGGATTTTTCCGATCGATGAAAAATAAAAAAGTTATGAGTGTTTAAAAAATCTTGAGATCAGCTGATTGGTTCTCTCACCTGTCAATCACCATGGTGAAGGTTGCGCCCCTTCCAGGGGGAGGGCAGGACTATAAAACTTCGGATGACTGGACATTAGTCAGTCACTCTGAAAGATCGCGAGGGAGAGGCCACAACTCTGATTCTGCTATGAGTCTGCTGAACTGTGAGGCTACCCTTTATGTGGTTATGTGCTTAACCCTTTGTGTGCTTGCAATAAATGATTTGTTAGCCAGCAATGTGCTTGCAATGAATGAAGATTTGTTAACCCTTAATGTGTTTGTAATAAATGATTTGTTAGCCAGCAATGTGCTTGCAATGAATTATGATTTGTTAACCTTTAATGTGCTTGCAATAAATGATTTGTTTGCCCTAAATGAAATAAGTTGTTTGGCCTGCCCTGCCCTTTGCTTTTGCTTTTGCTTTTGCTTTTGCTTTTGCTTTTGCTTTTTCTTTTGCTTTTGCTTTTGCTTTTGCTTTTGCTTTTGCTTTTCTGAAATGAAAGCAAATGGATTGTATTGTTGGCTAGCCCCGCCTGCCCTGTGCTTGGCTTGACTTGAAATGGATTGACTTGACATAAAATGGATTGAAATGGATTGTTGGCCCAGCACTCACTGTGCTTGACTTGACGACCCACAACACCCATGCTAGCGCTCCCAGAACACCCCCCCCCCCCCACCCCGCCATTGGCCACCAATGCTGGAATTGGTGTAGAAGTGGAATATTGCGTTGGGGGACCAGCCCTCCCATGTGAGCCTGGGACCCAACGGGTCCCACTTAGTCTAGTAAATGGATAAAAACGGTTGGATTCTTAAATTTATTATATATATATTTTTTTTTAAAGATATATGTGATGTATTAATGTAATTTACTGTACTGCTAATAAAAATAAAATAAAAAATAAAAATAAAATAAAAAATAAAAAAAAATTAGTCTATATTTTAACTAAAACTACTTATTAATTAGATTTAATAACCCATGGCTATCTGGACTACACTTCGTCCCGCTCTGCTTCCTGTAAGGACTCCATCCCCTGCTCCCAATTCCTCCGTCTACACCGCATCTGCACCCAGGATGAGGCATTCCACACCAGGGCATCGGAGATGTCCTCATTCTTCAGGAAACAGGGGTTCCCCTCTTCCATTATAGATGAGCCTCTCACCAGGGTCTCTTCTGCTCTGCTCTGCTCTCACTCCCCATCTCCCCCACTCGTAACAAGGTCAGAGTCCCCCTAGTCCTCACCTTCCACCCTACCAGCCGTCACATACAACAAATAATCCTCCGACATTTTCGCCATCTCCAACGTGATCTCACCACTTGCCACATCGTCCCATCTCCTCCCCTGTCTGCTTTCCGCAGAGACCGCTCCCTCCATAACTTCATGGTCAATTCGTCCCTTCCCAACCGAACCACCCCCTCTCCTGGCACTTTCCCTTGCAACTGCAGGAAATGCTACACTTGTCGCTTTACCTTCCTCCTTGACTCCATTCAAGGACCCAAGCCGTCTTTCCAGGTGCAGCAGAGGTTCACCTGCACCTACTCCAACCTCATCTATTGCATCCGCTGCTCTAGATGTTAGCTGCTCTGTATCGGTGAGACCAAGTGTAGGCTTGGCGATCGCTTCGCCCAACACCTCCACTCGGTTCACAATAACCAACCTGATCTCCCGGTGGCTCAGCACTTCAACTCCCCCTCCCATTCCAAAATCGGACTATCTGTCCTGGGCCTCCTCCATGGCCAGAGTGAGGACCACCGTAAATTGGAGGAGCAGCACCTTATATTTCGCTTGGGCAGTTTGCACCCCAACGGTATGAACATTGACCTCTAATTTCAGGTAGTCCCTACTTTCAGCTCCCCCTCAACCCACTGTCTCCACCTCTTCCTTTCTTCTTCCAGACACCGCCCCCCCCCCCCCCCCCCCCCCCACCCCTCCTCCATGTCTGAAGAAAGGTCTCGACCCAAAACGTTGCCTATTTCCTTAGCTCCATAGATGCTGCCTCACCCGCTGAGTTTCTCCAGCATTTATGTCTACCTATTAATTACAATTGATGTGTCAGTCAATGGGTTTACTTGCAAAAGAACTTCTGAAACTTGCATGAAGGACATTTTAATCCTAGTTATTTTTTAAATAGCACATTTATAAATATTAATCAATGCTACTGCGTATGAAAATGATAATTTCTGAGAGAGAATCATTTTACAACATTTATCTAATCAGTATAATGGGAATCAATGAATCAACGAGCTGTTTCTGCTTCATGATTCCACAATCTTATTTTAGGAATAAGAATAGGAAAACTGAAAGGTTTCTTGAGTTATAAAGGAGTTTATGCAAATTCTATGCTGGTGAGATGCAAATATCACACTCAGAATACAGTGTTAACTGGTTTAATATCTGAATAATTAAATATATTATTCTCTTTACTTTGGGATAGGCATTTAGAAACTTGTTAGTGTGTCTTAAATGAGAAGTTAATCAAGAAATATTCAAGGTGGAACTTTGCTCATATTTCGTTTAGTTTGTAGTTTAGTTTAGAGACACAGCATGGAAACAGGCTCTTCAGCCCAATGTGTCCATGCCAACTATCGATCACTAATGCACTAGCTCTATGTTATCCTAGTTTTGCATCCTACACACTGGGGCAATATACAGAAGCCAAGTACCCTACAAACCTGCACGTCTTTGGAATGTGTATTGTATTGTATTGTATATCTTTATTGTCATTTCCTGAGTATTCACATACCCAGAGGAAACAAAAAAACATTGCTCAACCAGTGTCCATTCAGTGTGCATTAAAAATAAATAGAAATAAAAATGCATATATCATGAACAAATTTAACACTCTACTAAACATTCAACAGGCGTTCCGATCGGCAGCGGCACAACAGTGGCTTGCTGCATAGGTTTCGTTTAGTTTTGGCAGGGGGCAAAGTTTAGCAGTCTTATAGCCTGCGGGAAGAAGCTGAGGAGCATCCTGCTGGTTTTGCAGCTAATGCTCCTGCTCTTCAGATGGCAGGATGTGTGATGCAATGGGTGGCAGGGGTCTTTGATGATGAAGATGGCTCTGCTGATACATCTATTCCTGTATAAGTCCAGCAGGAAAGGGAGTGGAGCACCAATAATCCTGCTGGCGGTCTTCACAATCCTGTCTAGTTGGTGCCGTTCGTACGCCTTGCAGCTCCCGAACCAGGAAGTGATGCCGCAGGTTAATGTGCTCTCGATTGTCCCCCTATAAAAAGTCCGTAGGTGTGTAGTGGGGAGACCTGCTTTACGTAGTCTTCGGAGAGGGTGTAGTCGCTGCTGGGCTCTCTTGACCAGTGCTGTGGTGTTGGCCATGGACGTCAGGTCATCTGACAGGTGTAGTCCTAGGAACTTCACGCTGCTGAGGAAACCGGAGCACCCGGAGAAACCCCCACACGATCGCGGGGAGAAGGAAGTGGGGATGGAACCCAGGTCTCTGGCCGTAATGCAACAACTCTACTGTTGTGCCACTGTGCCGCTCTTTTTCCTTTGAGAAGACCGACCCAATTCCTTCAGTATTCCCATATTTGTTCTAATAAGCAGTAAGTTATAACAGTTATGAATGTAGGTTTGTGTTCCACCTGCCCAGTCTGAAGATCCTGAGGCTCATTCTGATATTCAAATTGCTATCACTGTGAGAATAGTTAAGCAACACACAACTGTGGTATTTGAAATTGCATACTTGCCCAAAGATCCATCAAGGACCTCTCGGGTTTATGTGATATACTCCTGATACACCTAGTTTAACTAACCCTTTAATTTTATTACAAACAATGAATAATGGTTCCTATTCCATGTTAATTACCAGAACTTGGGACCTCATAGACTGCAGTTGAGTGCTAAATGGATCGCAATTTATAAAAACAATTAGCCTTTCATTCTATATAATATGTTCGAAACTTCATAAAAGCCAAGTATGTTTTAAAACACAGTGTGGAGATGATATCTTCTCAGTAAAGGCGAGTTATGGCAATCACATTTCAAATGCTCTGTGATTCATCAATAGACTACGAAGGTCTTTCATACTGTGAATGACTGCAAATGGTTAGTGGACAATGAATCTATCGAGTCAAAAGATAGACTGATGAAGAGTTAGGCAGGAACCTCAGGCTGACAATTTGTTATCCTCATCCATAGGATGTGTGCATAGCTGGTAAGTCCAACATCTATTGCATGTCCCAGAAAGGTTAATAGAGTTTGCACCTTGAATTAGTGAAGTTATTCTCAAAATGCTTCTGGAATACAGTCCTAGGATTTTGAACGAGTGACACAGGTCATGATTGAGTGTTAGATAGGCTTTTGGCACATTGGCCTTCATCAGTCACAGCACCAAGTATACAAATTGGGAGGTCGTGTTACAGTTGTACTAGTTGTTGGTGAGGACACTTTTAGAGTATTGTGTACAGTTCTGGGCACCATGCTACAGGAAAGATGTTGGAAAAAAGATGTTTGGAAAGACCTCAAGATTCTGACCTCTGCCCGACTCGCTCCAACCTCGAGGTTCCGAACGCCGGGACGTCCTACTTTGAGGCAACAACCCAGGTCCGACCACCGGGACTTTGACCACCGCGCTCCGTGCCGGCTTCTCCATAGGCCGCGACGCCCCGTGGGGTGAGTCCTCATCCATCGTTTGACCGTAGAGGGCAAGTCAGGCTTGCTCACCATGAGTGTCCCGGCACACTGCTCACCGTGAGAGTCCCGGCACACTGCTCACCGTGAGAGTCCCGGCACACTGCTCACCGTGAGAGTCCTGGCACACTGCTCACCGTGAGAGTCCCGGCACACTGCTCACCGTGAGAGTCCCGGCACACTGCTCACCGTGAGAGTCCTGGCACACTGCTCACCGTGAGAGTCCCGGCACACTGCTCACCGTGAGAGTCCTGGCACACTGCTCACCGTGAGAGTCCCGGCACACTGCTCACCGTGAGAGTCCCGGCACACTGCTCACCGTGAGAGTCCTGGCACACTGCTCACCGTGAGAGTCCCGGCACACTGCTCACCGTGAGAGTCCCGGCACACTGCTCACCGTGAGAGTCCCGGCCTGCTGTTCACTGGGAGATGGGTATATGGAACAAGTTTCCAGAGGACGTAGTTGAGGCAGATACTATTTCAACGTTTAAATAACACTTGGACAGGTGGATGTATAGGAAAGGTTTGGAGAGATATGGGGCAAATGTGGGCAAATGGGACTAGCTTAGATGAGGCATCTTGGTTGGCATGATCGAGTTGTGCTGATGGATCTGTTCCCGTGCTGTATCGACTGCATCTATGTTACCATGCATGCAAAATGCCTTCTTATTCTATGAGCGTTTCACCGCAGTTTGCCAATGCATTATATCCAGAATGGGAATTGATATCATGTAATCTTATAAGTAATCCAGCTTCATTTTTCTTTTTAATATAATGAAGCAGATTGTGCAAAATATGCTCTACTGTAGATTATTTCTTCAATTATAGTTCTTTTAATTAATCTTGACATGATCTTAATTCAATTGAATAAATGTTATAACAATACTCAAAAGGATTAATTTGCATGTTACTACCTAATGGTTGTGTAAAATTTAAATTACTGCAAGCATTAGCTAATACAATATTTCACTGTTTGTGAAATATTTTAAGATGATCCTTGTATTTCCTTGGAACTGGGATCCGTCAGTGATTCCTCCACAGTTGAAGTATTGATTCTAAGTTGAACTGATTATTGGACTTCTCATCTTGTGTATTTGTATGTATGACATTAAAACATTTAGAATATTATTCTTCTGTCCCAGGTAATATTATTAACATGACCCATCTATAAAAATCCTATTAATTTAAATGTTTATGGAGCTAGAAATCCATACAATCAATATGTTCTCATTTTGTTTAAAATGTAATATAATTGAGTGATCTTGTTAGTACAGCGTAGTATCAATTTGGGAGATTTGTAAATGAAATTCTGAAAGCTTCAGTATCGTTGCTCAAACATGTATTTCACGTACAACGACATTAGAATTAGTATTTAAAGAAGAAAAAAAATGTGGTCTTGATTAATTTATTGTCAGAGAATTTTCTTCCTTATTTTTTTTGAGGAATACAAATATTCAATTTCTGCTGCTCATATCACGAATGACAGCTGGGCAGATCTCACCGTCAAGTTAAAATAGTGTTTGGCACACGGGCAGCAAAACTTTGTTATATCTTTCAAGCTTGTTTGTTGATTAAGGAAGTTCATGTGAAATGAGCAGAATTACACCCTTCGGCCCATCAAGTCTACTCCGCTGATAGACACACAAAGCTGGTGTAACTCAGTGGGACAGACAGCATCTCTGGATAGAAGGAATGGGTTTAAGAAGGAACTGCAGATGCTGGAAAATCGAAGGTACACAAAAATGCCGGAGAAACTCAGCGGGTGCAGCAGCATCTATGGAGTGAAGAAAATATGCAACGTTTCGGGCCGAAACCCTTCTTCAGACTGAGGAAGGGTTTCGGCCCGAAACGTTGCTACTTCCTTCGCTCCATAGATGTTGCTGCACCCGCTGAGTTTCTCCAGCATTTTTGTGGACCTTAGAAGGAATTGGTGATGTTTCAGGTCGAGACCCTTCTTCAAACCCGAAACTTCCCCCATTCCTTCTCTCCAGAGATGGTGCCTATCCCACTGAGTTACTCCAGCATTTTGTGTCTCTCTTTTGTGTAAACCAGCATCTATAGTTCCTTCCTACACAAGTCTCCTCCACCATTAAATCATGGCTGATCTATCTATCCCCCTTAACCCCAAGTGGTTTTAGTCATACTTGGTATTGTCAGTAACAAGTTTGTAGTGGGAGATTGGAGTCACTTCATTATTCAAGGATGAAAATGTACAAATTAAAATTAAACTATCCATCATGACAACTTTGTTTCATTTTCGCCCAGGAGTCAGGAGTTGATTCTTTATGTAGTGTATCCATTGAAATTGTCTGTGAAAACATAATCCTTGGCGTTGTGGTGTAAAACAATGTAATAATCTGCAATTGGCAACTGTGATTTTGAACGTATTGATTTCTTTGTTACACTATCACGATAACAAAGTAAATGGAGACTGGACATGTCTCTATTGAGGAGGAAAGGCAATTGGCGTCATCACAAAAATTACAGCAGTAATACTTTTCTTTAATAAAACTTACTTTTATAACATGTGCTGTGGCCTGAAGGCAGTGGCAATATTAAAAAAAAGAGTATTGCTGCTGCAATTGTCGTGATAATGCCAGTTTTGGGACATTCGCATTATACTCATACTGAAGGTAGGGAGAAGCTATGTGATTTTACCATCTCCAGGCTCCAGGCAGAACCTGGCGTTTGTCCTTATTCCTTCTCCTTCCATGTTTCATTAACTTTATAGAGGTGTGGGTACCTCCGCACGCTTTCTGACTCCATTTCACGTCTTGCAATGCCCAGGCATGCTTCTTGCTTGCTCCCTCTCACCTTGGGTCTCCTTGTGGCTTTTGGCTTGAGGGCTACCGTCTACAAGTTAGTTTCTATTTTTGGCCATTGTTCGTATGTAAAATGAGCATTAAAGTATCTAAGATTATGAAAGGGATAGATGGGGTAGACGGTCAGAGGTTTTATCCCAGGGGTAGAACTGTCATAGACGAGAGGCCATAGCTTTTTTTTTTAGATGGGTAAAATTTAATGGAGATGTGTAGGCAAGTTTTTTACTTAGAGGCTGGTGCGTGCCTGGAACCTGCAACCAGGGATGGCCTTCAGATATAGAGCTTTTTAGATGGGCACCTGGATAGGCAGTGAATTATGCATATGAATGTTTGGTACAATGCCTGTTGAATGTGAATGAGCATTCTTTGCCCATTCGCTCTCTGAAGCTGCTGCCCCTGTTTGTGTCTTCTTTCCCTGAAAGCAATTGGACGGTGGCTGGTAGCAAAGAGACAGAAATAAACAAAGTCCATCGAGGCATGATAGGCTAAATGGCCACCCTCTGTGCTGTGAGGCTTTCTGAAGTAACACGTATCACACTTGTTAGAAGAAGCAAGACTGAATGTTGCAGTGGGGCTGTGGAGGCTGTTTGGTCTCTTACTATTTCTTCTACTCTTGTGTCCAGTTCTGTTCAGGTGAGAATTGTTAGGAGATGGAGAGGAAGAGGGGCTATGAAAAGACGGAGGAAGGTCAGACTTGTTTTTATCTTTTCAGTCTGTCCTTCAGATACATTTTTTTTTGTTTCAGCTACAAATCTGTTTTACTTTTACATTGACCACTCGGTTTACCATACTCACCAAATGTTAAATGCTTTTCCCTTTCTTTGCTTGTGCCATTTGTATTGGTTCTTGATTTCATTCTTCACTGCATCTCACTTGAATAAAACAGTCAATTCACTAATAATCTTGCCTTTTACTTGTCTATTGTTTTTTACATGTCTTTTGTTTCCGCCACTTTTAGAGTTCTTGTTTTCTTCTCTATCTTTCTCATTTTCAGTTCAGCACCCAAATCCTCAACTATTTGTTTTCCCCAGGGAGACTAATTGATCTGATGCATGTTTTCTGAAATTTCGGCCTTTGAGATTTCCAGTGTCTGTCACACCTTCCAATGTTGAAAGGGTATCTGCAAAATCTTTACTGAGGCTTATTGAGTGGAAGATCTACTGCCATAGCACCTTGCCACAACCATAAAACTAACTGAAATGATCTTCACAAATGCTTTGCATGTGACTGCAAATTGAAAGAGGATCAAGAGTTATTAAAGTCTCCACTTCATTTTGAGCGTTCACTCTCTGACTTCACCCACTGATCCACAGTGAAGCCTCTGTCCTCTGCGCCCTTTGCCTCTACGAGGCACTTCTGACACTTTGATAGCCTTCAGAATCTTCTTGTTTGTTCGGTTTTAAAAAAAACACATTGACAGCACTAAAGTAAAACCTTTCTAGTTCCCCCTATAGTGTGTGTGTGTGTTGATCAGGAATATGCCTTTTCATTTATCCATTTTTAATTTTTTTGCAGAGCAGGACTGTTCAAAGCAGTCTTAAACAAAAGATGAAAAATTAATTGGCGCTTTTGATTAAGTAAGCAGTACTCTTTATATCTGTGCTTTTTTTCCTGAAATCAGTAATCAGAGCGTCATTTGATCCATGAAGCCGTGTGTAACCTATGCACAATAATATGGCACTGTAGCCCCACCAGCTGGTCAGTGCTAAGATCAGAGGTCTAGCGGCTTGCATTTGTTCTCATTTGATGTTGAATTGTTATTTTGCGCGCATAGGGCTAATTTAAAATAATATTTATTTTGCTGTCCAAACAACCATATCCTGTTAGATACTCAGTCTGAACTATTTTTTGGTATTTATATGGTTGTATTTGTTACTAAACTATTAAAATGACTTAATGAGCAGTGTACATCCAATGATCTCGATTTGTTTGGAACAGCAGCATCTTGATTGCCAATACTTCCATTCGTGCTAATCTGGGTAATATATGAAAGACCTGAGATTTAACTAGTCAGAGGGGAAACACCACAGATTTTCTTCAAACTATAACACTTAACTGAAAGAATTGATCCAAGGCAGACATAATATACGTTTAATACCTCTGTGAGCTCATGTAGAAGCCGGATTGCACAAGGATTCTGCTAATTTCCGCTCATTTAAGGAAATCAGTGGTGTTTTAAACCAGTTGTTGTCTGCAGTTCATGCAAGCTCTCGAAATACACTATACTACCATTCGAATAACTTGTATTTCTGATAAGGGCTGTTGTCAAAGGTTCTAATAGGTGGAAAACAGAGTGAATTGTTACCCGTGGGAACTTGTGTCCTTATGAAATACAATTGCTCTGAGAAATTCTGGTTATTTCAATGGCTTTTGCTTGCTATTCTGTTGCCATGGTTGCAAATACACTAAGGAGCTTGAAACTAAGATCATTGCTAACAAAGAATGTTTCCTCATACGATTACATCAGATAGCATGGCCTTAATTAAAAGCACCCTGATGCGGCCAAAAGCATGGAGTAAAGTAAGCAGGTAATGTTTTGACAGGGAGCTGCTATAACGAGGCTGATACTGTCATCAGGTACAAAGTAAGTAAACACATCACAACATCCAGCAAACCAAAATTAATCAGGATGCTCAAGTGTGTTTTACAGTATTATGCAACCCTCACATTTCTCTAGAAGATCCTCAATAACCTTCATTGTTTGTTTTTCTAAGGCGTATGATTTAAATTTCCATAAATCACTCTTAGTCCTGAAGGATATCAGGTGCCATAATGTGACAATAATAATGTCCCAGGAGGTGTTAATTGATTTTGTACTATTAGAGCAATAATTTGGCGTCCAAATAAGCTTTTAGTTTATGTACTACTGATTTTCTGCCTAGGTAGTATTACTGCTAATGAACAGACATCAAAGTGACCCAATGAAAAGAACAGAGGTTCTTCCCACATGAAAATTTCACAGCATTGGTGATGACTTAGTTTGAAAAGCACAATGGTTTCTAGGCATAAAGAACACACAGTTTCAGAAATGATTATTGTTATTATAAGGACAGCAATTTGAATGCATCTGCATCAATTTTAGCTGCAACCAAACAGCTGAGTGTAAATATATTTATAATAAAAATAATCATCACAATCATGCTCATCTTTATTGGCCCTTCAGCAGGACATGTTTTCTCATGAGCAATATGTGATTCTGCAATTAGAAAAAAAAAAAACTCCCTGGAGGTCTCTACTTTGCAGCTTAAAAATTGAACTATTTTTAGTTTTGAAAGTGACGAATCATGCAACTATATTGGAACAAGTTCAAGAACATAAGAAATAGAAGCCAGTGGGCCATTCAATTAGATCATAGCCAATTCTCAATCTAAAAGTTTATTTCCCACCCACTCAGCATATCTCCTTCAACTTCCAAAATCACTATGTCCCCTTTCGATCACCTGCCCCAATGGATGGTGAGGAACTGCAGATGCTGGTTTACAATAAACAGTGGCCTGTTTCCTTTATCTTTGTTACTTTTTTTGCATATCTTTCATTCATTTGCTCTATATCTTGTTCTATCACTGCCTATATCTCTTGTTTCCCCTTCCTCTGACTCAGTCCCAAGAAGGGTCTCGACCCAAAACTTCACCTATTTCTTTTCTCACAAGATGCTGGCTGCCTGACCCGCTGAGTTACTCCAGCTTTTTGTGTCTACCTGCCCCAATAGACCGAAGTTCATTGAACAATTGCACACCCACGTGTCTCATGCGAAGAAAGTTCCAAAAATAAATCAAAGCTTATTTCTTGCTTTTGAGGGAGTGCAGCGTAGGTTCACCAGGTTAATTCCCGGGATGGCGGGACTATCGTGTGTTGATAGAATGGAACGGCTGGGCTTGTATACTCTGGAATTTAGAAGGATGAGAGGGGATCTTATTGAGACATATAAGATTATTCAGGGTGTGGGAAACGTGTTCCTGATGTTGGGGGAGTCCAGAACCAGGGGCCACAGTTTAAGAATAAGGAGTAAGCCATTTGGAATGGAGATGAGGAAAAACTTTTTCACACAGAGAGTGGTGAGTCTGTGGAATTCTCTGCCTTCGAGGGTGGTGGAGGCCGGTTCTCAGGATGCTTTCACGAGAGAGTTAGATAGAGCTCTTAAAGATAATGGAGTCGGGGGATATGGGGATAAGGCAGGAACAGGGTACTGATTGTGGACGATCAGCCATGATCACATTGAATGGCTTGCTGGCTCATAATGCCGACTGGCCTACTCCTGCACCTATTGTCTATTGTCTATTGTCTATATATATTCAGTCTGAAATGACCGCACACTTATCCTGAGATTTAATTTCCCCCTAATTCTTGTTTAAGGTAACACAAAATATAAAACATTAGTCAAATTTGTCTCCCAGCATCTGGAGGCACTTAGGAGGGCCTCATGTGTGAAGGCTCTCTGATATTCTACTTCACACATAGACCACGGTATTGACTGCAATAGAAGATCTACTTCACACATAGACCGAGGTATTGACGGCAGTGGAAGATGTCAATATTCTTTCCTTTTTTTCCCCAATAACACATCCTAATGTCTAACCTTGAGCAACTGAGAATGTTTCGCTGTAACTTGTCTCCTGATGTTTGATACTCTGTAAGTGGAAAACTAAGACCAACTCAATAAGTTCACGTTCTGAAATTCTAGGAGCAGAAGTAGGCCATTTGGCCCATCAAGTCTACTCCACCATTCAATAATGAGTGATATATCTTCTCCATTCAATCCCATTCTCCTGCCCTCCCTCGGTTACCCTGGACACCCATACTAATCAAGTATCTATCAATCTCTGCCTTAGGAATATCCATTGACTTGGCCTCCACAGCCATGTAAACTCTGCTCTGTGTAAAATAAGATTCAATATTAATTCAAGGATGTTCACAAAGGAGGTGTCTTTACTCACAGACAAATACTCACAGGCTGATCTATTCTCCGTGATAAGAACCTTCAGAAGCAAAATGCAAGAGAAAGTTTTCTTAATACAAGGCGGAGAATACCTCGGATGGACATTTCTAGCTAGGTTTGAACATATTTATTGCAAAACAAACAGAGTACTTCTTTCCCCAGTATGACAAGATCAACTTTCATAATCATAAGATCATAAGATCATAAATGATAGGAGCAGAATTAGGCCATTCAGCCCATCAAGTCTACTCTGCCATTCAATCATGGCTGATCTATCTCTCCCTCCTATCCCCATTCTCCTGCCTTCTTCCCATAACCTCTGACATATGTACTAATCACTTATTGGTTTTAAATGATTCATGTTTTTTAAATGTCTTAATGTGTGTCAGCATGTATTATACACATTGTTTAAATGTTATATGAGGACAATTTTACTACATAAATAATATTTAATAATTTCCAATGATGTTTAAACCATTATTTTCTCTATTCTCTTAATATGATCAACTTGAACTTTGCTTGATAAGATGTCAGTCTATATTAACCATTACATTGGTGTAAGATTGTTCTTAATAATACCTTCATGTTATTTAAATTATGTAGTCATGCACCACGATTTCTGAAGTTAATGATAATAAATTCACATTTTATTTGGACATTATAGTATATGACCCTTTACATGCTGCATGATAAGGATAATGAAGTTCCACTGCAGTGTAGTTAGTGTACATTTTGTCACTCTAAGTGGCTTTACCGCCTCATTTGTGCATAATTTAAACATACCTGATTTGCTAATGAGCCATCTATTTGGCATTTGGAATGAACCTCACTTCTCATTCCCCCACTGACCAGTAAAAGCAAAAACCAGTTAGTTCCCAACTTTTCTGAATGGTTTGCTGCATTCGTTTATGGAATGAATGCATGATTATTTGTTAATTTGCCATTTTCCAAATTAATGGTGTTTTATAACTCTAGTATGTCCCTGTGTGACTAGGAAATTGGGGAGATGATCATCAGACCATCTACAATGTGGTGGGAGTTTAGATTAGAGATACAGGCTCGGCCCACCAACCAGCGATCCCCGCACATTAACACTATCCTACACACACACACCAGGGGCAATTTTACATTTATACCAAGCCAATTAACCTCCAAACCTGTACATCTTTGGAGTGTGGGAGGAAACCGAAGATCTCGGAGAAAACCCACACGGGTCACGGGGAGCACGTCCAAACTCCGTACAGACAGCACCCGCAGTCAGGATCGAACCTGGGTCTCTGGTGCTGCATGCGCAGTAAGGCAGCAACTCTACCACTGCGCCACAGTGCAGCCCTAGGTAGTTTTGTAGTTTGGAAGCAGGGTTCCATGTGGACATGTATGAACTCCAAAGACATACAGGTTTGTAGGTTAATTGGCTTCAGTAAAACTGTAAATTGTCCCTAGCATGTGTAGGATAGTGTTAGTGTGCGGAGATCGCTGATCGCCACCGACTCGGTGGGTTGAAGGGCCTGTTTCCGTGCTGTATCAAAACTAAACTAATATCAGGAAAACCAAAGCTGAGGAACAAATTACAAATAAAGGAAAACTACAAAGGCATGGAAACAAGTTGCACTGATTTGTCATGAAGTATCAGACGTTACCCATGCTAATTGAATATCCTGCCAGAGGATAAACTTGTCTGAAGCGCAGTCCTTTAGGCAACAAATGTTGTAGTGTTAAGGAGTGACAGATAGAACTGTTGACAGCAAAGTCATTTTCATTCTTTTTGTGGACAAATCCCATTAACATTGTAGGGCATTTTCTCTTTTTACCTCAATGATTTCCTGGTTGTTCAATGGTTCTCAGAGAAGACAGGGCTTCTATTATGGCAGAGATTCTATCGTGTGCTTAATGCTTGAATAATAATATTTTATGAAATAACAGAGTTAAGAACTCATGAGGAGGCACGGTGGGGCAGCGGTGGAATTGCTGCCTTATAGCACCAGAGACCCGGGTTCGATCCTGACTACGCGTGCTGTCTGTATGGAGTTTGTACATTCCCCCCATGACTGCGTGGCTTTTCTCCAGGTGTTCCAGTTTCCTCCTACACTTCAATGACGTACAGGTTTGTAGGTTAATTGGCTTTGGTAAAGATTGTAAATTGTCTTTAGTGTGTAAGATAGTGCTAGTTTACGGTGATCGCTGATCAGCACAGACTGGGTGGGCTGAAGGGCTGTTACCCCGCTGTATCTCTAAACTAAACTAAAGTCTGAAGAAGGGTCTCGACCCAAAACGCCACCTATTCCTTTTCTCCAGAGATGCTGTCTGACCAACTGAGTTACTCCAGCTTTTTGTGTCTATCTTCCGTTTAAACCAGCATCTGCAGTTCCTTCTTTAACTCATGGAGACATGCATTGTTTATATCGCACATACAATAATAGAAAAATAATGCAGAATATTTTTCGGTAAGTTTGATGATCATGCTTTTCTTGCCTTACATTCGTAAAGGATTAAACTCTGGAATTCGCTCCTAAACCTCTCCCTCTCTTACCCACTCTTTCCCTTTTTTTAAGCTATTTACAACTACCACTGTTTTGGGTCACCTGCCCTATTTATTTTGCTTCTGTTGCTCAGTGTCAAATTTTGTTGCTAACGCTCTTGTAAAACACCAAAGGTATCACTGCCAAAGTTTCAATGGACATGGGCAAAGGTATCAATGGACATGCTTTGACCTGACACCTCTTCACTCTCCAAGAAGAGCAATAAGCTGCCAATTATGTTCCACATTGCTCTCACTAGGAATGAAAAGCCATGTTGCATTCTAAAGGATATGAGTACCTGTTCCAAGTACGTTTCTAATGTTTAGGGTGCGCTGAACGCGAGCACAGTATTGTTGAAGGAGATTCCAGTTATTGCCTCTTTCAGCATTAGGTCAGAGCTCACATGATTTTAACACCAGACAAAAGAGAATGTTCACACTTCTCTCTTCACCAACTGCTGTGAAAATAGGACTGGTACAAAAACCATTGTGGCTTCGGACTACTTTGTGGAGGTGATCCTGCACCTTTCAATGCAATTAATACAGATTTTCACAGTTAGTTTAGTTTCGTTTGGAGATACCGAGGGGAAACAGGCCCTCAGGCCCACTCAGTCCCCACTGACCAGCGACCCCCACAAACTAACACTATCCTATACACACCAGGGACAATTTACATTAATACCAAGTCAATTAACCTACAAACCTGTATGTCTTTGGCGTGTGGGAGGAAACCAGAGCTTCCCGGCGAAAACCCACGCAGGTCACGGGGAGAACATACAAACTCCATACAGACTGCACCCATAGGCAGGATCTCTGCCGCTCTTTTCCCAGTTTGTCGTAATGTGATGAAGGTCACGAATTTTACTATAAAATAACAACTTGAAGTAACAAAGCGTAAAACATCTAATCAGGTAGGTGATGTTTTCTGAACAATAACTATTGATGATTGAGTTGCAGGCCTTTTGCCGAGTTACTGGCAGAGGCCAGGAGTACGAGAAACTATCTTGGGTACCTCAAATGGGTGCCCCATCTACTGGCTCTGGCCCAGACTGGATAGACTTGGTTTATACTCTCTAGAATTTAGGAGATTGAGAGGGGATCTTATAGAAACTTACAAAATTCTTAAGGGGTTGCACAGGCTAGATGCTGGAAAATTGTTCCCGATGTTAGGGAAGTCCAGGACAAGGGGTCACAGCTTAAGGATAAAGGGGAAATCCTTTAAAACCGAGATGAGAAGAACTTTTTTCACGCAGAGAGTGGTGAATCTCTGGAACTCTCTGCCACAGAGGGTAGTTGAGGCCAGTTCATTGGCTATATTTAAGAGGGAGTTAGATGTGGCCCTTGTGGCTAAGGGGATCAGGGGGTATGGAGAGAAGGCAGGTACGGGATACTGAGTTGGATGATCAGCCATGATCATATTGAATGGCGGTGCAGGCTCGAAGGGCCGAATGGCCTACTCCTGCACCTAATTTCTATGTTTCTATGTTTCTATATGGGAACAATTCAGAACTAATGTGATACTGGCACTCTCTCTTCTCTACTCAGTGTCTCAACTAATGGCTTTCTGAAAGTACACCCTCATGAAAGCAGATATGACTTCTGCCTCCAGATGAATGTGGCAACGGTGGGTGGGGACACACACCTTGGTGGAGCTTTCTTTACACAACAGGCATAAATTCATGCTATATAGAACAGAATTAGGCCATTCAGCTAATCAGGTCTACTCTGCCGTTCAATCATGACTGATCTATCTTCCCCTCTCAACCCCATTCTTATCCCTTTTCCCCGTAGCTCCTGACACCCATGTTAATCAAGAATCTGTTAATCTCAGCCTTAAAAATATCAATTGACTTGGCCTCCACAGCCATCTGTAGCAATGAATTCCACAGATTCACCACCCTCTGACTAAAGATGAGATCACCTCTCATTCTTCTCCGCTCAAGAGAATAAATGTCCATTCTACTCAAACTTTCCTCATGTAACAAATCCTCTCATCGCACAAATTGAACTGATGAACCTTCAAAACATTCCCTTTATTGCAATGATATTCTCTCTTGAGTCGGGAGACCAAATCTATACAAATTTTATGTTTGTTTTTTTGCCATTTCCTCATTACCCAATATAATATCTCCTATCTGAGTCCATAAGGAAGCTTTCGCCGTTGATATTTCCTACTAGATTACTATTGTATCCTACTTTCACTTTCCTTATCAATGTCTTTGTCCTCATTTGCCAACTTCTGTAGTGTTCTCAATCCTCGGTCTTTTGAGCAATGTTATAGCATTTTTCTTTGATTCAATAGAAACATAGAAACATATAAAATAGGTGCAGGAGGAGGCCATTCGGCTCTTCGAGCCAGCACCGCCATTCATTGTGATCATGGCTGATCACAATGGTCATGGCAATACTACCTTTAAATTCCTTATCCACAGTCAAATCACATTCAAATAGGCAGGTAGCACAAAGTTCACGAACAGTCAACAAGTCTGGATTCTTCATGCGTTGCAATATTCCCACTGTGTTTTGTGATGTTACCAGTTTTGTCTCTTGGTTAACTCAAACCCTGGCCTGTTGTGGATTCATCGATCTCTATTCATCACGATGAACGGTAGTTTTTTTTTCATCAGGTTGGTCCTAAACTCAAGAGCTCTGTTCGTCCACTCCCTAGCCTGAAACAATGCAACCTTTTGATGAAGCCTTTCTTCACCAATCCTAATATCGCCATGCCGTGATACTCCTGATTTTGACCATTATATTACGTGTTTTTTTCATTGAAAATAATACACAACAGAAAATGTAGTTTCAGAATACTAGAGTCAATCACGTTTGAAATTCAGGTTAACCAAAAATTCGGCATAATTGGGACCATTTGCAGGATACTTAAAACCCAACAGTAAATTTAAACCCGAATGCCCCTGTCCCACTTAGGAAACCTGAATGGAAACCTCTGGAGACTTTGTGCCCCACTCAAGGTTTCCGTGCCATTCCCAGAGGTTCTCAGAGGTTTTTGTCAGTCTCCCTACCCGCTTCCACTACCTGCAACCTCCGGCAACCACCTGCAACCTCCGGGAACCGCACGGAAACCTTGGGTGGGGCGCAAAGTCTCCAGAGGTTTCCGTTCAGGTTTCCTAAGTGGGACAGGGGCATTACTTTTACTTGGGATTTTTGTTAGAACTTGTAATTGGGTTCCATTGTGAACATTAGTAAAAATGCATTGCCTGTTTTTGGCCTCCAGCATTATTGGCAGCCCACAGTGATCGATTACCTTCAATGCGCTTTCCCCTGAAGACTTACTTTTTAAACACCCAAATACATTCAAGCTGCAGTCGTTCAGTTCCATAACAACAACTCTGCAACCACACAATTCGACATATATTGTCCTCACAGTTAATCTGAAGCCTTTTTGCATCTTGATGCTGTGTTCAGATACCTAACACTCCTTTGTTCTCTTGATGAATGCCATGAGAGAGAGAGAGAGCGAAAATGAGAGGAGGACTGTCTGACTACCTATCCTTGATATTCAAGAACAGTATGCTGAAGCTAGAATTGAACCCTATGTACCAAGGAACATGGTATTATAGAATGCTGTTTATTTAATAAGGATTGCAATACTAGATTGCAATTTCAATTGCACCTTTTCAAATAATGTTAATGTGTCACACAATGTTGTTCAGTGCATTTAATGTTTTATGTGTCATTCATAACTGTCACTATGTCATGGCACTTGCGGGCGGAGCACCAAGGCAAATTCCTTGTATGTGAATACTTGGCCTAAACTTATTCATCCATTCATTCATTTAAAATGTAGAGGTAAAAATTGCTTGTAATGTGGACAGCTAGTTTAAGAACCGATGGCACGTCAAATTAAGATGGTAAGACAAATTAATTTATTTCAAACAACAATTTTTAATTTTTGGATGAAGGAATATTGGAATAAAAGAATAGGTTGGCAGTTTTAACTTAGTTCATACAGCATGCAAACAGGATTTTTGGCCAACTTTCCCATATCGACCAAGATGCCCCATCTACACTAGTCCCACCTGCCCACGTTTGGCCCATATCCCCCATATCCCTCTAAACCTTCCCATCCATGTAGCTGTCCAAATTTCCTTTAAGGCAGGTATTTCTGTCAAAATGGATATCATGGTATTTCCTGAAATGCTCAATAAATCATTCTCATTTTGCAAAGTAAACCTTTCTCTTTTTGCACTTTACATTAATGGTTGTAGAACAATTACCAGTTAATTAATGATTGGTAAATTGTATGATCTAATTTCAGGTTACCGGTGTAGTTTTAAATTTAAAACACACCTCAATCCAAGTGATATTTCTTTGAATAGCAAAACTTTACATTAGATCACATTTTCTGTTTCTCTTAACAGCTTCCTATAATTGTATTAAATTTCACTCTTGAGTGCATGTATTTCCTGGGCAGTTCACTTTTGTGTCAGTTCCTTATTTGTTTTAAACCCTCTATTAATTAATGGTTTTTTTTCTTTCTGCTGAGCTATTGCTTAAGTTACAACACTTAATCTTAACAGTTTTTCTGGGATGAAGGTCAAGAATTTCTCTCTTAATTGAAGAAAAATAAACTAGCGTTTTCCTTTAATAAACAGTGTTATTAGTGTGCAAGTTAAAACTTCATGATTCATTTAGAAGAGGAAATTCAATAAAGTGAGACAGATGCGGTGAGATATAAACAAAGAAATGGTATTTGTTATAAAACACTGCTCTCGGACCACATATTGCAATATGTGCACAGTGATTTCAAATGAAATTTGAGGTCAAGACTTTTTGCATTTTCTTATATTTTTCAATTTCTGCATTGGAGTTTGGCAAGTATTAAATTCTGTGTAAGGTGGGATTTGTCACATTTCTCTTTTTTAAGGGAAAGCAGTCATTTTAAATGCTGAATATTTTTAGGCAGTTTAATTGGCACGTATTTATGTGTGCATTGCTTGAATTAAATAGTTTTATAAAACAAGCTCAACGATAAGTGTCAAATGTGTAAAACAAAATTCTTTCAAACTATGTTGAAGTAACTCTTCTTTTTGCATGACCATGTGATTTCTCTGCCACCAGCAAATGAGAGGGATTGCTTTTTTTTAATACCCATAGAGAATTTTCTGTTTGTATGTTTTTATTTCTGATGAACTCATTCTGTGTGACATTTGTCTGTGTCCTAATGATCACTAAGTGCCCAATACTTTCCTATGCAGGAAGCTTATGTCAAACTAATTAACTTTTAATGAGAGGAAATCAACTGATTAGAATGTTTTTCTTGGCACTCTCACCAATTAATTTTGTACACAGTCTCAAGTGACTGTGGTTGGTCTTCAATGCTTAGAGTGGTTCAGCGGTACAGAATGCTATGGTTTGTGCGTGTCTAGGAATGTTTACTTGAACCAGTGCCATTGCAGTTCTATTGTACTGAGTTTGCTAACATGATTGTAATGGCCAATTTGAGGAAGTTTGACAGAAAACTGCTGACATATGTGCTTCGTCGTAATTTTGGAGTTTATTTTCAGTGTAAAATGGTAAGTGAAAGAGGATGCTGTAGTCTATTTAAGAATTAATGATTTTCAAAACACATTTTTGCATAAATCTGTGATCTTCCACGAGGATGGATTTGCACGGAAAGGTTTCAGAAAAATAGTTCATCCACTTTGATGATTTCGTTTTTTGACTTTAATAATGCATTATTAAAATAAAAACAAAAGAGGCAGTGTCCCATGTTTATAAACCAATGTTAATAAAATACTCTATGTCAGGTAGTTCTACTGCACAGCACCTAAGGATGTATTTGGTCTTCCAGTAACATACAGTAGCATTGATATTTTTTCTAGATGAGAAGGCAGTCAACATTCTTTCTCTGCCACCACCACCATTTTCCCAGTGTAAGATGGTTCTGAATGGATATCAAGTGGTTCATGAGTCATAGATTCATAGAGTCGGAGAATAAGAAAAGATTTGGGAGTGGCACAGTGGCACGGTGGTAGAGTTGCTGCCTTACAGTGCCAGAGATCCGGGTTCGATCCTGACTACAGGTGTCATCCATACGGAGTTTGTACGTTTTGCCTGTGACCACGTAGGTTTTCTCTGGTTTCCTCTCACACTCCAAAGCCGTACAGGTTTGTAGCTTCATTGGTTTCGGTGAAAAAAGTTGTAAATTGTCCCTTGTGTGTAGAATAATGCTAATGTACTGGTCAGCTAATGCTAATGCGATGGCTGGTCAGCGCGCGCTCCGTGGGCCGAAGGGCCTGTTTCCGCGCTGTATCTCTCAATTTAAAAGTCTAAACAAACAAGGGCAGAGTGAAACAAACGGTGTCAGGACACATTGATCCATCAATTGACCAATTCTAAATAAAGAAAGTACCGTCAGGAGAAATAAAGACCGGTGGAAATTCCATTTAAGGCAAATCATTCAATAAGATGTACAACTTCATTAAAATATTCCTGTAGAAGATGAACAAGGAGATAACAACTGAACCTAATTATACCAAATCAATATTTTCCTGCACATCTCTTAATTTACTCATTGTCAATTGGCCTGTGTCCATTATGTGTTCAGGGCTCTGGGCAGCTTAGCACTTTCCTCTCTGGTTTTAGCTTTAGATTTTGTAAACATTTGACAACTACTAAGGATTAAGTTGGATAATTTTCAAACCGTCTTCAATGAGTGAATAATTAGTAATTATTTCAGCTTTCAGACAAGTAGCTGATGGAATGTCACAACTGACCCATGTTACATCTATCACACATACAGTCCCACATCCTGAACTTGGACGGTACACAAAAAAGCTGGAGAAACTCAGTGGGTGCAGCAGCATCTATGGAGTGAAGGAAATAGGCAACGTTTTGGCCCGAAACCCTTCTTCACACTGATCGGGGGCGGGGGTGGGCGGGGACAAGAAAGGAAAAAGGAGGAGGAGCCCGAAGGCTGGGGGATGGGAGGAGACTGCAGGGGGACTGAGGAAGGGGAGGAGACAGCAAGGACTAACAAAATTGGGAGAATTCGATGTTCATGCCCCCAGGATGTGTTAGTTTGAGCTGTGTGTGAGTTTGAGTTGGCCATGAAAAATTATATGTACGAAGAAACTGCAGAGTCTGGTTTAAATTGAAGATAGACACAAAATGCTGGAGTAACAAGCCGCCTCTCTGGAGAGAAGGAATGGGTGACATTTCGGGTCAAGCCCCTTCTTCTGATCGAGAGTCAGGGGAGAGAGAGACAGAGAAATATGAGCTAGAGATATTTATCTATGCAGTCACAAATCATGGTTACCTCTTTTTGTCCCCTACAGTTTTCCACTTCAGTCAATTTAGAATCATGGGGCCATACAGCACGGCAACAGACCTAAATTGCCCAAACTCAGAAACATAGAAAATAGGTGCAGGAGTAGGCCATTCGGCCCTTCGAGCCAGCACCGCCAATCAATATAATCATGGCTGATCATTCAAAATCAGTACCCCGTCCTGGCTTTTACCCTAATGCCCTTGATTCCCTTAGCCCTAAGAGTAAATCTAACTCTCTCTTGAAAACATCCAACAAATTGGCCTCCACTACCTTCTGTGGCAAAGAATTCCACAGATTCACAACTCTCTGGGTGAAAAAGCTTTCTCTCATCTCAGTCCTAAATGGCCTACCTCTTATACTTAAACTGTGACTCCTGGTTCTGGACTCCCCCAACATCGGGAACATTTTTCCTGCATCTACCCTGTCCAATCCTCAAAGAATGTTACATGACCAGGATGCCCCATCTATGCTAGTCCCATCTACCCATGTATGGCACAATGTCCCTCTAAACCTTTCTTATCCATGTACCTGTAAATGTTGTTATTACACCTGCACCTCATAAAGTTGTACTCATTACTAGGTACATTTTGGTACCATGAGCAGCCATTCAAAATGTCTGGCAGCAAACATGCTGGCTCATGTACTGATATGAATTTTACAATTGAGGAATGAACATCTGCATTTGACTGAAGACATTATTTTGCGCAATGGTCCATAGTTCATATTCTTTTAGTTTGAATAATTTATGGAGAGTATTGGAATAAAACACTGTTCTATTTCTCTTCAGCACTCACCTAAAATGAGTGAAGGTTAACTGGCAAGGTAATGTATTGTATTGTATTGTATTCCTTTATTGTCATTCAGACTTTTCAGTCCGAACGAAATTCCGTGCCTTGCAGTCATAACATAGAATAAAATAACAAAACACACAATAAACACAAATTTAACATCCACCACAGTGAATCCACCAGGCACCTCCTCACTGTGATGGAAGGCAAAAGTCTTAAAGTCCTTGTTTCTTTCTTCCCTCCTTGTTCTCCCTCTGCGTTGAGGCGATCCAGGCTTCCGATGTTGGGACCCCGCCGGGTGATGGTTAGTCCCGCGGCTGAATCCGAGCTCCGCGAACGGGCCGGTTCAAACTTTGCGGCCCGGGGCGGTCGAAGCTGTCGAAGCTGCCGCCCTCCAGTCCAGCGGACGAAGCTTGCATTGCGGGAGCTCCGGAAAACAGGTCACCAACCTGGGACCTGCGAGGTCCCGACGATGTCGTCCACTGGGCCTGCGGCCGATTCCACAAAGTAAGGGAGGCATTCAAGAAACAGATTATGTAGCATTGATTGATTACTAAAAATCAGCCTGCAACATTTCTTCTAAGTCGACCTCAATCCACCACCAGATATACTGAACAGAAGATGCTGAGGATACCCAGCAGGTCGGGCAGCATCGATGGAGAGAAAAACAGTGTTAAATTTTTGCTGATGATGCTTCACCAGAACTGGAAAGCTGAGGAAAACAATGTGTTTAAACAGAAAAACTGAAACCGAGAAGATTTGGAGCAGGAGTAGGCCATTTTCCCCATTGAGCTTGCCGCACCATTTAACATTGAACATATATTACCAGTACAGTACAGGAACAGGCCCTTTGGCCCACAATGTCTGATGCCAAGATCAACTAATCTTCTCTGCCCACACGAGATCCATATCCCTCCGTTTCCTGGATTTCCGTGTGTCTATCAAAAAGCTTCTTAAATGCCACCATCGTGTCTGCATCCACCACCACCCCTGGCAGTACGTTCCAGGCACCCACCTTTGTCTTTGCAAAATCAGCACGGCCACGGTACGTTGAACAATCCTTGTTCGAGACGTACCGTGGCCCTATCCCCGAACTCTACCTCCGCTACATCGACGACTGCATTGGTGCTGCCTCCTGCACCCACACACAACCCACCGACTTCATCCATTTCACCACTAACTTCCATCCGGCACTCAAATACACCTGGACCATTACCGACACTTCCCTACCATTTCTTGACCTCACTATCTCCATCACAGGTGATAGACTACTGACTGACATCCACTATAAACCCACTGACTCACATGGCTATCTGGACTACACTTCTTCCCACTCTGCTTCCTGGAAGGACTCCATGCCCTACTCCCAATTCCTCCGTCTATTCCAGCTGAGTTTCTCCAGCATTTTTGTCTCCCTTGCTCAGCGCATCTCCTTGAAACATTGCCCTGTGATCGTATTAAATCTGTCTCCAGAAGTTTAACTATGTCTTTATTAAATATATTTAGCGACTTAGCCTTCACCTTCTGTGGTAGAGAATTCCACAGCTTCATTGTTCTCCGAACAAAGAAACTTCTTCACATTCCTCAATAATTTACTCCTTAACCTAAGATTGTGTGGACCCTGGGTTTAGATTTGGTCTTATAATCAATTGGTCTTAAGCAAGATTTGGTCCTATAATCAATTGGTCTTAAGGGGCAGCACAGTGGCGCAGCGGTAGCGTTGCTGCCTTGCAGCTCCAATGACCCTGGCTCGATCCTGATGATGGATGCTGTCTGTATGGAGTTTGCAAGTTCTCCCTGTGACTGTGCATGTTTTCTCCAGGTGCTCCAGTTTCCTTCCACATTCCAAAAATGCGCAGGTTTGGAGGTTAATTGGCTTCTGTAAATTGTCCTTCATGCATAAGATATAACTAGAGTACAGGTGATTGTTGGTCGGCATGGACTCGATGGGACAAAGCGCTGTATCTCTAAACTAAACCAAACTAAACTAAACTTAGACCCGTTCACAAAGTAATAAGACCAAGGACCATCAGGTCGTGTGATCCTGTCGCTGTGTCATGAGCTGTGATGACAGTACAAGTCTTGTCCATTGGTTTTGGTTACTGAAGTCTTTTAGGACCGAGATGAGAAAAAACATTTTTCACACAGAGAGTGGTGAATCTCTGGAATTCTCTGCCACAGAAGGTAGTTGAGGCCAGTTCATTGGCTAATATTTAAGTGGGAGTTAGATGTGGCCCTTGTGGCTAAGGGGATCAGGGGGTATGGAGAGAAGGCAGGTACAGGATACTGAGTTGGATGATCAGCCATGATCATATTGAATGGCGGTGCAGGCTCGAAGAGCCAAATGGCCTACTCCTGCACCTATTTTCTATTTTTCTGTTTCTATGAAGCTGATGAACCAGGAGGGAAGAGATAAAGATTTAAGACTTTTTGGCTTCACAGTGTGGATGTTGAATTTCTGTTTATTGTGTGTTTTGCTATTTTATTATATGTATGACTGCAAGGCAACGAAATTTCGTTCGGACAGAAAGGTCTGAATGACGATAAAGTTCCTAGATTCCTGATGCATATGGTGCTTCTGTATTCAATATATGCAGACAGAGAATATTGCTCATCCTTTATATTGAATGCTTGAGGTCTAAAGATTGATCGGTGAATTTAACTGATCAGTGGTCACAGAAATGTTGTGTCAGCTTGTTTATGCTCAGGGGGAGGGGGGAAGGAGGGGTGCAAAGAAATACCCCAGGCACAAGTAAAACCCATACTGAAGGTATAATCTAGAGATTGACACAAAGTGCTGAAGTAACTCAGCGGGTCAGGCGTCACTGGAGAGAAAGGATGGGCGACGTTTCGTATCGTGATCCTTTTTCCGCCTCTATAATCTACATGGTATCAGATTGAATGGCACTTTCCTCCAAGATCAATTGAAGACCTGCTGAGGAATTACGGCATCAGCTCTCCCTGCATGTGGGAAACACTCGACTTTGTTGTTCAGCAAACAAGCAGGTAGTTTCACAGAACCGTCAAAATGGGAAAGTGTACCCTGTCCGATTCACCAAGATCTCCAAACCCACCAGTACGACTGCAGAGCTATACATGAATATTTGTAAATCTATTACAGTAAATGAGTCAAGTGTAGCGAATATTTAGTGCTGCCTTCAGTTGAACATCTTTTCACTGTTCATTTTAAAAAGACTTTGAGATCTCAGTGGTGGACGCTACAACAAATGATTCAATAAATATTGAACAGCAATTCTGTTGCCAGACTTGACAGCGTACATGTCTCCATACACAGACTGGCTTCTCACCTAATAGTTCACATTTTGTTTTCCAATTGGGAATAGGTTTCAAATTTGCCAAAAAATGCATCTTGTGTTATGTATTGTTCAGAATTCCAGTCTGTGGACTGCTGCAAGAGATCAAAGGGTGAACCTTGCTGAAGACCAAAGACATTTTTGACAAACTGTGATTACTCCCGCTATGCTTTCAAGATTTAGCTGTTGAGTGTGTGTGTGAAGATTGAGAATGTCCAAGGGGAACTCATGGTTAAAGCTATAGTCTTTTACTTGGGATTGAATTTAACTTGGATTAATAACTCAAAGAATGTTTCTGTCTGACATCTGAAGAACGCAAAGTGAATCATAGATTTAACTCCAGTTTAATACTTGTTAAATTTGAAATATAACCAAGAAATGCCATCAGGATAAATGGTATGCACAAGAAAATATGTCAGAATATTGTCAATGTAGTCTAAAGCTAGATTAGGTGCTGCTCCGAAGTGGTCAAGTGCGTGAAACGGATGCCGCCTGCAGTGGCATGGCGCGGTGGAGCAGTGGTAGAGGACGATGAAACATCGCCAGGCCAGGCCGACCCCTGCAACTTTGACACGGTGCAGCTGCCACGACAATGGGCATTTATTTCCAAAATAAGACATTAATACTTTTAGTGCAAGACTAGTACAAGATGATGCCTAAAACATGGCGCCTCTTGTGCTTAGACTCAATATGGCTTAATATCTTACACAGTATGATTGCGCCCAATTTATAGTAGGATACTCACTGAGTTATAGGCAAAAAAATAATTTCACTATACTTCGGTATATGTGACAATAAAGTTCCATTGAACCATTAAACCATTAAAAGTAGGGCCGAATCCTGTAGGCCTGAAGTTAGGAAATATTTCTACACATGATGGAAGATAGAAATTTGAAACCTCTGCAAATGGTAATTACTGAAAATTGGTTAATTTTAAATTTTAAATTGATAATCTGAAATGTTAATTTGTTTGGGATCACAGATCGTAATTTGAGTTAACAGACGGGACTCAGGGACCAACAGCCTGTGTTTGTTCTTATGTTCATAACTACTTTGAGACTTTTTAAGGTACATTATTGGGCATCGAAAAAGTTTTGCTTTGCATTGAACCTTTGCGGTTCTCAATGTTCTTTATAGTGCTTTCCAAATACCATGAGCAATCACCAAGTTGACAGGAACTTCACTCATTCAAAATCTCTTCCTGCCAGACCACACAAAGTCAATCATGCTTTATGTCACTGTCACTGTATGTCATGTTGTTACTTGTGGGCGGAGCACCAAGGGAAATTCCTTGTATGTGAATACTTGGCCAATAAACTTACTTACTTACTTAAACTTATTTACTTACTTTTAACGATATAAATACGTGGAATAGCAGATGCTGGTTTACAAAAAAAGACACAAAGTGCTGGAGTAAATCAGGGGGTTCCGGCAACATCTCTGGAGAACATAGATACGTGATTGTTTGTGTCGGGACATACCTGAAACGTCACCTATCCATGTTTTTCAGAGATGCTGCCTGACCCGCTGAGATATTGCAGCACTTTGTATCTTGTCATGCTTTAATAATTTAAGTTGGTTAATTTTACTATAAACAATGCGCTCCTGGTAATTCAGTAAACGATACGATACGATAAAACATTATTTATCCCAGGAGGGAAATTGCTCTGCCAATAGTCATAAAAACACAAAACTCACGAAACATGAGATTAACGTGACAAGTGGAAAGGATTGGGGATGTGCAAAGATTGGGGAGGGGGAGAGGGGAGTCAGTCTCAGTCTACACCAGGACAGAAGGGGCAGGAGTTATACAGTTTAACTATCATGTTATGTTTGACAAGACTTCTGATTGCATCACATATACACTGACTGTATATTAAATAAATTAAACATTTCAGGTTGACTTAAAAGGACAGTCAATAAAAAAAGGTTTTAGTAAAGAGAAGTAATTCATGATAATTTTAGTAGTAGCAAATTTAACAACAATGATCTTATCAAATAACACATCATGTTGCTGAATTAAGTACATATTTTAAACAATTTTTTAATTCTAATTTAAAACGTGCTAGAATTTTGAGCAATGCCATACTATTCTAATGAACTGCAATTCATGAATCTCTATAAAACTAAGTCTTCCTATTGTTTGTGTTTGTCTGACGATCTGCACACAATGTGTCAATCTGCTTTTCCTATCTTCTACCAAACGCTAGGCCACATCCTTCCCATTTTCACATATCCTCCTCGCGTCGTGGCGATAAACATCTTCCCGTCACATTCCCACCCATATTTCCGAAGTCATTAATCCTTTAAATTTTAACAGCCCCAAAAACTCACCTATTTCGGATAAAAAACCCAAGTGACAAGGAGAAATGTGCCGCGCCTGCGCAGTCTGGGGGCTATGCGTGAGTGGAGAGCCTATCTGCTGCTCCACGATGTGGGTAGGTCCTGGGACAGGGAATGGGAGTGAGGAGAGGAGGATGAGGGAAATGAGGAAGAGATGGAGTGGGGGTGGTAGAGGGAGATGGGGAAGGGGGGGGGGGGGTGTGGAGGAGGGAGATGGGGTGGGGAGTGGGGTGAGAGGGGAAAGACCCTGGGGAGGTAAGGAGGGAGAATGGGATGATTGAGGGTGAAGAGGAGGTAGGGTGGGTAGTTGCCATGTCTACACTCCCCTCTACTCTCTCGCCCCTCCCTCTCTACCCCCTCCCTCTCTACCCCCTCCCAGTCTACCCTCACTCTCCCACCCTCTCTGCCCCCCCCCCTCCCTCTAACTCTAGCTTCCCTCCCTCTACCCTCCCTCTCTATTCCCCTCCCCTGCCTCCCCCCCCTCTCTACCCCCTCCCCCTCCCTCCCTCGGGATTGACGAGGGAGGGTAAAGAGGAGGAGGAAGTAGTGCTGGGGGATGAGGAGAAATGTGCCGCGCCTGCGCAGTTGGGGGCTATGCGTGAGTGGTGCAATATTGTGTTGGGGGAACGGGTGAGTGGTGGAATCTTGCGTTGGGGAAGCAGACGGGTCTGCACTTGGTCTAGTATTTTATTAAAACCATCTCTCCATTCAAAATAAATCCATCTTTTCTGTTTTCCACCATTTGCTTTGGGTCCAAGTATCATCCCATGACCTTGGCCTTAAAATCCCATTGACTCTGTTACCACAGGAAGAGGTCAGGGCATGGAGGGATTATCAATAACCTTCTGAAGTGAAACTAGAGTGATTGAAGGGGCTTGCTGGCCCTTACGATCCAGTACCTACACAAGCACTATTGACTGGGTCTGTCATGAGCTTCGAACATATTGTGAATGAAACTTATGGAACAGAACAGAGCTCCAGTAACTAAAGTGGGTGATAAAATTATAGGTCAAAAAGTGGTTGAAGTTACCCTTCTGGCTTCACATTAATAATGTTGCTGCTGCCTCCTGCCTTGCCATCTCCTCCTTCCCGGGGATGCTCCATAATCCATTCATTTGGCCTCTGGGCCTGAATCTGTATGGTTTTCCTCCAAAAAGATGTATCTGCATGGGTGACTCCTCATTTATTTCCAGTTTTTAAAGGCAGATTACCTACAGTGCAAGACAGGGTTAAAACTTAACAGAATAGCGTTTCATTGTCACCTTTAATTATTAATTGTTCAACTGCTCCTTTTATTATTGAGATGTCAGCTGCTTGTAAGCATGAAGGATAAGCAATTTGCAGCAGACAATTTCCCCCACTCCAGAAATGCAGTTTGAACATCTCTTTAATTGCAACGAACAATTTCATTTTATTGGGAGCAAACATTGGTCTCATTAGGTTCACGTTCTATTATGTTGGTTGATCCTAAGATTTGTTTAATTTACTTTTTTGATTGATCGTTACATTTTCATGGTGTGACTGTGGTTGTAAAGGATGTTTGTCTAATTTTTACAATATGGTGCAATTTCTGCAGCAATATTTAAAAAACTCCAAAAAGCAGCTGCAGTTTCCAATGTTTCAAAGAATTCATTCTTTAAAGATGAAATCAATCCAGTTTCAAGTTTATTCCCTTGCTATATGATTAAGGCTCCAGGGGTGTATTTTGCACAAAAAAATCTTTTTGATTTGTCAAAAAATCTTTCGATTAATATGCAGCTGTCATTGCACAAGAAAATCCAGATCTCAACTTTCCCTTTTATCTTTTCCCTTACCCCAGGCTGCAGCAAGTACCTAACTCTGCTGGAGAGAATGTCCGTTCTTTTTTGATTGGCGCTCGATACAACAGGTCAGTTAATGCCATTTGAAACGTCCATTTTGTTTTCCAAACTGTCCAAATGATAAATATTTTCAACCTGCCATATCGTTAATGTTAGTGGATCTTTTCTGGCACTTGGTCATGTTGGGTTGGAGAGTTTGTCCTGAACCAACAATGGCAAATACTATTATTGTTGTACCTGTAGGGTAAAAACCTCTAACAGCCGCACATGCACAGTTACATGTGCAAATACAGATGACACTCTCACTTAAGTCCTGCTCTTCGAAAACATATACTGTTCAAGGAATCTGTCATTAGGATGGCAAGGACTTCAATTAAACCACTAATCTCACCAAAGTGAACTGGCCCAATGTAAAACTTACGCCGACATCAGTTAAGTGTAACTGAACTTTCATAGCATAAGAAATTATCGTTGTTAATTAACATCCCCAGTCTTGAAAAACAATTTTATCAATCTGGAGTCTTAATCCTTCAAAGGAAAATCAATTTCAAAATAATTCAATCTTCTTCAACAGCTTTGCATGTCTTCAATTCACAAATATGTCATGATTTTATTTTGCTTTGGATAGTTTATGGGACAAATCTTATTGGGACAGGTTGGCCGTTTGAGTTGGTTAGTGCTCAAGGTCTTTCTGACCTTAACTAGCTGAGTTTGATCCTGAATAACAGTCAGTGAGATTCTAGTCCTGGCTCCAAGTATTAAAGCTATCAAGTAGCCAGAAGCATGAGGTACAGCGTGGACTGCAATAAACGATGACTTACTTACACGATTCCCCTATTAATGGAGATATTTTTCCAACCCACATCATATAACCCTTGGCTTTTCCACCATATGTTATATCTGTACAATTAAAACTCAAATCTTGTCCACTTCCTGTTTGCACTGCATATTGAATTTAGAAAAAACCCTACCACTTACGGCTGTGATTTTTGGCCATCTTACTCAGAGTCCCCGCTCCGCTGCGCTGGAAAGAGGATTTTCCTATCGATGAAAAATAAAAGACTTATTAATGTTTTAAAAATGTTGAGATTCTCTCTCCAGTCAATCACACCATGAAGGCCACGCCCCTTCTGGTGGGAGGGGGTAGGGACTATAAAACCCGGAAGTGTGGACTGCCTCAGTCTCTGCAAGATGGGGGAACGAGAGGTCACAACTCTCAGTCTGAGCTGTGAATAACACTGAACACATGTCAACTAAACTGTGTGTGGTTTTACTGACCTGTGAGTGCCCTTAATGTAGTTTGAAAATGTGGTTTGAAAATGGAAAAGTGGTGTTGCCTTTGCCTTATTGAAAAGCGGTGTCTTCTATATAATTAAAAGTCTAATCTTGACCACTTCCTGTTTGCTCTGTATATTGATTTTAGAAAAAACGCTACTACGTACGGCTGTGATTTTTCGCCATCTTACTCAGTCTCCCTCCGCTCATCAGGTGCAATCAATGAAAAATAATTTGTGTTTTAAAGTTATTAGTGTTTAAAAAATGTTGAAATTATCTTTCCTGTCAATCACGCCATGAAGGCCATGCCCCCTTCCGGTGGGAGGGGGGGGGGGGGGGGGGGGAGAGAGACTATGAAATCCGGAAGTGTTGGCATGGCTCAGTCTCTGCAAGATGGGGGAGGAAGAGGTCATGACTCTCTGTGTTTGGTGGCCTTGCACTCTGCCTGAAATGGTATGAAACTGCATTTGAATTTAGTGACCTTGCACCCTGCTTGAAATGGTATGAAACTGCACTTGAGTTTAGTGGCCTTGCACCCTGCTTGAAGTGGTAGGAAACTGCATTTGAATTTGGTGACCTTGCACCCTGCTTGAAATGGAATTTCACGGAATAGAGTGAGTCAAATGCCAGTCCACCAGCCGTGAGTGACTGAGCCGCTAGCCCAAGAATCCAACGGGTCCCATTTGGTCTAGTGGAACATATAGACATAGATTCATAGAAAATAGGTGCAGGAGTAGGTCATTCAGCCCTTCGAGTCAGCACTGCCATTCAATATGATCATGGCTGACCATCCAAAATCAGTACCCCGTTCCTGCTTTCTCCCCATATCACTTGATTCTGTTAGCCTTAAGAGTTATATCTAACTCTCTCATGAAAACATCCAGTGATTTGGCTTCCACTGCCTTCTGTGGCAGAGAATTCCACAGATTCGCAACTCTCTGGGTGAAAAAGTTTTTCCTCATCTCAGTCGTAAATGGACTACCCCTTATTTTTAAACTGTGACTCCTGGTTCTGGACTCCCCCAACATCGGGAATGTTTTTCCTGCGTCTAGCCTGTCCAATTTTATATGTTTCTATAAGATATCCTCTCATCCTTCTAAATTCCAGTGAATATAAGCCCAGTCGATCCATTCTTTCATCACATTTCAACAAAGTGCCCCGGTCAGTCTTTAAGCGATATTTTCCATTTCCTTTGTGTTTCATGTATATTAAGTTTGCAAGATCGTTCAGGTCTGTCATCTTTAAGAACGTCTTGCACTTCAGTTGATTTCAAATTTAATTAGAAAAGTGTAGTAACCAGGTGCACTTTAATTTATGAAACAAGAAGTGGAATATCAGCAAAAATAACCCTTTTAATGAGCATGAGCAGCCTACATAATTAAAGACTTGTCCAACTCCCCATTCATAGATACATAGAAACATAGAAAATTGGTGTAGGATTAGGCCATTCGGCCCTTTTTAGCCTGCAACGCCATTCAATATGATCATGGTTGATCATCCAACTCGGTATCCTGTACCTGCCTTCTCTCCACACCCCCTGATCCCTTTAGCCACAAGGGTCACATCTAACTCCCTCTTAAATATAGCCAATTAACTGGCCTCAACTACCTTCTGTGGCAGAGAATTCCACAGATTCACCACTCTCTGTGTGTGAAAAATGTTTTTCTCATCTCGGTCCTAAAAGATTTCCCCCTTATCATTGAACTCTGACCCCTTGTTCTGGACTTCCCCAACATCGGGAACAATCTTCCTGCATCAAGCCTGTCCAACCCCTTAAGAATTTGGTAAGTTTCTATAAGATCCCCCCTCAATCTTCTAAATTCTAGCGAGTGCAAGCCGAGTCTATCCAGTCTTTCTTCATATGAAAGTCCTGCCATCCCAGGAATCAGTCTGGTGTACCTTCTCTGTACTCCCTCTATGGCAACTATGTTCATTCCTTTTTTCACTCTGCTCCCATCCAGCAGAAGGTTGAACAGGCTTCTGAACACTCCTACCACTAGTAGGGTACTGTCCGATTCATCTCTACAACATTGCGGACATTGGACCTTGTCTACGGAACAAATGTGCTCCAATGCTGCAAACCATATTCTGCACTCTGTATCTTCCCCCTTTGCTCTATCTAATGTGTTTGAGTTTGACCTGATTAGTATTATCTGATTAGATTGGATAGCATACGGATCAAAGCTTTTCACTGTACCTCAGAACAGGTGACAATAATAAACCTAAAAAAAAAGTGTTTTGCCTATCCTTACTTACTTACTTACTTACCTTACTTACTTACTTACTTACTTACTTACTTACTTACTTACTTACTTACCGCCTATGATGCCTCCTGGCATGTAGGGCAACAACGAAGGTCCTCCACTCCTGTCTGTTCTGGTCTATCTTCTGGACACTACCCCAGGTCAGGCCCATTGTTTTCATTTCCTCCTCTACAGTTCGATGACAGGTAGTTTTGGGTCTCCCTCTTTTTTCCTTCCGGTGTCCGGCGCAGGGCTATTCTTGGGATGCTGTCTGGTTCTCCCTTTCACCATTGACATCCACCCTAGCATCTGTCGATATCCATCACGCCCAGTAGCGTTGATTCCTTCAGTTGCTGTTTCCGTAACATATTTGTTTTACAAGACAGGGTTGTTAGCCCTGTGCTCAACCTCCAACCTGGAGGACCAGTGGATCGCTCTTCGTCTCGCCTCTACCCTTCAACCTGTCCAGCATGGGAGACCCTAACAGGAGACGAATCTCCCACTTGTATAGCTCTAGGGGTCACTGAGACACATAAGCTTCCCGACCACAACAAGGTTGCAATCCAACGGGGAGTGACAAACATGAAATTAATCCAAGAACCTGAAGCAAAATACTGTAGTCGGTGGAAATCCATAAACAGTAAATATTGATGATACGCATTGAGCAGTTATCAACCTGAAATGTAAACTTTGTTTCTTCCTCCCAATTTGCTGATTACATCCAAAGTTTTTTGTATTATAATGACATAGAATACTGAAATATTTACTGGATTTGTTCTTATCTGATATTCAGTTGTCTGTTAAATTAAATATTTTTGATATGATATCAAAAGCATTACAAGTATCCTTTTCCGAATATTAACCTTCTTTGGAGAACCTTTCCTCACCAAACCAATTGGTGGAATCTTAGATTAGATTAGATTAGATTAGATTAGATTCGTTTATTGTCATTCAGACCTTTCGGTCTGAACGTAATTCTGTTTCCCTGCAGTCATACATATAATTTAAAAAAATGACAAAACACATAGTCAACACAAATTTAACATCCACCACAGTTAGTTCACCAAACACCTCCTCACTGTGGTGGAAGGCAAAATCTTAAAGTCTCTTGCTCTTCCCTCTTTGTTCTCCCTCTGCGCCGAGGCGACGGTTCAAACGAGGCGACGCTGCCTCCGCCACAGCTCCAGGACCGAGTCAGGTCTCCGCTGCTGCTGCCGCCGCCTCCGCCACAGCTTCGGGGCCGAGTCTGGTCTCTGCTACTGCCGCTGCTACCGCTGCCGCCGCCACAGCTCCAGGGCCGAGTCAGGTCTCTGCTGCCGCTGCTGCTGCCGCCGCCGCCGCCACAGCTTCGGTGCCGAGTCAGGTCTCCACTGCTGCTGCCGCCGCCACAGCTCCGTTGCCGCCAGCTCCGCCACTAGGCCTCGGCGCAGACGGAGACGGGGGATACGACCGAAGAAAAAGTCGCATTGGCCAAAGTTTTTTTTTTCCCACCCCCCCAAAACATTTAATAAAACAAAATTAAATTCATGACAAGAACAAAACGTTTAGTTTTTGGCCAGGTGGGTTAGCTGTTAAGCGGCCGCCATCTTGAAAAAACTTGGTATTTTACCTGGAATTGGATAATGGGGCAGGGACTATTGGCTGTTTTTTTTTAAACATTTCTACATAATTCAGGAGAGTTTAGTTTTGAGCCAGTGGGTTAGTTTGCGGCAAACTTTAATTCCTCTCAGGATCATTCTGCTTTAAATTCTCTGCTTGTGTGGACTGGTTTAAAGCATCTTGGAACCGATTGTGGTGGAATCGGAGTGAAAGGTGAAGAAACAATCAAAAAGCACTGCTCTGCCCCTTCGCTGCCCCACTTGTGTTTAATTTCTCTAAGTGTGGGTTAAATTCTGGGTCAATTTGTGTTTTGTAGTTGACGTGGAAACTTGCTGATTCAAGTCTGCATGCCAATTACTGGTTTTAGGTCAAAAGGAACACAATGGTCCACCACGAAAAGACACAAAGTGCTAGATTAACTCAACGGGTCAGGCAGCATCTCTGAAGAACATGGATAAGTGATGTTCTGGGTCGGGACCCTGCTTCAGAATCCTGATCCAGTAATTTGTGTGGGGAAGAAGCTGTCTGAAGAAGGGTCCCGACCTGAAACACCACCTATCCAAAGTGTCCTTCAAATTGTGAAGATAAAAAAATGATCAGACAGTATCTTTAAGGTAGTAATTCATTACAGAGATATTGGTAACAGTTTGAAATTCTATTGGATTTGCGTAATTGAATTATGAACTGTTAAATCACAACTGGTCGTCTGTTATATGTGATGCTAGTTTGTTATTTCAATAACAGGGTGGAACGCCGCTTGTCGTGGAAGAATAATCAATGGATATGTTTGTTGTAAAAACTTACCAGTCACTGGCTGGATATTACCAAGTTTATACCCCTTGAATTATCACATTTGTGAGGAGAGCAGAGTGCTCATAAGAGGGATTATCAAACTAAAGAAAATCCGCATCAGATTAAAGATCCATGTACCTAATTTATTCCATAAGCCAATTTAAAGGAAGTGAACCAGTTGATAAATATTATCATTAAATTTACAGAGAACCATCTGTTATCAGTCAAAGGAACTGCTCAGGGGCATAAAAGGTGTAAGGAAGATGATGGTGAATTGAGTATTTTAGAAGAGCTGATTAATGAAGTCCACAGGAGAATATCTATACATGTTAGACACGGACACTGGAGTAACTGAGCGAGTCAGGCAGCGTCTCAGGGGAAAAGGAATAGGTGATGTCACACGTCGGAACCCATCTTCCGACTGAAGGAGTATTTCAATCTGAAGAAGGGTTCCGACCTGAAACGTTACCCATTCCTTTTCAACTAGTGATGCTGTTACTCCAGCATTTTGTGTCTAGATCTTCGGTATTGAATTGAATTGAATTGAATTTCCTTTATTGTCATTCAGACCTTTCGGTCTGAACGAAATTTCGTGCCTGCAGTCATACATATAATAATAAATAACAAAAACACACAATAAACACAAATTAATACCCACCACAGTGAGTTCACCAGGCACCTCCTCACTTTGATGGAAGGCAAAAATCTTAAAGTCTCTGTCTCTTCCCTCCTTGTTCTCCCTCTGCACTGAGGCAATCCAGGCTTCCGTTATTGTGACCTCACCGGGTGATGGTAAGTCAGTCTCGTGGCTCCGCGAACGGGCCGGTTCAAGCTCCGTGGCCTGGGGCGGTCGAAGCTGCTAAAGCTGCCGCCCTCCAGTCCAGCAGATGCAGCTGTAGTTGCGGGAGCTCCGGAAAAACAGGTCACCAACCTGTGACCTGCGAGCTCCCGACGATGTTGTACACTGGGCCCGCGGCTGAGCCCCGAATTCAGGTCGCCGCCGCCGGAACGTCGTCACAGCCCTGTAGCCCAGAAGCCGGGCCACCGCCACCGGAACGCCGGCATGCCGCCACAGCCCGAAGTCGGCCATCCTCGAAGTATAAATTAGCATTTGTAGTTCCATCCTACACCACTATACATGTTATTTAATTTGGTTTAGTTTATTATTGTCACGTGTACCAAGACTCGGTAAAAAGCTTTTGTTTATTTATATGACCATTTGATGAAGTCCCTTGCAAGGGATTACAGGTTGAAGATGAAGCTCATGAAATTGCAGGCAACGTATTGACCTGTTTAAGAAATTAAGAAATGGTCTGAGCATCAAGAGACAGAATTGGTGGGTACTCTTAACTTGTATTATATGATGCCTGATGTTCCATTTATCTTGTGAGCTAAATATTCATAAGGTCATATGTAATAAGAGCAGAGTTAGGCCATTTGGCCCATCAAATCTACTCCACCTTCAATCATGGCTGATCTATCTCTCTCCTAATCCCATTCTCCTGCCTTCTCCCCATAACCAATAACACCCATACTAATCGAGAATCTACCTATATCTTAAAATATCTTAAAATATCTTAAAATGTCTTAAAATATCTATTCACCAATTTTTCCCACTATTCCACCGCCTTATTATCCCCCACTATGTTCCTCCCCCTGTCCCTCTGCTCAACAGCCAAAAGTCTGTAGCCTCCTTTTCCTCTGGTATTTTATTTCATTCTTCAGATGTTTAAATTATAATGTTTTATTCTTAATTGTTTACTGTATATCGTGTTGTTACTTGCGAGCAAAGCACCAAGGCAAATTCCTTCTATGTATACATACTTGGCTAATAAAATGTATTCAATTCAATTCCTTCCATCCAGAGATGCTGCCTGTCCCACTGAGTTACTCCAGCATTTTGTGTCTATCTTCGGTTTAAACCAGCATCGGCTGTTCTTTCCTACACATTTCTCCCACCTCTACCTGTTTTCCAGCTTCCTCCTCCCTACTCATACTTGTGCCCGAGATGAGGTGTTCCATACCAGGACATCTGAGATCCCCTCATTCTATAGGGAACGAGGGTTCCCCTCTTCTATTATAGATGAACCCTCACACATGTGTCCTCGTTACCTGGCAGCTCCGCTCTTGCTCCCTCTCCCCTTGGTCCAAGTTTTCTCCCGGCTGCCAAACACTTTAACTCCCCTTCCTATCCCCACACTGATCTCTCTGTCCTGGGCCTCCTCCATTGTCAGAGTTTGGTCAAATGTAAATTGGAGGAACATCATCACATATTTCGCTTGGGCAGCTTACAACCCAGCGGTGCCCCCTCCTCCATTAAAAGTCTTCTCACCCACCACTCCACCTCCAGGCCCCTCAGATCGGCCGACTTGGAGCTGCTGAATATCCCGCGGTCTAGGCATAAGCTTAGGGGCGACCGTGCCTTTGCGGTTGCAACTCCTAGACTGTGGAACAGCAGCATCCCCCCTTCCCATCAGAACTGCCCCCTCCATCGACTCCTTTAAGTCAAGACTAAAAACTTATCTATACTCCCAAGCCTTTCCTGACGTCCACTGAGCGAGGGCTATATGTATATATGTATGTAGTTTGTTTGTTTATACTATTCTTGTAACAAATGTAAAGCACTTTGGCCAACGAGAGTTGTTTTTTAAATGTGCTATTTAAACAAATGTGATTTGAATGTGACTTGACTAAACTACATCTGCAGTTCCTCCCCAACACAATGTGAAGTAGGGACCAGACCTGAAATGTCACCTAGCCATCTCTTCCACGGATGCTGCTTGACCCGCTGATAGACTCCATCACAGTGTTCTCTAGGCAAGATTCCAGCATCTGTAGTTCATTGTTCTTCTAAATATTCACTTTATTCAGTAATTATTTAGGGAATGAGCTAGAAACACACGTTTGTTATTGATGGGAACAATACTAAACATGATCCTTTGGATTAACCAAGTGGCTAAAATTAGGAAATTAATTTTTGTGTTGGCAAATGTTGAGACCCTTCACATTGAATGTAAAAAGGATAGAACAGTGTGATGGTAAAATGTTATAAATTGTATTTACAACAAAGTAACATTGGCTTCCAGATACATCATTAAAATGCAAGGTGCATGTGCAGAAAGTAAATAAATGGACTTTTGGAATATGTAGGAAGGAACTGCAAGAGAGGATCATCTAAAAATACCATGTTCCCGATGTTGGGGAAGTCCAGAACAAGGGGTCACAGTTTAAGGATAAGGGGGAAATCTTTTAGGACTGAGATGAGAAAAAACATTTTTCACACAGAGAGTGGTGAATCTCTGGAATTCTCTGCCTCAGAAGGTAGTTGAGGCCAGTTCATTGGCTATATTTAAGAGGGAGTTAGATGTGGCCCTTGTGGCTAAAGGGATCAAGGGGTATGGAGAGAAGGCGGGTACAGGATACTGAGTTGGATGATCAGCCATGATCATATTGAATGGCGGTGCAGGGTCGAATGGCCTACTCCTGCACCTGTTTCTATGTTTCTATTTTTCTACCTTCACCTGCTGGAATAATGTTAGAAACCTACAAAAATGACAGATGTCATTCTGTCTTCTCTCATTGACTGACAACTGATATTCGGTCAAATGTTGATCTTGAATTTGATAGGTTTTGTTATGGCAAATTTGGCAAACATGGCTATTTGAACTTCGATTTTGAATTAGGTGGATCACAGATCAATCACAATTTCGTAACGGTGCAACAGCGTTGAGGGACCGAGTTATTGAGCAAAACCTCTTGCAACTTTCCTCTTGTTTCCCTCTCCTCTAACTCTGTCTAAAAAAGGGTCTTGACCCAAACGTCACCAATTTATTTTCTCCATAGATGCTTCCTGACCCGCTGAGTTACTGCAGCACTTTGTGTCCATCTCCGATGTTCCCATTTAGAACTTACCATAATCTGCTTTGATGTAATCGGTGAAGAATTTGAAGAAGGACATTCTTGCTGTTGAGGGAATACAGCGTGGGTTCACCAGGTTAATTCCCGGGATGGCGGGACTGATAGGTGATGAAAGAATAGATCGACTGGGTTTATATTCACTGGAATTTAGAAGGATGAGAGGCGATCTTATAGAAACATGGGAAATTCTTAAGGGATTGGACAGGATAGATGCAGGAAAAATGTTCCCAATGTTTGGGGAGTCCAGAACTAGGGGTCGCAGTGTAAGAATAAGGGGTTAGCTATTTAGGACTGAGATGAGGAAGAACCTTTTCACCTAGAGAGTTGTGAATCTGTGGAATTCTCTTCCACAGGAGGCAGTGGAGTCCAATTCACTGGATGTTTTCAAGAGAGAGCTGGATATAGTGAGAAAGGAAGTGTAGATCTATCATGTACTTGAGGCTCAAAATAATATCTGCTATTAACTACTGTGCATTTTTAAATCAACTTTATCTGATGACAGAGATGAAGAGAAATACTGTAATCAGATGCAGCGCAGATGTATCTTGTATAAATAAATGTCATCCATCGTAAGCTTGGTCAGTGTCAAACTACTTAAATGTTCACCAAATTCACCAAATGCCATCAAATAATGAGGAGCCATTGATTTGGTAGATTTATATATAGGTATTGACTTGTCCCTAAGATCATAGACTGAGGATTGATGAGAGCAATCTTTTAAAGTAAGCAATTACTTAAGCTCAAATTCTCCCTCCTAACACGCCTTGGAGCTTTCAACTACCAGGCACTGGAAGAAAAGGTAATCTTATGTTCTCACTTCATGACATCTTCTATGGTACCACATGTCTGTTGCAAGCAAATGTCACTTTTTTAATTGTCAGAAAGACAGATATTAATATGAAAATTCCTGGACCCTCCATAGATCGTTTTAAACAAAATGATGCGTTCAAAACTTATTTTGAGTTATTTTTAATGATTGGATATAGATTCCAATGTTTTTTATATATCTGTCATGGGCTTTCTAGGTTTATTTAGCAAAGTTGGAGCTAACATGGCCTCTAGTAAATAACCCAGAATTGTGAGCTTCTAAGGACCGGTTTATATTTTTTCAACACCATCTTATACAATGTATGTTTATCCAATACTTCTTATAGTGAAAGTGATACTTTACATTGATTTACAGTCGTGAAGTGTTTTACTGACCTTTGCTAATTTAGTAGTCTAGATACTCTGTCATTCAATATGCATTATCTGTTTACATTTGCAGTCTGGGGGATCTACAGCATACTGTGGTGAGTCTCTGTATCTCCAATACCCAAGAGTTCTTTCAGCCAGAGGTTTTTAAAATTGGTCTATGTCTACAGAGCAGAAGAGGATATTTAAAATCCAAAGCATTCCTACATTGATAGAGGAATGTAAATCTTATCACATGCATTGATATTACAAATAAATGATGGCTTCAAAAATTAAAAAAAAGGATTATAACTCATCCTTTGAAATAAATGATGAGTTCACATTAATGCACATCCTGGAACAGTGAGGTAATTCCTGGAGGAGCTTTCTAACAAATGAATCGGGATCTTTAAAGGATTTTCTTATTTAGCAATGTTAATACTATTTAAATATCAAAAAGCAGTAGCCTGCAGTAAAAGAGATGCAGTTTAATGCTTTTGTCTCTGTAGTTCTGTGATGTTGAAATTTCGGCAGACCTTAGATCATAGATATTATACAAAGTTCACCTCTTTTTCTTTACATGATCCTATAGGAAAATATTGTTTTTCGAACACAAAAATAAGTTAATCCTGTTTTTGAATTATGTGCACCTTATTGGTAAAGTGAATTTTAAAGTATTCCTGCTCAATAAATGCAACATAAGCAGACTACTCGACACGAAAATCATGACGGTGGAATTACAGATGCTGGAATTCTGAAATGAAAACAGAAAATGCTGGAAACACTAAGGGGATCAGGCAGCATCTGTGTGAAGAGATGGAGAGTCAATGTTTCAAATCGAAGATCCTTCATCAGAACAGAAGTATTTCCAGTGTACTTTCAGGCCCTCTGCTCTGATGTAGAATTTTAATTCATGTCAACCTCATCATCTCTTCACCTCTGCCTATCCTTAACCCCACGTCCCCCTCCCTTTTCATCTGTGCATTAATTGCCTCATACTGTGTTTTGTATTGAATTCTGTCTTTACTTTGTGTACTAGTCATGTCTCTACTATTTATTTCATTCCCCTTACATGTTTTTCCTCTACCTGCTAAATTTTTGTAAGGTGCCCTTGAGACTCTTGAAAGGCGCCCATAAATAAAATTTATTATTATTATTATTATTATTATTATTATTATTATTATTATTATTATTATTATTATCTTTGGTGATGAATTTAGCGATCTATCCTCTACAGGGTTACTTACTAATATAGCATTACACAAAAAAAATGAAGCCTTACTGGCATCTGAGCTTCCATTCAGTTTGCCAGCCAGAATTAAAATAAAACCTTCTGAAATAGTGTTTGCACCGGGTGATCCAGACATAAAATTGCATTTGTTCAGAAAATTATTTATTCAGTGCCTTCTCTTGTGCATTTTAACAGACAAAGATCACAATCGAGCAGGAAATGTCAGGCAACCTATCACAGTTTGACTAATAAAGATAAAAATTGGTTTCACGCATATCAGAAAGATTTTTAGACCGTGTAAAATCTACCACCTTCTCTGAGCGACCAGATTTAAAAAAATTGAAAATGATTGCAAAAAATATACTTTTAGTTTAGTACAGTTTATTTTTGTCGCATTTTAACTCTGTAAGTACAGTGAAGAGCTTTTTTGTTGCGTGCTATTTAGTCAGTGAAAAGACTATACATGATTACAATCGGGAAGTCCACAGAGTACAGATACAGGATGAAGGGTGTAACATTAGTGCAAGATAAAGCCCAGTCAAGTCCGATTAAAGATAGTTTGAAGGTCTCCAATGAGGTAGTTGGGAGATCAGAACTGCTCTCTAGTTGATAGTGAATCCCTTCATGATTATATTGATGTATATTTTAGAATTCAATTTAAATAAAAGCGTGTTAATACCTTAACTAAAACAATTTAATTTTCAGAGCCTTCTTAGTAGTCTTGAAATGTGGAGAAAATTGATAGGAACTTGTTAATGGTGATGAATTGCATCTGGGACATGGGCAGGTAACGGAAGGAGCAAGCTTTTACACCAGATTGTTAAGTTACTGTTGAAAATTGCAATAACATGTCTTGCACTGAAGATAGTTTGTTCTTAATATACTTTGATCTTTTACATTGGGTTCACAGTTTTGGTTTGACTAGTGCTGAAAAACGATACAGCAGAGGGGAAACTCCAGGCTGAAGTGGTAGTTATTTGCGGTAAGGATAAAGTAACACCAGTGACAATGTTGTGAGATTGCAAAGATGCCAGTGTTTAGTTTAGAGATACAGCGTGGAAACAGGCACTTTGGCCCACTGAGTCCACACTAACCAGTGCACATGAACACTATCGTACACTCGTGACAATTTACATTTATACCAAGCCAATTAATCTACAAATCTGTACGTCTTTGAAGCGTGGGAGGAAACCGAAGATCATGGGGAGAACATACAAACTTCGTACAGACAAGCACCCAGCAGTTGGGATCGAACCTGGGTCTGTGGCGCTGTAAGGTAGTGAAAGGAACTGTTATGTAACTGGTTGTGTGAGACATAATGTGGTAGAATATATGGCAAAGTTTTGTGAAACAGTGTGAATGAATGTGCAGTGAAGAGAGGGGACATGTGGGGAGAGGGATTTGGAGAATTCATGCTGCGATGAATTGCTTAGGAAATGGCTGGAACTGAAAGAAATGAATTCTGTAAGAAGTGTTGCCCTGAAGAAAGAATGAAGAGTAGGGGAAGAGAGGGGGGGGTTGACTCTCCAGTATCTCTGTGCAAATCAGTGTTATTGTCGTATTTGCTTCCATTCAATCATATACAACTTTGTGCAAGTTTCAGCCACAGCCTTCACCAGATTATTTATACTGAATTATTACCAATTTGCAGGTTTCATGTCAGGGAAACATTTAGTCTGCCACTTGCCAAAGATCTGGATTAGTATAAAGTCAGAAAAAAATACTTTGGACTCAATAATTGTACCAATGCAACACATTTTTAAAAACAGCTTCCAGTTATTGCATTCAATCTTATGAATTTCTTTCCGAAAATTAAATCTTTCGATTTTCCCCCATCTCTACATGATCCCATGTTATATTAATTTTATATTATTCCAAAAGGGTCTCAGTAATATTCTGGGTATTGTTGTTTCAACTTCTGCTGCTGCCTCTGTTGGAAAATGCAAACCATTAATGCCAATGTGCGATTTATGTTGTAGTTGAGTCAAAAATAGGGCGGCAAAGTAGTTAGTGCAACTCCAGCAATTCCAGGTGAGGGGATGGGGGTGTAGATTTAATAGGAATCTGATGGGCAACTTTTTCACTCAGCATGTCGTGGGTTTAGGAAATGAGCTGCCAAATGACTTAGATGAGGCAGATTCTATGACAGAATTTGAACAGGTACTTGAACAGGTACGTGGACTGGAAGGGTTTAGAGGCATATGGGACAGACGTGGGCAAATGGGTAGGAAGGAACTGCAGATGCTGCTTTACACTGAAGATGGATACAAAATGCTGGATTAACTCAGCAGGACAGGCAGCATCTCTGGAGAAAAGGAATAGGTGATGTTTCGGGTCGCGACCCTTCTTCAGACTGAGCGGGACCAGCTTGGTCGGTATGGACGAGTTAGCTGTTTCCGTGCTGTATGACTATGACTGCTGACATAGTAATGTTTGGGCAATTTTCCTATGATGAATGTGGGTTTCCTTTGTGTACTCCAGTTTCCTTTTACAAGCCAAAGACCTGTTCATGGGAGGGCAAGTTCCCTGAGCTGAAGAAGAGGACATCATTTACATCTGCTCCTCAATTTTCACCAGCTCTGATAGACACGAAAAGCTGGAGTAACACAGCAGGTCAGACAGCGTCTCTGCACAAAAGGAATAGGTGACGTTTCAGGTTGGGATCCTTCTTCAGGCTGAGTGTCAGGGGACTGGGAAATGAGAAATATAGATGGTGAGAGAGAGAGATAGAACAAATGAATGAAAGAAATGCTAAAAAGTAACAATGATAAAGGCACCAGGCCATTGTTAGCTGTGGGTTAGGTGAAAACGAGTTACAGACAATGAGACTCAACAGGACGACTTTGAAAACGACTCGGGTGGTCGACACATTCTTGATCTGTACAGGTTTCAGAGGTAATGGGGAGAAGGCAGGAGCATGGGGTTAGGAGGGCCTAATTCTATGCCTGTCACTTATGACCTTATGAAAAGATGACACCAGCTGTGGCTGGCTTACAGAGACTGCGCCCATTCAACTGAACGAGGTCACTGTGATTGACTGAAAAGTAAAGGATATTAATTTTAGGATTAATATCCTTTACTATCTATATTACTAAAAGTCTGATCTTGACCGCTTTTGGCCCACTGTGCTGAGATTTCCGAGAGAACGTCGCCACCTACGGCCATCATTTTTGGCCACCTCGCTTAGAGCCCCCCTCTGCCTTCCGGGACCAGAGGATTTTTCCTATTGATGGAAAAATCAGAGAGATATTAATGTTTAAAAAAAAAAATCCCCATTCTCTCTGTTGCCCCTGCTGGCGGCAGGGGGAGGGACTATAAAACTCGGAAGTGTAGCACCTCACTCAATCTCTGCCAGACCCAGGAAGCGAGAGGGTCACGGCTCTCTGAGCTGCGAGTAACGCTGAACGTACATCTACTCCACGGTGAGTCCCCTCGATGCGGCTGTAAAGTGGCTGCAGCCCAATTGTTTGCCTCGTCTTTTTAAAAAGTTTGTGTTCACAAAATGAATTTTGGTTGTCGGGTGTGTGCAGCCCAATTGTTTGCCTTGCTTTTTTTAACAGGTTTGTGTTCACAAAATGAATTTTGGTTGTCAGATGGCTGCAGCCCAATTATTTGCCTTGGCTTGGCTTTTAAAATCGTTGCAACAGTTGGATGCCAGCCCAAGAATTCATTCGGCCCACAATGTCTATACTAGCCCTCTGGAAACCAGTACCTTCGGCCCGCAACACTCATATTAGCGCAACAGACAGCCCCCCCACTGGCAAGCAATATTGGAATTGGTGGAGTGGTGGAATATTGCGTTGGTGACCAGCCCTCCCGTGTGATGCTGGGACCCAACGGGTCCCACTTAGTCTAGTAGGATATAAATTTAAGGAATTAATAAATTAATTCTTTAAATTTCTACAAATCTTTTTTGAACTCATTAAAACATTTCTACAAATCTTTTAATGAGTTCCCCAAAAGCATTTTTATAAAATTAAATTTATTTTCAAATAATGTTTAAAAATGTACCTAATTTACATTTTTTCCATATGTTCCCAAATGTACACGTTAGACCTAGAAATACAGGTAGTTTAAACTCCATTTTGACAGCAACAAGTAAATAACATGTATTTACTTTGAGGGTGGCACTGTGGTGCAGCTGTAGGTTTGCAGCCTTACAGTGCCAGAGACCCAGGTTCGATCCTGACTACGGGTGCTGTCTGTGTGGATTTTGTACATTCTCCCCGTGACTGCGTGGGTTTTCACAGATGTGCAGGTTAATAGATTTATTGGCTTTAGTAAAATTGTACATTTTCCCATGTGTGTAGGATAGTGCTACTGTGCTAATGTATGGGGTGATCGCTGACCAATGTGTACTCGATAGGCCGAAGGGCCTGTTTCCATGCTGTATCTCTCAAGTCTAAAGCTGACAACAGGACTTCAAGGTTGCCTGGCCTGGGGCCTCATCCTCTGTCACCTAAAGCCTATCGTGGTTCATGGGTACTTCATCCCATGGGACAACCAGGGCAGTAAGGCAGGCGTCGTTTGGACCTAGGTGGCAGGAAAAGTAAGAGCTGCTATTAATTAAAGGGTGAATTGAGCACAACCTAGTACAAAGGCTCTTTGCCTGCTGCATTTGCCTGCTGCATTTGCCTGCTGCATTATTGCTCATATTCTATGTCGCTCTTCTAGGGAGATGCTAACTGCATTTCGTTGTCTCTGTACTGTACACTGCACAATGACAATAAAGTTTGAATCTGAATCTGAAATCTGAATCTGATGTTGATCCCAAGTCAGTCTTGAAGGTAGCCATAGTCCTTCATCCTCCTCTTTCAGTCCCTTTGCTTTTTGAAGCTCTCCACTTGCTCTTGAAACGGGGGTCTCTGCAGGACCACAACTAAGGGTCAATATTTTGTTTAAAATAAAGGAAACCTTCACGTCAGCCTGTCTTACCAATCCAAACCTCTTTACTGCCTAATTGAATTAGTTTAGTTTAGTTTAGTTTCGAGATACATCGTGGAAACAGGCCCTTCGGCCCATCGAGTCCACACCCCATCCAGCGATCCCTGCAGATTAACACTATCTTACCCCTGCTAAGGACCATTTACATTTACACGAATTAACCTACAAACCTGCACATCTTTGGAATGTGGGAGGAAACCGAAGATCTCTGAGAAAACCCACGCGGTGACGGGGAGAACGTACAAACTACGTACAGACAGCGCCCATGATTGGGATCGAACCCGGGTCTCCGGCGCTGCACCACCATGCCACCCAAATCTAATGAGATCCTCTTCCTCTCAATTCTCAACAAACGTGAAATAATCGATCAATGGAGTTGAGCGTCAGGAGTTCTCCCTGTTTTTTTGTGGTTTACAAATGAATGATGAATATAAAAACCCAGTCTTCACTGTGTCATGGAATAAGACGCCTGAGGTAATCCTGTTGCCTCACAGCTTAAGTCCGCCATGAGTCCCTTCGGTCTGCCTTTTCATTTACGATAATAATAGACACAAAAACCTGGAGTAACTCAGCGGGACAGGCAGCATCTCGGGAGAGAAGGAATGGGTGAGGTTTCGGGTCGAGACCCTTTTCATTTACGATGTTGGGGCTTTCAAAACCAAAGCATCGACCGATCTCCTTCTCCCAGGTAAACAACTTTCTCCAGCCTAGATGGTGTTCCTCCACGTTAGTATCTCAATGAAATTGATGAGGTTGCAAATAATGTAGAAAAGTAAGTGGATTGAATATACTCAGACGGATGAAATGAAACAAAGCAATATATCAACTAGCCAGAGCTGTACACGGTTGTTTATCATGAATTCCCTGAAGATGGATAATTAGCCAGAATAAAAGCATCGCGATAGACTCCTGGGTAATGATATTGGCATCACAGACTATCTCCATGTTCACAAAATAATAGTTTTTCAATTACAGAATTGGATTTGAACAGCTCTTGTACGTTAACATATAGGCAGTCATTAGTTGCCTGAACCACAAGGATGCTAAATACTCATTGACAATTTCTCCAAGTGAGAGATCAGGCTCTTCCTCAGTAGGATTGTAGGTGTGTGTCATTTTTACCCACTTTTCCATTCCCTCTGGGAGTTATTAAAGAACAGCATTAGCAGCAACCGTGTGGCTGGCAAGACCTCGAAGCCACAGATATATTTCATTCACGACAAAGAACTAATCCAAAAAGAAGAGGTATTATTAATATAAACTTTGTAATTGTAACTGTGATGAAACCAAGCCCTTGTGGCTTAGATACTGGTTAAAACCGATGGTAGACACAAAAAGCTGGAGTTACTCAGCCGGTCAGACGGCATCTCTGGAGAATAGGAATAGGTGACGTTTTTGGCCGCGGCCCTTCTTCAGACCCGAAACGTCTTTCCGTCTCCAATACAAATGTCACCTAATCCTTTTCTCCAGAGATGCCGTCTGACCGGCTGAGTTACTCCAGCTTTTTGTGTCTACCATCAATATAAACCAGCATCTGCAGTTCCTTCCTATACAAAACACACTTTACAAGCTGTCAACACGAACAGCAAGAAGACAACAAATATAACACCCCTATGAATACATATATACATAGACAATAGGTGCAGGAGTCGGCCATTCGGCCTTCGAACCAGCACCGCCACTCAAAGTGATTATGGCTGATTATCCACAACCAGTACCCCCGTTCCTGCCTTCTCCCCATACCCCTTGATTCCAGACGATCATTTTAAATCATTATAAAGGATAATTATAAAACTATTAGCAAGCGTAGTCAATTATTTTCATTAGGTAATCCATCCAAAGTATGGCCAACTGTGGTCTGATTTTTCCTTTTTTTTCTTTTAGTAGACGAGTATCTCTTGATGTTGACAATTTAATGGATCGTGAAAATTGAAACGGGTCTGATAAATTCCCACAGTGGCTCCTTTTCCTCAGTTTTCTGCTTGTTTTCTATTAGCTTTTCCGAATATTTTTCGGCTTTCAGACTTGACACAATACAAGGAACCTGCATGCTTTAAGTGCCAAAAGTCAGTGGTATGATGGAACACCTCTCCACCTTTGACAGTCAGGAAGCTTGACACCATCGAGTACAAAGAAGTCCTTTTAATCAGCATCCATTTGCCACCTTAAACATCCGCTTCCTCTACCAACAGTGCACTGTGCTGCAGTCTGCATTATTGACAGGCGGCTAGTCTTGGACGGCACCTCCCAAAACCATGACTGCTCTCAGGAAAGTCAAATATAGCAAAAGGCAAAGGAATGCCAACACTTTCAAGTTTTATTCAAGGTCATCCTGAACATATATTTCTGTTAATACTGAACATGCCCTATGGCCCTGCTTATAGCAACACATGCTACAGACAAAAGAAGCATGTCTGTTTCTGTCGCATTTACCCTTTGGGTCTTAATGTATCAGAGGTCCCTTTGTTCTATTCATCCCTCCCTTACCGTCTTTTTAGTTTAGTTTCGAGATGCAACATAGAAATGGCCCTCGGGCCCACCGAGTCCACACCGACCAACGATCACCCAATACACTGGCACTATCCCACACACCGGGACAATTTGCGGAAGCCAATTAACCTACAAACCTGTACGTATTTGGAGTGTGGGAGAGGAAACCCAAGCATCCACAAGACGGACGTACAAACTCCGTACAGGCAGGATCGAACATGGGTCTCTGGCTCTGTAAGGCAGCAACTCTACCGCCGTGCCACTGTGCCGTCTCTCTTGCCTAGTTCTGAAAATGGGTCTGGACCTTGAAGTATTAATTCTGTTTCTTATTCAAATATAGTACCTGACTCACAAAATGTTTCCGACACTTGCAGTTTTTATTTCAGATTTCCAGCATCTACAATCCTTTTTTAATTTTGTGCATTTCTGTTGACTGGTTTAATAGTCTGGATCTCAATATTCTACCTGAGGAACATTTTTACCATTACCACTTTCTCGAGATGCAGACATTTAAATCTTTGTAAGGGACCCTGATATCCCATGAGTAAATTTAATAAAGTGAACTTAATAAAGTGCCTCATTAGTTCGGGAGATTTGACTTGGTGTGTTCTCTAACACTGGTTAAATTGCATAGGTCTGCTCTTTAAAAAATTGTGTGAGAGCATGTTTATGGGGTAAAATATTTGTCATTTGTGAATGTATCAATCAAAATCAGGTACAGTGGTGACAAAAGGGAACTTTGCAACAAGAACAAATTCTTGCACACAAGATTGTGGTGCTGTTGAAATGTTTAATTTTCAAGGACTTAAATAAATGTTGAAATCTAATGAGACCGATACTAAGAAGAACACTTTTAAAGCAACTATTTATCTTGCAGCATAATACTAATATTCGATAACCATATACATTAATAATAATATTAATATATAGCCAATACTAGTTTGTTGGAGCTGAACAATTCTTTATTCGAATTCAGGCCTTGATGTGCCTACCAGTTATGCCATTATTATGATACATACCAAAATGGATATGTAACATGAGGTTCTGGCACGACTAGCTTTTATTGCATTACTTGCTTTTTGATTCCTAATCAGAACAAATGACCTGGATTCTAAAGCTGTGGAAAGGTACGGTCTATTCGTCTGTCATAGCAAGCCGCGCGTTATCACTTTATGACTGATTGTGGAGGAGAACAAATTAAGAAGGTCCTTGCAGAGAAAGGTAGATGGTACTTCTGGGTATTTAAGTTGGAGAGATGTCACATCTGCTTTGCCGGTAGCTGATTTATGAACCGTGTTATGCCTAAGAAAAGCTCATTCGTTCCAAACAAGCTTGTTTGCATTTCAAAGAAGCACATAACCTGTCTTCCCATCAGAATGATTCAATTCATTCTCTCCAGAATGTTAGCCAATTGTGAATTTAACCCATTTAGTCTGTTAAAACGGCTTACCATGATAACACACCCCAGCTCCAGACTCAGTGAAAGTTTGCACCAGAGTTAATACCGAGTTCTAATTTATAGCCTTTGCACTTAATAATTTGAATCTTCACTGCTGTTTGAAAAAGTGACTGAGCTAATCTGATAATCAAGTTTCTGATCTTTAATTTTTCTCAAAGATATGCACAAGTTGGTTCCATCATGATCATGATTTGTGATGCTTGAAATCTTCTTTAGTGATTTCTATTCTAGCTTTCAGGGAGGCGATTGACTTTGAAAACCAGAATAAGGTGCAATATTTTGTTTGAGACTTGCTCAATTCAACAGAGCAGTCTATCAGATGAATACTTCATAGTCATAGAGTGTGAAAACAGGCCCTTCGTCCAACTTGCCCACACTGGCCAACATGCCCCATCTACACTAGTCCCACCTGCCTGCATTTGGCCCATATCTCTCTAAACCAATCCTATCCATGTGATGGTAAAGTCAAAGTCAAAGTCAAATTTATTCGTCACATGCACCAACCAAGGTGCAGTGAAATGAATTTGCCAGCAGCAATACAGTTGAAAAAAGAACACACAATACACAATGAAAATCCAACGCAAACATCCACCACGGCATTCTTCACTGTGGTGGAAGGCAACAAGGTTCAGCCAGTCCTCGTCCTTTGTTCATTTGTGGTCGGGGCCATAACCCCTCCGTAGTCGCTGCTACAGACGGCCAGATGTACAGGCCCTCTCGTCGGGATGATCCAAACTCCGACGTTGGGACGGTCAAACACACTTCGCGGCTTGGACAGCCCAAATCGGCACTTTCCTACCTACCGTCAGGGTGTTATAGGCCGCAGGCTGGCGGTCGGAGCTCTTCCCCGGCGATCCCCGGCAAGTGATCTCAGACTCCGGATGGTAAGTCCACGCCGCGCCCGTGACTAGAAGCTCCGCAGACCACAGCCCCATGATGTCAAAGTCACCAGTCCAGCGATCGGAGCGCTCCTCTCTGGCCACCCCCCGGCAAGGGTTTGCCCAGCTCCGCGATGGAAAAGTCCACGCTGTGCCCGCCTCTGAAGCTCTGGGCCCGACTCTGGGAAAGGCCGCTCCGATCCAAGCTGTTAGGCCGCGAGAGGGGAGGTGGAGAAGTAACATGGAAAAAGTCGCCTCTCCGTCGAGGGAGTGACTAAAAAACGGTAAAAGCCTAAAGATTAGCATGTTCAGGAACTAGTAGTAATATCCAGCAGCCCAGGCATCTGTGGGGAGTGCAACAAAGTTTTAGGTTGATAATAGTTTATCAGAACATTAAGGTCCTAATGAAAGGTCATCAACTTGAAATATTAACTACCCGCACATGCTCTCTGACTTGTGACATATTCCCGGAATCTTCTGTTTTTTTTGGATTTTAAATTATTTTTTTCTATTATCATTTCCATGTTTGTACTCGATGCCTTTGTTTACAGAACTTCCCAAGTTTTTGTAACAACCATTTTGACTTGGTCTACTGTCAAGTGCTTTGTGTATATATCCCCAGGTCTCTCACTTCCTGCTTTAAAACTCTATTTTATTGTTTATATTGCCGCTTCTCACACTAACATGCATCATTTCCTCCAACTAAGCCCATTTCATCAACTTGCCAATGCCACCCTGAAGCTATTGTTACTATTGGCAGCATTTCAAAATTATATAATCATTTGGAGACTTCATAATTCTGCCCTTCATAACCAGGTCTGAGCCATTAATATACTTCAAGTGGTGCAATAGTTCTAGTACTACCCCCTGGCGATATGACAGTGTGCATAGTCCAGACTGAAAAACAAATCCCCCTTGCTTCTCTGCTTCCACAGATAAATATATAACCACATTGGAACTGCCACCATAATTAAATGAGTTTTTATTTCACAAATAATATTCATTCCATGGCACTTAACAGACTGATGTTGCAGTTTAGTTTAGTTCAGGGCTTAGAGATACAGCATGGAAACTGGCTCCATGGCCCTCCGAGTCCACACCGACCATCGATCACCCATTCACAACTAGTTCTATGTTAACCGACTTTCTTATCTACTCCTTACACACTAGGGGACATTTACAGAGGCCAATTAACCTACAATTAACCACGTGTCGTTATGATGTGAGAGGAAACCAGAGCACCCGGAGGAAACCCACACAGTCACAGGGACAACGTGCAAACTGCACACAGACAGCGCCAGAGGTCAAGATCAAACACGGGTCTTTGGCGCCGTGAGGCAGGAGCTCTACCAACTGCGCCACTATGCTACCCGTAAAAATGCTTTATTCGCGTTACACCACGAGTAACCTCATTGTTGCAATTGGACAATTGTGTTGAGATTCCCTATTGCCGCTACAAATTTTAAATCGACATAGGGCAGCACAATTGCTGCCTTACAGCGCCAGAGACCCGGGTTTGATCCTGACTACAGGTGCTATCTGTACGGAGTTTGTATATTCTCGTCATGACCTGCGTAGGTTTTCTCCGAGAGCTCCGGTTTCCTCCCACACTCCAAAGAGGTACAGGTTTGTAGGCTAACTGGCTTGGTATAATTGGAAATTGTCCCTAGTGTATGGAGGATAGTATTAGTGTACTGGGCGGACTCAATGGGCCGAAGGGTCTGTATCTCTAAACCAAACTCAACTAAACTGAACTAAAGTAATAATGTTCCCTGAACGCTTGCTCATTGGTAGCTGTAGTGCCTGCAGTGGGCTGAACACATCCTTGCAAGTTGACCCTGTGCCTTCAATAGAGTTTTCAAGGCGAACTACCACAGATGATTTTAGTAGGAATTTAAGTGTTATCATTCCTTTGCTGAAGTAAGAATTGTATTGATGTGAAGAAAGAAGCCGATTAATAAAATATTATTAGCAATTCCTAGATCTCTTAAGTGCTTAAACAATTTTCCAAATGTTTATTATACGATTGGTCAGCCATGAAACACAGCTCAATACAATTTTAAAAAATGGTATGCGTTTTTATATTATAGTTTCACCGTTTTATGATTTTGGTTTGTCACATCATGTTGTAATATTCGTAAGGTGCATCAATAATTTCATGTTGATGCCGTCTTGTTTATTGTGCGATACTTTCCACAACGTCCTCATTGTTCCAAGAACGCATTGTGTATTTTAAGCAAACCAATTCGACAAAGTATGTAAGTGAAAGCAACATTCCTCCAGCTCCTGAGATTGGCCGATTAAATAACAAAGTCAAGATACCTTGGGGAATTAAAACCCAAAAAGGGAAATGATGAAATCCATATGTCATATGAGGTACTGACGTTAAAATTAGAATGTTAGGTCACAGCTTTGTATTGTTTCCGATTCTTTAAGCATTTGCTTTTGATCTAGATTTCAAATTACAGAGTTGCCCAAATGGCTTCTTTGTATTCGTGGATTTATTATTTTTCCCTTTTAAACCCTGTGATGTTTTAATAATAGTAATGGCCTTTAGTTTCCTTTTTGCAGTGTTGAATTTTAAATTGTGCCTTAAAGATTGTGCTTGCTACGAAAATAGCAGCATCGTGAACATTAAAACAAAATAATAATGCTGTTGTTAAAATGTATTTTGCCATAAAGTGAAGCACCCACCTAGATATTCTGTTGATTTCTGTCTGTTCTATTGTACAAATTACATGTCTGCAATGGCTTAGTTGATGCCAAATTTCCCACCTATGCTGTGTGGTTAGCAGATCCAACATCACCTAAGCTGAAGACCTCATTAATTGGGAGAGGTGTCGCTAATATCACTGCACAGACATTTTCTCCCTCAGTTTCCCAATGCTAATCTCCGTGGCATCTGAACTTAAATTTCGCAAAGTCTTATTATCGCCAGATTGCCTGAAAGCAGGTACCTCAACATTCATTACTGAAAATAGTTGCATCATTTTCATTTACAGATGGAAAACATGTTTTCCATACATTGGGAGCACACTCAATTAATCTTCTCAAAGCTGGATTGAAAAAAAAAAAAGATTTATTGAGCTAATTTCATTATTGGGTTGTTTGCAAATTAGATTACATTTGCATTACTGATGTGATTATCAACTTGTTTTACCCCCACCTGCAAGTGCGATGTTCTGAATGAACATTCTAAGCCATGCAAGTTTAACAATGGTCGTTCGTGCCTGCTGTGACAGAATCATCATTTATTCTTCAGACGTTTTGATTTGTTGCTTATGAGCCTGGGACAGTGCAGCCTGTTATATCCGGCCTCGGAGCTCAGCATTGATTCCAGGGATTGATTTACAGACAGTTATCTGGCAATAGCCTGACAACTTGACATGACAAGTAACAGTAGCAAAACGAGGACAGGAGGTTGGAAGGTGAAGTAATGTCAGCATCCTGCCAGGGTGAAAGGAAAATCCGCTCTTGCTTCTAAGCTGGGGCATTAGCATCTGGAGGTGGCAACATTAAACCCACAGTGGAGTACTTCAGATATCTGATAGACTTGGAGATGTGCTTAATCATTTTCATGTCGGATGTTATGCAATGGGAGATTCTCACATCACTCCTTCACAATGCAAGGTACTGCTATGGTGGCTGTACAGGTTGTCATGTTCCAATATAAGAAAATACATCAAACAGGTGAATCCTCTGGGAAATTCCTGCGGTAATTTCATATTCAAATACTCGTCTTTTCTGTTCTTATTACACAAAAAGTGACAGGTAATATTTATTGTGATCGAACGCAAGATAGTCAGTCCAAACTTTATAGATTTTTGTTAGGCATGGCTATTAATTGTTATGGAACCTGGGATGAAACTATAGTACAGGTTGACCATGATCTAAGTGACTGGAGAAGAGGTTTAAGGAGATCATTGAGTTTATTGCTGCACCAATATTCCTAAAGGGCGGCCTTGAATGTCGGCGTGGTGGCCCAGCGGTAGAATTCCTGTCTGACAGCATCAGGTTCATAAGTTTGATCCTGACTATGGGTGCTGTCTGTACAGATTTTGTACATTCACCCCGTGACCATGTGGGTTTTCTCTGGGTGCTCCGGTTTTCACCCACACCCACGTACAGGTTTGCAGGTTAATCAGCTTTGGTAACATTGCTAATTGGCCCCGTGTCGGAAGGAACTGCAGATAGACACAAAATGCTGGAGTAACTCAGTGGGACATGCAACATCTCTGGTGGGAGATGGGTGGCAACCCATCTTCAGATAGGCCCCTATTGTGTTGGATAGTGTTAATGTACGGGGATCGGTGGTAGGCGCGGACTCGGTGGGCCAGAAGCCCTGTTTCCATGCTGTATCTCTGAACTAAAACAAAATCAGCGGGGGGTCTGAAGGTGAGAATCCCCCACTGTGCCAAAACTTTCAAAGATAAACGTACCTTGGTAGGCCACAACACTTGGTAGGCCACAACACTTGGTAGGCCACACCACTTGGTACAAGTTGTACCAAGGTACAAGTTTAGCTTTGAAAGCTTTGGCACAGTGGGGGATTCTCACCTCAAGTCGGAATGTTAGTTTAAAGATACAACACGGAACCAGGGTCCGAGCCAAAGCAGGTCCGTGCCAAAGCAGCGTGGGAGGAAACCAGGGCACCCAGAGAAAACCCACATGGGGAGAATGTACATACAACTCGGCACTCCTGTGCTCTGAGGCAGCAACTCTACCGCTGCGCCACCGTGCCACCCTCAATGGTTTAAATTCTTAGCCTCGAGAGACAAGTACCTCACAGATAATGATTCAACATTGCAGTATTAGCAGACACTAACCCTAACCCAAATCCTTTTCTAATCCTAATCCTACATCTGTTGATAGTATCATGAGATGCTTAATCATGGTTCCGTCTGTTTCATGGTGGATTTAAAGATTTCCACAGCCCTATTTGGAAGAGGCACAAAGTTCTTTGTTATGGGTAGTTTTCAGGTAATTAGCGGGGTAGCACTATGCTTTTGTTGTGACCGTGGATTTTGGCTATTACTTTCCGTTGGATATTTACAATGTACAAATTGACTGTCACGTTTCTTGCCTTACATTTGTGAATGTACTTTGAATGAAAAAAATTGATCGTAAACATTTTGGGATTCCGGAGATCTGGAAAGGTAGTGGATTATTGTGGATTATTTATGCCTTCTTCTACGGCCAACATCTATTTTACAGATACAGCGTGGGAACAGGCCCTTCGGCCCCCTGAATCCACACCTACCAGGGATCACCTGTATACTAGTTCTATCCGACACGAGGGACAATTTACAGAAGCCAATTAACCTACAAACCTGGAATATGGATCAAGGCTGATTCACAAAAATTAATATCATACTTTTATAATAATATATTAAATAGAGAATCACCCTCAACAGAAGCATTAAGGGAAGATTGGGAACAAGAGCTAATGACAAAGATCTCTAAGGATAGATGGGAAAAATATTTGATGAATACACATAACTGTTCTATTAATGCAAGACATAATTTAATTCAATTCAAATTATTACATAGACTATATTATTCAAAAACGAGGTTGAATAAATTTTATCCAAACGTCTCTCCCAGATGCGATAAATGTTTGTTTCAAAACGCTAATATAACACACTCATTTGTTGGATGTACAAAGTTGAATAAATTTTGGAGTGATATATTTGATATATTTACAAAGATTTTCAAGTCAAGAATAGAACCCAAAACGGAATGGATTATATTTGGAATAATAGGAGAAGATACCAATTTAAATAAAGATCAAAATGTTTTTTTAAATTATGGGTTAATAATTGGAAAGAAATTGATACTTAAATTCTGGAAAAATACAACCACACCAACTGTTAAAATGTGGATTAGGAATATGATGGACATAGCATGCCTTGAAGAAATGAGACTCCGACTAATAGATAAATATGACCAATTCTTAAAGAGTTGGTCTCCTTTCATCGACTTTTTGGAATCATGTGATGCAGCGGTACCGTAAGGATTGCTGATTTCAGTTCATGACGCGGATAGAGCTACATCTCCGAATACAGATTTGAAAAATTCTCTTTTAAGGGGCCTTCTCTTCTATTTCTACTTTCCTCTTTCTCTCTTCCTTTTTTTATTTTTTATATACACACTTCACGTTTTTCTACTCTCTACCATCTATTTTTCCACTTTTTCCCCTTTCTATTGCTTTCTTTTTCTTGTTCTGCTTACTTCTTTCTTATAACATAAAACTAGATGTTGTACATAGAATGGATTACGGTATTACATAGTTGGCACCTAAAATTAGGTGCCACTGTACTGTTTTGTGATGTATTAACTTATAATAAAATAAACAAAAAAAAAAAAAAAAAAAAAAAACCTGGAATATGGGAGAAAACAGGAACACCCGGATAACACCAACACAGTCACAGGGAGAACGTGCCATCTCTGTACAGACAGCACCCATAGTCAGGATTGAACCGAGGTCTGCAATGATCACATTGAATGGCGGTGCTGGCTCGAAGGGCCGAATGGCCTACTCCTGCACCTATTGTCTATTGTCTCTGGTGCTGTAAAGGCGCAGGTCTACCGTTGTGCTACTGTGCCATTCTAGCGGGGAAGAAAACACTGGCCAGGCGGCATGTTGATGCAGCGGTGGAGTTGCTGCCAAACTCGAGTTTGTTCCTGACTACGTGTGCTGTCTGTATGGTGTCTGTACATTCTCCGGGTGATTCACATTAGGCAGCAAATGGTGCTGGGTACACTGACAATGACAATTGAAATTGAAATTGAATCTGAATCTGGGTAGACTGATGGGACTGAAGGCTGATAAATCCCCAGGGCCTGATGATCTGCATACCAGGGTACTTAAGGAAGTGGCTCTAGAAATTGTGGACGCATTGGTGATCATTTTCCAAGCAGTAACAGGGTCGGTCAGAGTCAGCATGGATTTACGAAGGGGAGAGCGTGCTTCACTAATCTTCTGGAATTTTTTGAGGATGTAACTAGGAAAATGGACTAGGGAGAGCCAGTGGATGTAGTGTACCTGGACTTTCAGAACGCATTTGGTAAGGTCCCACATAAGACATTAATGGGAAAAATTAGAGCACATGGTATTGGAGGTAGTGTGCTGACACGGATAGAAAATTGGTAGGCAGACAGGAAACGAAGAGTAGGGATTAATGGATCCCTTTCAGAATGGGAGACAGTGACTAGTGCGGTACCGCAAGGCTCGATGCTGGGACCGCAGCTATTTACAATATACATTAATGATTTAGATGAAGGGATTAAGAGTAACATTAGCAAATTTGCAGATGACACAAAACTGGGTGGCAATGTGAACTGTGAGGAGGATGCTATGAGGATGCAGGGTGACTTGGACAGGTTGGGTGAGTGGGCAGATGCATGGCAGATGCAGTTTAATATGGATAAATGTGAGGTTATCCACTTTGGTGCAAAAACTGGAAGGCAGATTATTATCTAAATGGTGTCAAGTCGGGAAAAGGGGAAGTACAACGTGATCTGGGGGTCCTTGTTCATCAGTCACTGAAAGTAAGCATGTAAGTACAGCAGGCAGTGAAGAAAGCGAATGGCACGTTGGCCTTCTTTACAAGAGAAGTTGAGCGTAGGAGCAAAGAGGTCTTTCTGCAGTTATACAGAGCCCTAGTGAGACCACACCTGGAGTATTGTGTGGAGTTTTGGTCTCCAAATTTGAGGAAAGACATTCTTGCTATTGAGGGAGTGCAGCGTAGGTTCACAAGGTTACTTCCCGGGATGGGGCGGGCTGTCATATGTTGATAGAATGGAGCAGCTGGGGTTGTATACTCTGGAATTTAGAAGGATGAGGGGTGATCTTATTGAAACATATAAGATTATAAAGGGTTTGGACACGCTAGAGGCAGGAACCATGTTCCTGATGTTGGGGGAATCTAGAAACAGGGGCTACAGTTTAAGAATATTGGTTAAGCCATTTAGAACGGAGATGAGGAAATATTTTTTCACACAGAGAGTTGTGAGTCTGTGGAATTTTCTGCCTCAGAGGGCGGTGGAGGCCGGTTTTCTGGATGCTTTCAAGAGAGAGTTAGATAGAGCTCTTAAAGATAGCGGAGTCAAGGGATATGGGGAGAAGGCAGGAGGAATGGGGTACTGATTGTGGATTGTAGATTGGCTATTTCATACTAGCCAACTATAGTGTTTGTTAGTAGTGACTCCACCTAGTATGTGCTTTATATTATCAAGAGCTTGCCTACGCTAGTTAGTATGAGTAGCTGCTCGGAGATGTAATGTCTGCAGATAATTAGATTTAATATACATGTGTTGTATCTTTATATGTGTTCGTGTCACCTCATTACATGGATGATCAGCTGTGATCACATTGAATGGCGGTGGTGGCTCGAAGGGCCAAATGGTCTACACCTGCACCTATTGTCTATTGTCTATTGCGACCTACGTGGGTTTTCTCTGGGATCTCTGGTTTCCCACCCTCCAAAGATGTGCCAATTTGTAGGCTAATTGACTTGGTAAAAATTGTAAATTGCGTAGGATCGTGTTAATGTGCGAGGATCTCTAGTCAGATTCAGATTCAGATTCAATTTTAATTGTCATTGTCAGTGTACAGTACAGAGACAACGAAATGCCTCATCGAAATGCATAGTCGGACTCCGTGGGCCGAAAGACCTGTTTCCGTGCTGTATCTCGAAACTAAACTAAACTAAACTAAAGATTATTCTGCCCCAAATGAATGGTCAGCCGATGGTGAGTGTGGGTCAAAGTATGCTGCATGCGTGAGTCCCCACTATAACAGACCCTCGTGTCTGATGCCCAAGTATTCACATACAAAAAGGTCATCCTTACATATTTTGTGTTTTTACTGTCAGTCACTGCATGGGACAGGGTTTGATGGTGGGGAGTAGATTCAGAGCTTCAGTCAGGAAGAGATTGGGACAGTAATGTTCAGTTTGGGACTTTGCGGGGTAAGAGTCGGTGTCAAAGGTGATTGCAGATAGTTGGGAGGGGTCGGCAAAATACACACTTAGTTTCTCTTCTCATTTTAATTATTTGCTTTATTTCCCTCCCCCCATTAAGGGGTGAGGGTGCGATTTGCTCCTGTGACAAGTCACGTTACTCTTCCCTTTTCCCTCATTGCTTGTTTACATCAACTGAGATCAAGGCACAAGAGACTACAAAGGCTGGAGGAATTCAGTGCTTCAGGCAGCATCAATGGAGGGTCCATTCCCCTCAGATGCTGCCTGACCCACTGAGTTCCTTTAACTGAGATCAAGATTTGGGGAATGATAGCAAGAATGACTGTGCTGTGTGACATGTTGCGTTCCACTGCATCTCATCAGGTCTTCCATAAATCTCATGCATAATTCCACTGTTTATTGCCAACTTTTTTGTGATATTTTGGAATTGCAATTCCAATTTTGTGCCGCTCAGAATATTTGCTATTTTCAGTCAGACGGCCAAAAATAAATAGAGAATGGAATGCAGGGAATGACGAGGAAACCTGCCGAGATTCTCGTGTGTAAAACTTGCATATGTTCCAGGGCGCACCCTGTTGCATGTTCAAGAAGGAACTGCAGATGCTGGAAAATCGAAGGTACACAAAAAAGCTGGAGAAACTCAGCGGGTGCAGCAGCATCTATGGAGCGAAGGAAATGGGCAACGTTTCGGGCCGAAACCCTTCTTCAGACTGCTGCATCCTCGAAACAAACATGTGAAAAGATTCCCTCACAGATGGGCTTCTAAACAAGCACAAAGCAAAGAAGAGGTGCCCCCGCTGCCTCGGCAACATCTGAAGGGCACGATCTGAGTAGCACTCCCAGCTTGTTGGTAACGCGTATGAAACCCTTTGTCACCTGCCCAGCACCTACAGCCATTTCGGCTTCAAGGCAAAGTCCACAGCATGGCTCAATTACCAGTCAAATGTGTGATTAAGTTAGAACAGAGGGCCTGTTGTGCGCTGAGAAAAAAATCCTATTAGCCTATCGGCGAACAATGGTGGCCGTGCAGCGGAGAATGCTACTGATGACTGACATTTCAAAGAATCATTGAAAAGGTTTCAAATGGTGTCGTTTTATTAGAAATTGTCTTCATCTCCACCCCAAGCTTCATATTTTGTTATTAACCGTGAGATCGTCTAAATAAATGTTCTGTTGAATACCCAGAATATTTAGTTTGATGAATAACATTATTGGTGATTCCCAGGGAAATTAAATGGAATTTGATAAAAACAAAATGCTTGAATTCTTTATTGGACAGCAAGCATGTGATATACTGACCTTAGATAGACACAAAGTACTGGAGTAACTCAGCGGGTCAGGCTGGATCTCTGGAGAAAAAGGATGGGTGACTTTTCAGAGATGCTGCCTGACCCGCTGAGTTACTCCAGCACTTTGTGCCTACATTTGTATAATAATAATAATAATAATAATAATAATAATAATATTAAACTTTATTACGGACTCAAGGTCCAGACAAGGGGCAACATTACATTAAAAATGTAATTTTACACCCCTCTTTGACTCATTTTACCAAACTTTCTGTGATTAACACGGTCAAAGGCTTTGGAAGCATCAATAAAGCACATAAGGATTGAAGAGTTTTTGCCTATATATTTGTTTACAATCTCCTTTAGGGCATATATGCATAAGTCAGTGCCATGTTTAGCTTTAAAGCAAAACTGGTTATCTGTGGAGTTAACAAACTCATTTATTCTATCCAGCAGAACTCTTTCTAAGACTTTTGACAATATGCTGGCGAAAGCTATGGTCCTGTAATTATTTAGGCTGCCTACTTTACCAGCTTTGTCCTTAATGACCGGCACTAACAGGACAGACAACATTGAGTCTGGTAACCAGCATCTGCAGTTATTTGATGACATAGATGATTATTTCTGACAAATTAAAACTTTCCATATCTCTGTATCTCCCTCTCCCCTGACCCTCGGTCTGAAAAAGGGTCTCCACCCAAACGTCACCCATTCCATCCCTCCCAGAGGTGCTGCCTGACCTACTGAGTTACTCCAGCAGTTTGTGTCTATCTTCTATGTAAACCAGCATCTGGCAGTTCCTTCCTACACATATTAATAAAAACATGTTATCTTCAACTATTTTTGCCGTGAAATCTTTCATGCTTGCAAGATACCTCAGACCCACTGTTTGAAGAGCCAGTAATGAGTTAGTGAGAAAGATACTCCCGAACATGTCACTAGCACTGTACACAGGAGTGATGTACAGCATTGTACATCAGCAGCTAAGAGGAAGATTCACCTGCTGGGAAGCGGAGTGGGGTAGAGAGTGGGCACTGGTGGATTCAAGCTGGCATGCCTGAGATATCTATAGTTATTGGGAGCATAGAAACATAGAAAATAGGTGCAGGAGGAGGCCATTTGGCCCTTCGAGCCAGCACCGCCATTCATTGTGATCATGGCTGATCGTACCCTATCAATAACCCGTGCCTGCCTTCTCCCCATATCCCTGGACTCCACTAGCCCCTAGAGCTCTATCAAAAACACTCTCTTAAATCCATCCAGTGATTTGGCCTCCACTGCCCTCTGTGGCAGGGAATTCCATAAATTCACAACTCTGGGTGAAAACGTTTTTTCTCACCTCAGTCTCAAATGACCTCCCCTTTATTCTGTGGCCTGGTTCTGGTCTTGCCCAACATCGGGAACATTTTCCTGCATCTAGCTTGTCCAGTCCTTTTTGTGGCCACGTTTACCGAGCTACAATGAAAAGCTTTTGCTGCGTGCTACCTTGTCTGCTGAAAGACTATGCATGATTACAATCGAGCCATCCACAGTGTACATGATGAAGGGAAAAACATTAAGTCCAATGATCGACCCGGGTTCGATCCTGACACGGGTGCTGCCTCTATGGAGTTTGTAGGTTCTCCCACTGTCCGCATGGGTTCTCTCCGGGTGCTTCAGTTTACTTCCACGGTAGCTCAGGACCGCTCTCTAGATTGTTGATAGGATGGTCCAGTTGCCTAATAACAGCTGTTCTGTCTTATTGTTTACCCCGCAAAAATAAATCAAATGGATATTTCAAAGGTCCCATCATCTTTATTGCCACTGAATCTAATCAGAACAACCAGGAATCATCTAAGGAAGTGAGAAGTGTCCTGAAACATGAAGGTTCATCTGCACCTGCCAACTGGAGGAAGGAGCCCCCTGACTACCAGCAGTTGACTGTGGAGATAGTCAGGACTAAAGTTACGCATACAATCGTCCAGCAATCACCACCCTGCTAATGTTGGTGTGGAAGTTGTAATACTACTCCTCCTTTACATAAATCTAGCATTGACCAATTGTTCTATTCAGCAGGTATAAGTTTCACCTTCTATAAAATGTATGCTTGCCTTTAATGATATGTTGTTCTAATTATTTATCACTATGTTTGATGTCAGTTGATTGTACCCCCGTTTTGCTGAAACAGTAGAACAGAGAGCAGTACAGCACAGGATAGAAACATAGAAAATAGGTGCAGGAGTAGGCCATTCGGCCCTTCGAGCCTGCACCCGCCATTCTATATGATCATGGCGGATCATCCAACTCAGTATCCTGTACCTGCCTTCTCTCCACACCCCCTGATCCCTTTAGCCACAAGGGCCAGATCTAACTCCTTCTTAAATATAGCCAATGAACTGGCCTCAACTACCTTCTGTGGCAGAGAATTCCACAGATTCACCACTCTCTGTGTGAAAAATGTTTTTCTCATCTCGGTCCTAAAAGATTTCCCCCTTATCCTTAAACTGTGACCCCTTGTTCTGGACTTCCCCAACATCGGGAACGATCTTCCTGCATCTAGCCTGTCCAACCCCTTAAGAATTTTGTACGTTTCTATAAGATCCCCCCTCAATCTTCTAAATCTATTGTGGGACGAAGGATCAAGCCCTTCTGCCCACAATGTCCGTGTTGAACATTTTGCCAAGTTGAACTTCTCTCCACTGCCTGCACGTGATCCATATCTCTCCATTCCCTGCATATCCAGTTGCCTGTCTAAAAGCCTCTAAATTGTCACCTTCATATCTGCCTCCACCATCAACAATTGCATTCCAAGCTCTCACCCCCACTGTGTAAAAAAAATCTTGCATCACACTTAAGGCCAAGAAATTACAATTTGAAAGTGCACAATAAAACATAAGTTTACCACCTGCAGGAGCAAACGCCAATTTGTGATTTGTGAGTTTTATAAGCTGAGGTGAGATTTGAACTCTCGTTTTCTATTACAGGGTTGTGGCTCCACCTACTGGCACCAGGTGGTCTGGACAAGATTGTTTCTTGTGATTGATGTGCAATAGTGTTTGGAGCCAATTCTTTCACATTAGCAATTTTCCCAAAATTACATTTTCCTTGTAGAATTGCATTTGTGCGTTTGGCTATTTTACATGACTATTATTTTCTGAAGTTGTTACCTTCCATGTTTGTATCAAAACTTTCAGGGGGAAGCAGGAAATTTACCATCCCACAAACTCTTTGTGCCATTGTTTACACGAGGTAAAAGCTGTAACAGGTGCCATTTTATTAATTCAAATATATATATTTTCCGGAAATTGTAGTTTTAAATGAGCCAGCTCGGTTGCGCAGCGGTAGAATTGCTGCCTGACAGCGCCAGAGACCCGGGTTCGATCCTGACATGGGTGCTGTCTCTGTGGAGTTTGTAGGTTCTCCCTCTGTCCACGTGGGTTCTCTACGGGTGCTCCAGTTTACTTCCATGATCCAAAGACGTACCGGTTTGTAGGCTAATTGACTTTGGTAAACATTGTAAATTGTCCCTAGTGTGTGTGTAGGATAGTTTAAGTGTGCAGGGATCGCTTGTTAGCGCGGACTCTGTGGGCCAAAGTGCCTTTCCCCCCCCGCTCTGTATCTCTTAACTTCACCAAAATTACAAGTTTATAAGAGAAAGGATTTTAGGTTTTGAATGTCACGTTGACCAGTGATAAACAGCATCAAAGAACTGAGCTACAGTGAAGTTTGGAAACACCAGGGCTCGTTGGGTTTTTGCTTATCGAGTCCGCGCACTAGATTAGAAGTTGTTCAGCCAGAGCTGAACACACTTCTCGGCAACTGCATACAATGGTGTCTGTCTTGTCGCTTCTTGTGTGTGGTGGTGGAACGATTGGTGGAAACAGGGCCGCGACGTGAACGCTCTTTCCTTGACCCAGGCTCATTGGTCATAAGATGTTATAATGAAGGAATATGCAGAGGTTTATGAAATAATAAACTGAGTAGACATGGTGAACCTTGGAGCTCCATGTCATTGTACTTTGGAAGGTAGGCTTTAACATTTCTGTATTTGAAATTTGCTGAATACAATCAACCAAAGAGATGTTAAATTACTGAACAAGAGACCATTTTCAGGCATACTGTCCTCCCTGATATACTTGGGATAACTGGATAAAGACAGTGGATTGAAAAGCATTCTGAAATTTAACACTTAAGGGGTAACTCTTTTTCACAAAGGGGGGTGGGTGTATGGAACAAACTGTTGGAGGAGGTAGTTGAGGCAGGTACTATCGCAACGTTTAAGAAACAGTTAGACGGGTAAATGGATAGGACAGGTTAAGAGGGATATGGGCCAAACATGGACAGGTGGGACTAGTGTAGATGGGACATGTTGGCCGGCGTAGGCAAGTTGGGCCGAAGGGCCTGTTTCCACACTGTAAGACTCTATGACTATGATTTACAATCTGTAAGATAATCGCTAAATGGTGATTTCTAGTTACATGCAAATTAACGCAAACTATCCATTTTCTTCTCCAACTGGTAAGCTCAAATTTAAAAAAGAATGTCCATTAATAAAAATACAGAGGCTGTTGCTTGGCTTCCTGGGATTCATCCAATTGTGCAGCGGAGCTTGCAGAGATTGTTTACAGAATCATTTCTAATAATAGCAAATTACATTGGTGAAGTTGAAGATGTTTTCAATTGTTTCCATTCAATAATTGAAACATTAGGATTAAGATCTTTATATTTATGCTAGTTTGCTTCACGTATTGTCCATTGTTAAATTGTTTTGGCAAATTACCTAACAGTTGTTGAGACAAAGGATTCAATGCAAAATCGGTGGCATTTGGGAAGAGACTGAAAAGAGGCAATACCCATTGCAAATGTCTAAAGTGCATGAACAGCAGGGCAGAAATTATGCTGAATTATGGATTGAATGGCTATATCTGGCATCATTAAAATCTTTTACAAATCTCTGATAGTCCCCAGGTCAATAGGATGTTGCTATGATTTTCGTATGGCCAGCCCACATGAGCAATTCAGCCTCCAGCTGAGCATTGGGCTTGCACCAAACCATGTAAATGAGCAACGAGTGCCCATTAGCAGTGACAATCATATTTTCCTCCTCAGCTTGACAACCATGTCTGCACATGTGTTAAGTAGAAACCCTTTCTGTTAATTTATACATTCCTAACCTCGACGTTCCACGATGGAGCACAGCATTTTTTTTTTGCACAGTGTAATGGAAGACATGAAGATTTCAGCCGCACCCCGTCGTCAGAGTTACTTTAACACGAACACATTATTTTCAGATTCACCAACCGATTAGATTAACGAGGCTTTCATATAGTCAGGACTTTCATATGAAGAAAGACTGGATAGACTCTGCTTGTACTCGCTAGAATTTAGAAGATTGAGGGGGGATCTTACAGAAACTTACAAAATTCTTAAAGGGTTGGACAGGCTAGATGCAGGACGATTGTTCCCGATGTTGGGGAAGTCCAGAACAAGGGGTCACAGTTTAAGGATAAGGGGGATATCTTTTAGGACCGAGTTGAGGAAAACATTTTTCACACAGAGAGTGGTGAATCTCTGAAATTCTCTGCCACAGAAGGTAGTTGAGGCCAGTTCATTGGCTATATTTACGAGGGAGTTAGATGTGGCCCTTGTGGCTAAAGGGATCAGGGGGTATGGAGAGAAGGCAGGTACTGGATACTGAGTTGGATGATCCGCCATGATCATATTGAATGGCGGTGCAGGCTTGAAGGGCTGAATGGCCTACTCCTGCACCTATTTTCTATGTTTCGATGTTGAGGATTCTCTTGTCTAAATTTCAGCTTCACCGTTGAAAGGAACATGCCAAAGTAAATCTCGAGGACTCTGGAGTTGGCAGCACAACACAAGGAAGTCAGCAAATGGACCACAGGTACGTCGAGGAGGCTCCAAGATTCGGAAGATATTTGCCGGTTGTCATTGTGAAGGTTGGAAGGGCTCACGTGTGCATAATACCTGTGGCTGGGAGGAAGAATTCTGCAGGCACCACAATGACAATGTGGTTGGTGGTAAGACTGGTAACAAGAACGTGTGATCAGCTTTTGGATTCACCGCTGCAGACAGATTATTTTTTAATTTAGTTTAGAGATACAGCGCAGAAACAGGTCATTTGGCCCAACCAAACCAGCCAGCAATGCCCGCACATTAGCACAATCCTGCACCACACACTAGGGACAATTTACACACACACCGAGCCAATTAATCTACATACCAGTATGTCTGTGAACTGAGTGTGGGAGGAAACCGAAGATATCGGAGTAAACCCACGCGGTCACGGGGAGAACGTACAAACTCCGTGCAGACGGCACCCGTAGTTGGGATCGAACCTGGGTCTCCAGTGCTGCAAGCTCTGTAAGGCAGGATCTCCACCATGCCGCCCAAAAAATGAATGATATATTGGCTCACAAAAGGTGGGGATAGAACCCATACATCCATTCCTTCACGGATGTATTACTCCAACCCATGAATCTGCCATCCACCCCAATGCATCAAACCTAGATCAACTCATCTTGGAAATGCATCTGCCCCTCTGTACGCTTCAAATCACCAGTGTGCCCCAGGTTACTGGTTTGGTCAATAAGGTGAGTGGTTCATGCTTTGGTTGGACTGCAACATGATGTGGTAGCACAGTGGTCAAGCCAGCTCCCTGAGGTTTGACTGGTGACCTGCAGAAATAAATTGGGACCTCACCAGGGCAGACATTATAAGGTCAAGTGTTCCAATTAGACATGGAATCAATAAATTAGAGGCATATTAGACCGTGAGATGAAATAGGGTGAATGCCCAGATTTGGGGAATCAAGAAGCTGACACAGATTTAAGGTGAGAGGGGAAAAGATTTAATAGGAACCTGAGGGGCAATTCTTTCACAAGAGGGTGGAATGAGCTGCCACAGGAGGTAGTTGAGGCAGGCACTGTATCAACATTTGAAAGACATTTGGACGGGTACATGAAGATGAAAGGTTTATAGGGATATGGGCAAAATGCAGGCAGGTGGGTATGAGCAAGTTGAGCTGAAGGGCCTGTTTCCATACCCTATGATAGTAGCAATGTTACAAAATTTTGAGATTTTAAAAATCAAGTCTGCAATTTATCCCATCAGATAAAGCATAACAATAAGTTTAATTTGACACCAAATTCACTTTCATATCTCAAGTATTAAAAAAGTTATGGCCATTTTCATACTCGGAAATTAGCATCTTGTTCCCTATTGATTTTCAATGGACATTACAAAAAAGCTGTGATCTTGGATAGTCAAAAGCCCATTTCTTAAGGAAAGATTAACATTTTTAAATAGCCTAAGTGTCCAAAGATTATTCACAAATAATTCACAATATAACATGATTTTTATATCTAATTTACATTAATTTATAGGCCAAATGGAAGGAATTTAGTGTTCAATTGCTGTAAATAAATGCCCATTTAAATCGGCTTTCTAGTGGGTTCATGTGAACGCGCTGGTTTAGAACGTTCACATCGCGCTGGATTAGTGCCCTCAAATGCCGAGAAAAATACTGCGGGATATAAAAAGCCCAAAATGAACTACTCGCTATAGATAACTTGATATACAGGGTTATATATATGCCCCATTTAATGTAAAAATAAGGTACATACCTTTAATTGTTTGCTTTATAAAACCCTGGGGCTGCGAGAGGTTGCGGAATGAGAGAGTAATTTTAAAACTATTATAACTATATTATCGAGGCCTATAAAACTAATAATACCTTTTGCGACCGGGTCTTGCAGCGATTTTTCGTTAATGATTTACTAGGCTGAACATCTGCGGTTAGAACAGCCTAGTAAAAATCGCATTTTAAACCCGCCCCCTCCAAACAGCGCCAAATTCGCGGACATGGCTGTGGGCAGATTCCCAATGACGATTCAGGTAGGTTTTGTAACATACCTACGGCCTATGACTCCAAATAACAGCAGTAATGAAAATGACTGGATTGCTGTAAATCCCCACCACTCACTAATATCCGTCAGGGAGGTACATTTTTTTCGGAGAGAGGAGGAGAACTTGAAGGGTCTCGATCCGATACATCACCTATTCCTTCGCTCCATAGATGCTGCCTCACCAGCTGAGTTTCTCCAGCATTTTTGTCTACCTTCAATATCCTTCAGGGAATGAGATGCCTTCATTACCTGGTCTGGGCTATGTGTGATTTTTAAGGTCATAAGGTCATGAGTGACAGGAGCAGAATTAGGCCATTTGGCCCATTAAGTCTACTCCATCATTCAATCAAGGCTGATCTATCTCTCCCTCCTAACCCCATTCTCCTGCCTACTCCCCACAACCTCTGACATCTGTACTAATCAAAAATCTATTTATCTTTGCCTTAAAAATATCCACTGATTTGGCCTCTACAGCCTTCTGTGGCAATGAATTCTACAGATTCACCACCCTCTTACTCAAGAAAATTCTCATCATCATCTTCCCAAAATAAAGTCCTTTAATTCTGAGGCTATGTCCTCTAGTCCTAGACTTTCCCACTAGTGGAAACATCCTCTCCACATCCACTCTATCCAAGCCTTTCATTATTCTGTATGTTTCAATGAGGTCCCCCATCATTCTTTTAAACTCGCTCTGAAATGAATTTGTAAACCACTTGTTTGAGGAATAATTAATCTTCACGAATCTTCACGAGTTTACTGCCTTTCCCGAGTACCTGCCGTTAACGTTACGAGCCGCTAAGAGACGCCCCGAGATCCGACGTACCCGCTACGTACATTCTACGTGAATTACCTCGTACAGTGGGACAGGACTCTAAGAGCCCACACCTGGAACAGCGGATACAGTAGATGAGGTTGGAGGAGCTATAAGTGAACCTCTGCCCCACCTTAAAGGACTGTTGGGGTCCTTCAACGGGGTTGAGGGAGGAGGTACAGGGATATAGGGGTATAGTGTGCCATCTTATGTGCTACAACTATTTAAATAAATGTCTTCAAAAATAGACTTTGAACAGTTGTTAGCTCAAGATGATTAGGAGACTGCAAGACTATTAGTCCTGCTTCCTAGGGTCTTCCAGTGCCTGAGATGTGGCAGCAACTAGAACCATTGTCACCAAAATTAATAAAGAATTTGGACAGAAGATAGGCACCAATTGCTGGAGTAACTCAGCGGGTCAGGCAGCATCTCTGGAGAAATGGAATAGGTGCCGTTTTGTGTCGACTGAGAGACAGGAGAGAGGCATGAAAAGGTACAGAACAAATCACAGCTGGCACTGATGCCCTAGGATAGGTGAAGCCCACAATGGTTCATTGTTGGCTGTGGAAAAGGTGATAACAAAGAGATGCGAACAGTGAAACTAGCAGGACAACTAGGGTGGGGCAGGAACACACAGAGAGGGAATGCAAGGGTTACTTGAAATTAGAGAATTCAATTATCATATTGCTGGGTTGTGAACTGTCCAAGCTAAATGTGAGCTGCTGTTCACACACTTCACTTCCCCTTTCTCTAATCATTGCTGTAGATTGATAGTGCATGTGAGCCAATGCACAGGCCAGCGTGGGTGAAAATAGTGGGTGAGGAAGATAAACCCATGGTCATCCCAGTGGAAATCAAGAGAGATAAAACAATAACAGGTTTTTTGGTAAATAATTTACTTTCAACTTTCCAAATTTAGTCAGGAATGTAGAGAATAAGCCTGCCTTGGAACCAAATATTTCTGTGGCATGCCAGGATGTGATTGCTGGGAAGTAAATATTTTTTTATTCATATATATATCTGAACTTTTGAATGTCCCTTCTCTTTTGTATTCTATTCCTATTTTTAAGGTCATTTTAATTCTCTAATTACAAAGATGTTGGGGGTATGCAAACATTACTTATTTTCCCTTTCCCCCTTCTAAGAGAGCACATCACCTCTGCTTATTACCTTCCTTGGAGAGCCTCACAAAACATCACAAAATTGCTGTGTGGAGGAATGTGGACATTAACTCATTCAGTATTGATGTGCTATTAGGCAGCTCTGCCGAACCATTCCAGGGAGATTTGTATTGTTGCGTTCACTACCTTTGGAATGCCTCATGTTGGTGGAAGCCTCTGCATCAGTTATGATTTCCCCGGCATTCATTCAATGACTATCAATATGTGGAACCTACTGTCTGTTTAAATTCTATTCAATTCATTGAACCACATGGATTTGGGGGCATTGGTTTTGTCTTTTTGCACTATTATTATTGTCTGTTTTTGTGTCTGCTAGTGGGCCATTTGAAACATTCCCTCAGGTAGATACATAAGAACAAACATTTTTTAAAATCTTTTAAAATTTATTTAAGTTTTTTTATAGTCAAGGATGAAATAATTGTATATGTATATATGTATGTGTGCGTGTGTGTGTGTATATACATGCACACACACACACACACACACACACACACACATACATACACACACACACACACACATACACACACACACACATATACATATACACACACACACACACACACACACACACACACACATATACATAACTTTTTTGTTTTGTTTATTATATCGTTTACGAAGTACCATGATTACATATTCTATTCAGCTGCTGCCGCCAGCAAGGATTTCTTTGTTCTGTCAGTGTCATAATGACAATAAAATAATCTTAACTCTTAATACGAAAAACTTTTGAGATTGTGCTCCATGGTCGTACCAAAAAAACAATTGTCACACAGATCGATTCATTACTTAACATCCATCTTAAAACATAAAAAATCATTAAAATTAGGATTTCATACTAAATAAAATGTAATGTTATTGGGCCAATTCAAAAATTCCCTCGGGTAGATACATAAGAACAAACATTTAAAAAAATGTCTTTTAAAATATATTTTACAATTTTTATAGTCAAGGATGAAATAATTGTATATGTATAAAATATTTGCATATCTTAATTAATTTACACCATACATATTTCTTATAATGTAACATTATTATCCTTTTGTTTCTTTGAAGTATCAGACCAAAAGATATTCACCTGATTTAAAATCGGCTGTTTTGATTTTATTTATCACAGGGTTGGGTCAGTTCTGTGAATGAAATATCTATGAAGTCTCATTTCCTTCTATTTACCCCTTAGCTCTGAAAACTTTTTAAGTTGATATCTGCTGTTCTATTATAAGTTAATATTAAATTCTCTTCCACTGCTTACTGTATACTGCAAACCATACCATCTCAACTTCTCTATCAAACCTCGACATTCTATTAGCCTTCATGTTTGTACTGAGATTTCTACCTTACCTACACTACTCTTAGTTTGTGGAATTCTCTGGAGGCAGGTTCTCTGGATGTTTTCAAGAGAGAGCTAGATAGGGCTCTTAAAAATAGGGGATATAGGGAGAAGGCAGGAACGGGGTACTGATTGGGGATGATCAGCCATGATCACATTGAATAGCGGTACTGGCTCGAAGGGCCGAATGGCCTACTCCTGCACCTATTGTCTATTGTCTATTGTCTTTCAGCACAACTTGTCCAAATTGCCCCATTCATGCTAGTCCCATTTGCCCGTATATTGCCCATATCCCTCGAAACTTGTCCTATCAATGTTGGGGTCGAGGAGAGTTTCCGTAAGGCTGATGATTAAAAAAACTAAAATGTTGAAACTCTTAAATAAAAGCTGGAGGTCAGGCTGCATCTTTGGAGAGAGAAACAATTAACGTCTCATGTCAAATGAATAGAATGAATTTTCAACTCTGTTTTTCTTTCCACATATGCTGCTTGACCTGTTGATTGTTTTGTGTATTGGCTGCTTTCTTAAAGTTGCATAATGCTTGTACTCCTTAAACCTCCGAGGATATTGTTTTATTCTAGGCATAAGTGCTTCAAGAATGAAACGGTGCATTAAAATATGACTGGATTTTGTGCCAAGACCAACTTGTTTAATTTGCAAACATATTTTGCAAACTTGGGCAAAAATAAGTCTATGAAAGAATCTGCAACCTTTACTATGTGATCTCCATTCTACATGTACTTCTACACAAGGGCTCCGTGATAATACTGTCTCATTGTGTCAGTGAAATATCATCTCTGCATCGACCTTGCCAATCTCTACAAGAATTTGTATGTTTCCGTGAAACCATTATTATGAATGAAAGTGTACAGGTCTCTCGCCACTTCCCATCATATAACCATATAACCATATAACAATTACAGCACGGAAACAGGCCATCTCGGCCCTACAAGTCTGTGCCGAACAAATTTTTTTCCCCTTAGTCCCACCTGCCTGCACTCGTACCATACCCCTCCATTCCCTTCTCATCCATATGCCTATCCAATTTATTTTTAAATGATACCAATGAACCTGCCTCCACCACTTCCACTGGGAGCTCATTCCACACCACCACCACTCTCTGCGTAAAGAAGTTCCCCCTCATATTACCCCTAAACTTCTGTCCCTTAATTCTGAAGTCATGTCCTCTTGTTTGAATCTTCCCTATTCTCAAAGGGAAAAGCTTGTCCACATGAACTCTGTCTATCCCTCTCATCATTTTAAAGACCTCTATCAGGTCCCCCCTTAACCTTCTGCGCTCCAGAGAATAAAGACCTAACTTATTCAACCTATCTCTGTAACTTAGTTGTTGAAACCCAGGCAACATTCTAGTAATCCCAGTAATCAATCTGCTGAACCTTATCTAGGCTCCCCCAATTGCAAATATATTCCTTCTAATGTATGGAGCCAAATCTGTAAGCAGTATTCCAGAAGACATCCTATCTAGGCTCTACGGAATTAAGCTGCACATCTCTATCCTTGTACATATTTTCTTTTACGGAAACCATTCGCCATTAGAAAATGTTACAATTTAGTTTGTTAAAAATGCGTCAGTCAAGTTATTTTCCACTTGATGGGTACAAAAGAACGTATACACGGTACAATATTTAAATACTGATGTATTTTAATGAAAGAAAATGCCTTTACCTTGCACTAAATGTTATTCCGTTATCATGTCACTGTGGCGCAGCGGTAGAGTTGAGGCCTTACAGCTAAAGCTGCTCCAGAGACCCGGGTTCGATCCCGACTACGGGTGCAGTCTGTACGGAGTTTGTACATTCTCCCCGTAACCTGCGTGGGTTTTCTCCAAGATCTTTGGTTTCCTTCCACACTCCAAAGACGTACAGGTTTGTATTGGCTTGGTAAATGTTAAAATTGTTCCTAGTGGCTGTAGGATAGTGTTAAGTCCCTGTCCCACTGTACAAGGTAATTCATGATTTTCCCCTGATCCGAACTCATAGAGTGTCCGTAGCGGGTCCGTAGGAGTTTGTGGATGTCTCGTAGCGGCTCGTAATGCTAACGGTAGGTATTCGGGACATCCGGTAAACTCGTGATGTTTTTTCATCCCTGCAAACAATGTCCACGAGTAAAAAAATGAAAAAATGTTTTACTTTTTACTCGTACAAGCCGCTACGAGACATCCACGAACTCCTACGGACCCACTACGGACATTCTCTGAGCGAATCAGGGGAAAACTCGGCAGAACTCATGAATTACCTCGTACAGTGGGACAGGGGCTTTAATGTGCGGGGATCACTGGTCGGGCCAGACCCGGAGGGCCGAAGGGCCTGGTTCCATGCTGTATCTCTAAAACTAAAACTAAAACTAAAACTCTGTAAATGGATCGAATGTCATCATGTATTGTCTTTCTGCTGACTGGTTAGCATGCAACAAAAGCTTTTCACTGTACCTCATTACACGTGACAATAAACTAAACTAAACTAAATTAAGATTTATAAAAAACATAAGTAATGAGAGCACATTCAGAAACGAAAGGATTTTGCTTCGGGTTTGCTCCTAAAATGTGAAGTTTGATCATGGTCCATTCTTAATTCCCCTTTGATTTATTTTGCATTTTAATTGCTATTCCATCCCTAAAATGTCATTACACTTTGTGCACAAATTTAAAAGTCGTTATGTGTCTGTGTACATTTCCTCTTTTAAATTTGAGTTTGCGTTGAGTTTGTGTTATCTTATCAGTGCCCCATTCATCCACTTTTGCACCCTGAATGCAATTGAATGTGAATTATCTGGCAGAATCTAAATTGTGCCATGATTATTGTCATCCTCAATATGTGTGAACTTACTCATAAGAATGCACACATGGAAATGAAAATAACTACAAGATCTACGGATATCCAGCTTCATGTGCAAGACTGGGTAAAAGTAGAAGGCTTTGAGCCATTCAGAACACATCCTGCACTCTGAAGGAAATGATTTGAGCCTGAAGCTAACGCCATACTTAATAAAATCAACTATAACAACGAGGCAAGCACTTCAGTGCCTGTGGTGGAATCTGAACAGGATCATTTGGAAACCATTTCTGCTAGGAAGAGCATTGAGACCAGCATCAAAGAAAACTCTGATGATAGTGTGTTACATGCCTTCAAAGGAGCGTACTGCAAGGCTTGAAGAAATACAGCTGGGAGTTACTCTTTGGTTTCATGTTCATATAAGGCAGTGTTCAAACCAAATGGTTTGCCTGCAATCAGTTGAATTGACCTTGCCTGGATTAATTAGATGAGTAACAATACCAAGCAAACCCATTGTGAATATTGTCCATTTGATATTCTTCCTGCCACCCTATGCAGATTTTGAAGGGCAGTCATGATGATACTGAGAAAGGGTTCCTGATTAATAATGAAATATTAAAATCATTGGAGATATTTCAAACAGTTAGCAACTAATCCCTGAGTTGCTTCGATTGTTACGAAACAATTACAGTAGATAAAAACGAATTGTCATTATAATCCTTCACAATAAAACAACATAACTAGAAAATTGATAGGAGTGGAAATGCACTGTAACGGCAATGCATGAAGAGACAGTGGAAGATTAACCCAGTGGCATATTCTTATGAAATCCGTGCACAGGCCCCTGTATAATGATTGCAAGGTTCACACTGTGTCAATCAACATAATTTGCACATTAGCACACATTAGCGAGAAGTAATCTCAGAAGTCATTAGCTGTAGCTAAATCTAGCTACAACTGATTGAAGTCAGGTCTGCCCCCTTTAAAGGGGAGGTGCTCCATGTACATAAATTCTGTTGGAAGTCATTCCAAGTTTAGCAAAACCATACTGAAGCAATGGAAAAATCAAACACTGGAGCAGGCACATTTAACATTTACATAGATACATAGACAATAAGTGCAGGAGTAGGTCCTTCGAGCTAGCGCCGCCATTCATTGTAATCATGGCTGATCATCCACAATCAGTACCCCATCAATAACCCGTGCCTGCCTTCTCCCGATATCCCTTGATTCCGCTAGCCCTAAGAGCTCTATCTAAGTCTCTTTTGAATGCATCCAGTGAATCAGCCTCCAGTGCCTTCTGAGGCAGAGACCTCCACAAATTCACAACTCTCTGTGTGAAAAAGTTTTTCCCTCATCTCAGTTCTAAATGGCCTACTCCTTATTGCTAAACTGTGGCCTCTGGGTCTGGACTCTGCCCATGTTTCCTGCCCCTAGCGTGTCCAATCTCTTAATAATTTTATATGTTGATTCCTTGACATCTAAGTTGAAGTGGAAGAAAGATTTCCTCCAAGTTTGCGGGTCCTGAAAGTCTTCAGAGTCAAGTCAAGAGTGTTTTATTGTCATATATCACAAAACAGAACAGAGAATTAACATCTATTATCCTTTTGTGTGTGTCTGGGTTTAATGTTTAATTTGATTTTTACAGCTGGTCAAAATTCAGTATATCCATCCTGAACAATTCCTTTTATGTTTTCATACACTGATATTTTGAAATCTTTGTTGAGGAATCTGTTTCATTTTTTATATGTATCTTTTAAAGCACGTTTTTGTATCTTTGTGGTCTTAGCATAATGTTAAAATGGTACGAGCTGACAAATCGATTTACCATTATTTTGTGCTGCAGGTGAAGTCTAACAACTCGAGAAATCAATATTACAAGGCTATTCTGATTTGTTCAAATTCCTTTTCCCAAATCGTCATGTTGCTGTTTGCCTGAAGTCCAAATATTGTGCTTTCTTCTTTTCTCCTGAGTCACACAGGAGAGAATAAACATTTGAATTTAAGTCAAGGCATTGTGAATTCATGAATAATGCATGGACATTTTTTTCGTAATAAGATCGGTGTCATCTATGGACATAAACTGTGATCATTAAGGAACTAATTTGTTTGGAAACCATTCATAAACATATTAAGTGGCAAGCCAATATATATAAGCTTTCCCACCCCATCACACTTGCCTTTGCCCCATGTGGCACAGTGGTGCAGCGGGAGCATTTCTGCCCTATAGCGCCAGAGACCCGGGTTCCATCCTGATTACTAGTGCTGTCTGTGTGGAGTTTGCATGTTGTCCCTGTGACTGCATTGATTTTCCCCGGGTGTTACAGTTTCCTTCCACATCCCAAAAACATGCAGGATTGTAGGTTGTCCCTAGTGTGTAGGAATGAACTAGTGTACGGGTGATCATTGGTTGGCACGGACTCGGTGGGCTGAAGGGCCTGTTTTCACGCTGTATCTCTAAACTAAACTAAACTAATCTGCTCGCACCTATTTCTACCCTCCTCTTCCACATAATTTCCTTCCTCTAGCTTCACAATGTGCAACTCTTCAATCCATTTGCCTTACACCTCCTGTCTTTTCATTTCTGACCATTTGCCTACCCAAGACCCCAATTAGTTTGAAGAAAAGTCCCGCCTCAGAACATCACCTATCCATGTTCTCCAGAGATGCTGCCTGGCCCACTGATATACTCCAACACCCTGTGTCTTTTTTCATTCTCCTTCAATAGGATTTGTTTTAAAAAGCAATTTAACAGTGAAACACTGGAAATCTTAACTGAAAGCTGAAAATACTGGTAAAACATTACACTGCTGTGTGAGAAATAGTGTATATGATTACGATTGATGAACTTATATCAGAACTCATCTCAATTTTGAACTGACTTCAGAAACTAGAATTTGTCCTTGTGAGTTGTCGTTGCACAAGAGCTGTCCGATTATCACAAGTTTTAATAAGATGGTAATTTTCAAACAAACTCTAGCATTGGCTCGCAGCCGGAACGCCTCATGCGTTGGTGACTCTGTTGTACATTGTGAATGAGAAATGGGGCATGGGTTTGGGGGAATTCAGCACAAACATTGATGACTGAAGGGCCTGTTCCTGTGATGCTCTGTTCAAAATGCAGCTGCGGTCTGCACGCCCCTTGCTTAGCCACAACGATAATCCTGATGAGATGGCAGGTGTTCTAGTCTGATTCAAATTCTTTATAATTTTAGTTTAGTTTAGAGATATAGCATCGAAACAGGCCCTTTGACTCACTGAGACCACACTCCAAACATCGATCACCCATTCATACTGCGTCTATCTTCTCCCACTTTCTTATCTACTCGCTACACATCAGGGGCGATTTACAGAGATCATTAATCTGCAAACGCGCATGTTTTTAAGATGTGGGAGGAAACCGGAGCACCCGGAGGAAACCCAAGTGGTCACAGGGAGAACATACAAACTTTGCACAGACACAGCACCCGAGGTCAGGATCGAACCTGGGTTTCTGGCTCTGCGAGGCAGCAGCTCTCCCAGCGACACCACTGTGCCATTTTACTTTTCAGTGCCATGTATTTTACAGTGTGCAGTGAAATACAGCACTTTGTGTCTATCTTTGGTATAAACCAGCATCTGCAGCTCTTTGTTTCAATATCAGATGATACTTTTGGATATTTGCTACGATGAAAATGTGAATTAAATGCAACTTGTTGATATTGTTCTGACCATCCCATTAAGAAACATGATACAGCAGTTGCTTTTGTACAGTCATTTCCTTGCATGTGTAGTTTGTCGAGGGGAAAAAGCAGAGCTGTGTAAAAATTAGCTCCAGAGTGTGATATTTGAATCACGTGTTTGCAATATTGTTTTTGTCCATCTGCAGAAGTACAGTAACACACACATGCTAGCAGCTACGACACATCTTTGCAATGTTTGTATTGCTCAACATTTAGACAATCTCCAGAAAAATACAAGTTCCTAAAAGTTCTGCAGTGTAAACAAATCACCTCTGGGTAAAAGTATTTCAAAAACCATGTTATATTTCCAAAGAGAGAATTTGTATTCAGCAGTACAGATATTGTAACTGGAATAATCTTTCCGCTGGGACTTGTTGAATTAGTTCATCGGTTTATCATCCTCTCTTTAACAATTGAAAAAGATTTTTCATGGGACCACATATAAATATGAAAGAGGAATTAATTAATCCAGTGAATGTTGATGTGAAAGAACTTAAAAAAAAATCTTTCTGCCTTTTAAAACTCTGGGAGTTTATGCCTCCAAGTGTCAAAACGGATCTCTATACAAAACCGGGATTCATATTCTAGTCTGAGCACATTGCTTCCTGTTGTGATGTGAAGTGTTCATTATCTGGTATCATAATTTGGCAAATATGGCTTTTAAATTCCTTTCACTGCTCTCACAAGGTTTAATTTAATTACTTTTTCCTTTGATAGATGAATCGGAGAATACCCTGACGGGGTTCAGAATAATCAGTTGAAACAATGATGGTTTAATTATCAGTAATCATGACGGAATAATGAATGATGATTGAAAAATATTTCAGAATGGGCGCCATTATCAATCAAGATTACTGGCCCCCGAACAGAACCTATGAAAACAGGAATCCAAAGAAAAGGTTGGCTGACCTGATTAGTGTGGAACATGAGGGCTTGAACTGACTTGCGTCCTTATTCCATTCCTGGCAAGCAGGGATTGCCCCTTGGTTCTCTGAGGAAATACAACTCCTGAGGTTTAAAAAAAAATGTTAATCGGAAAATAGTGGTTAGTTTCCTTGATTGCTGGGAGAAAAGTATTGAAGGAGATTTAAAACAGGATTTTGTTTTAGTCTTAGAAAGATTACAAGTCTTTAGGTAGAGTAAGAACAACTGGATGAGCAGAATTACTTGATGAACCTAATTGTGGCTTTCGTATTAAACAGAAAATGTCTAAATAATTAAAAGTTTAATTAATTTAAAACAATGTTTAAAAAAATGATGGCAAACGTACATTAACAAAGAAGTAAGGGAAATTAACCTATGAAAAACATTGAGATAGAATAAAATAAGGAAAAAAACATTCATGGGGTGGTGGATATATGGAACAAGCTGTCAGAGGATTTGGTTGGGGCAGGTATTATAACAGCAATTAAAGGACAATTGGACAGGTATAGGGATTGGAAAAAGTTCGACAGATCCGGGCCAAACACAGACAAATTGGATCGGTTTTGATGGGGCATCTTGGTCAGCATGGGCAAGTTCGACTGAGAGCCCTGATTGTTTGCTGTGAGGCTCTGAGACACTCCGACTTACCAGCACTTAGCATTTCAACCCAGGTTAACAACTCCTTTCAAATGAATGGGCTCATGCTAGGTATGGCAGCCATGACTGGGGCAACGTTTGCGGGGTGGAGGCGAAATGCTCCTTGGCCACAGATGGTTGTGCTTAGCCCCTGGATTGAGCAATGGAGGAGGAGGTCAGAGATGCTGTACTGATGGCAAAAAGTGTAAGTATGCATTATGCCATTCTTGCATCCTAGAATATTCAAATATTAATCTACACATTATAATATGAGATATTAGAGGCTTGTGCCTAAGTAATAAATGTGCTTGTCCCTTATTTTTATTATGTATGTCTTTACTAAATACCAAACAAAATATTTTGATATCAATATATTGAACATTCATATGATGTTACAGCATAATTTCTAGTTCAAAAGTATTTTTTTAGCTGGTGAAGATCCGTTATTATGCAACAACTCATTGTTGTCTACTGTAGAATATCAGCACAGTTGTAATTCTCCCAGAGATATTACTCATTACAGAACCTGGACAACACCTATGTGTTACTCTTCTTACAAACGTATCCAAAATTGTCATGAAAGCATAAAAGATAGACACAAAATGCTGGAGTAACTCAGTGGGACAAGCTGCATCTCTGAAGAGATGGAATGGGTGACGTTTCAGGTCGAGACCCTTCTTCAGACTGAGAGTTGGGTGAGAGGGAGTCTGGAGCTATGGAAGGGTACAAAGAGAGTGTAAGGTGTGAAAACGACAGATCAAAGCAAACGATAATCAAGAAAATGTCGAATGGTTCCTTGTTGGCTGAGTGGAAGGTGACAACAAGGTATACAAGCAGTAAAATTAATCAGGAGGACAGTGAAACTGGTCGGAATTTAGAGACACAAGGAACTGCAAACACTGGGATCTTGAACAAAACACCAAGTGCTGGAGTAACTCAGTGGGTGAGTGGTATCTTTGGACAAACTACGTTATCGGAAAGAGCATGTGGATGGATATATTTCGGAGAGGTTCTATGAATATAAATATAAATATACATGAATGGACATCATGAATACATGGAGAGGCTGAAGGGATTTTGGTTGTTCTTGGTCTTGCACATACTAATAAAACCCTTAAGAATGCAAACAAAAGTGATATAACAAAGTACACCTGGCATGTTCATTTTACACTTTTTTTTAAAACTCCAATCCAACTTTTCCCACATTTAGGTAAGTCAGGGTGATGGTAAATATTAAAGATTAAAATTTCTGGAGGTTGTTTGATAGTTTTAACAAGCTGCCAAATAAGTGTCTATCTATGTGTTGAGATGAAAGGGACAAATCTCTTGCAACCCTTCTTGCCTGGAGACATACTTGAATCGAGTAAGTTTTCTGTTTCATTGCTTCCATCCCTGTTACCAAGGATGTTAAAGTTAGTTGTTTGACAAAGTGAGTTAAGTAATACTAGCTCGCTGATAATAAGTGTAGTACTATTATCAGTTTTGATGTGCTGCTCACTTTTCTCAGGGCATTTAGCCTATATGTTCATATAGTACTAGACCAAATGCAGACCCGTTGGGTCTGCTCCCCCAATGGAGTGATCCCCCAACCCAATATTCCACCATGCACCAGTCTCCTCCAATGGAACTGAAGCCGTTGTCAAAAGTAAGATTCCAGCACTGCCCCGCCTCCCTCAGCAGTGGATTTAAAAGAAAATCCAAGGGCACCTCCCCTGCCTGCTGCAGCAGTGAAAAGTTCAGGGTGTTCCTGTCTTGCAACTTTGTTTCGAAGTGTGTTGGAAGCTGACATGTAAATGGAGAAGCCAGTTTATTTTTGAAATACTTGGGGGGTGGGGGGGGAGAAGGATTTGATTAAAAACGTGTACTTCAACATGACGAAATGTTATGAGGAGTGGATACTTAGAAAGAAAAGCGAAATCTCTACCGAAATGGAAATGATCTCGGAGATTGAGCGTCTGGATTGGGCGTGGCAATGAATCAAAGGAAGAAATGCAGCTGGCAGCCGTACATGCAAATGGATCCATTCCGATTGGACATCTGCGAGCATCGGCCATTCCGATTGGACATCTGCGAGTATCGGGCACGAATCAAAAGTCAGAAAGGGATCCGGACGGCAGCCGGACGGATAGCCAGAGGCGGACTGATTTGAGTTTTATATATATATAGATAGATGGATGGTATTGTATGTTTCACCAGAAGAAATCAATTATCCTGAAGAAATTAGTATAACAGGATATCCTCAGGTTTCTGACTTCAGTGTGAATAGAATAGGCCGCAACATTTCTGTTGACTAAATGCATTAATAAATTTGAGAACTCTATGCTAATATCTTCTGAATCTCCCTTTTGTGTTGAGATTTACAACCATTTTCATCTGCTCCAACCCATTGCTTGGTTACAAAATCACTTTCTGAACATTTTTCCTTGCTCTAATCCACATAGACAAGTCATTGGGCACTTTGTGATTGTAAGCCAACTGTCCAGGGCTTGTGGATTTTTATAACAGCCTGGTGGTCTATTCAATCCCATGTGAATTCCTCGTTTGTGACTCAAAGCCTTATTCTGTTATTAAACCAATTGAAAGCTAACACACATAATTCTTAGCAATGTATTTAAGATAGGGATATATTCATATTTCTTGGCAGTTTCTAAGAGCTTTTCACACTGCTCCAGTAATCAGTTTTAAAAATTGGCTACTTTCATACAGAATTTCTACGTGGCAAATCCATCCTCCAGGATTATTGCAATTTAGCCCGCTGTTTTACTGAGATTGTAGTTCCCAGCCGTTAGGGAAGCAAATACGATTCTGAAGTGCATATAATTCATTGAAAATATACTTCATTATGACAAGCATATTGAGAATAATTCCCATCAAATAAGGGAGTTTGCTTGTTCACAAATTACCAGCTGATGCACCAGCTCACATCTCTATCCTCTGCCAATTGTACTGCACACAGAATGCTAAATAAGATATTATGCTCAGACAGTGTATGATTATAGTTACAACTTTCATTTGTATTCCAGTCACTGTAAATACATGCTCTTTTAACAATCTACAGAGCGTGTAATTCTAAATGAAATGTCTTCGAAGTTGCAGGTTAAACTCAAGTGGTATTACAGTACACAGATTTGCTGTTTCTTTGAGCTGATATAGTTGCTTATTTGAACCTTTGATTCATGTCCAATGAAATGAAAATCAATTGGAAGCTTGCATCAACTTGCATTCAAAGAGTTTCTAACATTATCATTCATTGAATGAATAAAATGCTGATAAGTTAGGAACTACAGTATTTCTTATTTCAGTATTCTTGGTCAAATAAGGGTTGTATATTATTAGAATTAATTAATATAAATAAATGTTTTCGCTTCAGAATGTAATTTAACCTCGATGGGATCACAGTTGCCCAATAGACTATGAATTATGTGCCATTTCTGCGGAATTAAACATAGAAAATAGGTGCGGGAGTAGGCCATTCAGCCCTTCGAGCCTGCACCGCCATTCAATATGATCATGGCTGATCATCCAACTCAGTATCATGTACCTGCCTTCTCTCCATACCCCCTGATCCCTTTAGCCACTATTCATCTTCAAATATGATTGAAAGGTACAACTACGAAACGGGCCCTTCAGCCCATTGAGTCCACACCAATCATCCATCACCCATTTACAATACTTCCATGCTATCCCACTTTCATTTCCATTCCCTACACATTACGGGCGATTTATAGAGAACAATTAACCTTAAAACTCGCATGGGTTTGGGATGTGGGAGGAAACCAGTCAGAATCTAACCCGGGTCTCTGTCGCTGTAAGGGCCACGATGCTGCCCCCACTGGTACCAGCTGCTCGTGTTCGGGCCATATTCTTCTAAACCTTCCCCATCCATTTACCTGTCCAAGTGTTTTTTAACGTTAGTTGGAGATTTATTCACTTTATATATACTTTGCATTATTGAAATCAGTCGAAAATAGTTCAAATTGTCAGAGTACAGAGAGGAGGCGAGAATTTTTTCCATGTTGCCTCCCTCACAGCCTAACAGCTTGGATTGGAGCGGCCTTTCCCGGAGTTGGGCCCAGAGCATCAACAGCGGGCGCATCGTGGATTTTTCTATCGTGGAGCGGGCGAATACCTGCCCGGAGTCGCCAGAGCTGAGTGCTCCAATTGCTGGGCTGGTGACTTTGGCATCATGGGGCTGTGGTCTGCGGAGCTTCTACCCACGGGCGTGGTGTGGACTTACCATCCGGAGCCTGTGATTCCTTGCCGGGGATCGCCGGAGACGAGCTCCAATCGCCGGCCTGCAACCTATAACATCCTGAAGCCGCGGTCTCTGGTAGGAAAGTGCCGATTCAGGGTCTCCAAGCTGTGGAGTGTGTTTGACCGTCCCGACTCCGGAGTTTCGATCATCCCAACGAAAGGGCTATCCTTAGCAACGACTACAGTGGGTTCATGGCCCTGACCACGGGCGAACAAGGAAGGAGGACTGGCTGAACGTTGTTGCCTTCCACCACAGTGAAGAATGCTGTGGTGGAAGTTTGTGTTAAATCTTATTGTGTATTGTGTGTTCTTTTTAAGTGTATCGCTGCTGACAAATTCATTTCACTGCACCGTTGGGTGCATGTGACGAATAAAATTGACTTTGACTTTGGTTTTGATATTCTTTCAGATAAAGAACAACTGGTCTAACTCGATGAGGTGGAAGTTATAAACTTGATAGTTTGTATCAAATTCTATCCTCAATCTCGTTGAAGTGAATGGAATTTAACCCTTTAAGATAAAAGAAAACAAATAACTAATTATGTGTATGTACCTTTGAATTCCAACTTGGTACTGTGAGATAAAGGAGCAATGATTTAAATGATTGTGCTCACTATTTTACATGGCAAAAATTATATTTCAGAGGTCATAAACAATATTCTATCGGGAAGAAGTTGGCACTGGGCTATTTTAGATATGTTTTAATATGTGGAAGGGAATACGTTTGTTGGTCCTACATAGATGCAGAATTAGACCATTCAGCCCATTGAGTCTACTCAAGATAGATCATGGCTGATCTATCTTTCCCTCTCAACTCCATTCTCCTGCCTTCTCCTGGAATGCTCTGTGCCTCGTTGGAGCAGTTGTTTCTTAGGGAAGAAAAGTTATTCCCCTGAGATGTACTTTGGCACCAGTTTCCGTGGATTTGCATGCACCATGCAAGCGTTTGGCGTGAATCAAGGGAGATAAAAGAAACTGCCCTATTGGCCTACAATCCCAACTCTTCACTGACTAAATCTCTCCACCACCCCATCGCTTATTTTGCTCGGAAATGAAAAATCGAGCGAATTACTTAATAGTTCTCATCTAATGGATATGAAGCCAATGGATGGATATGGATCATGTGCAGGCAAGGGGTATTAAATAATCTTGACATCATGCTTGGCACATACATTGTGGGCCGAAGGGCCTGTTCATGAAGAGATAAAGAATGGCAGGTGCTGGTTAAGACACAAAGGGATACAAAGTACTGGAGTAACTCAGCAGGTCAGGCAGCATTTGTGAAGAACATGGATAGCTGATGTTCGGGTGAGACCCTTCTTCAGGGTTGTTCACGTGCTGTGTGCTCTGTTCCATTTGCAAAGCATTGGCACCGTTTCCCTTACCAACCACAACGGTTTTTTGTTTAATCTGATTACAATTATTTTACATTCTTTGCGCAACCACGAATTTTCACAACTCTAGTTCAACCCATATCTCGGAAGCCCATATTAACCCATATCTCGGAAGCAGCAGAGATCGCGTCTTTAAAAATGACCCCACCAGAGTAAATTTTGTGGCGCATTTTCCCGATGAATAACAGGTGTTTTTTTTAAATTCTGTAAAGAGTACTATCGCCAGGTGGCGCAAACTATTGAAAAAAGTTGGATTTAAAGAATGACATGAAGTTTGTGGGTCCCAGTCCCAGATTAGATGGGTTTTGCTACGTTAGGTGTCAGTGCGAATGCAGCATGACTTAAACCACATTTCATTGTTATATTTGGTTGCAACCTTCGAAAGGCAAAACCCAACGCCGAGATGCCTCGCAAACTTTCTTTACTCCAACCAATTGTTGATTAAAAAAAAGAGTTGCACCGAAAAAAAAGCGTGCGTAGGTGTGACAGGGGTCATGTGTTGGTGGAATCACACGGTGGCAGATGGGCAATGTGTTCACCGAGTTGATGCTATCTCCGATTGATGGCTGTTTATTGAACACAGCACAGATACCCTTGTCACTTGCGTTGAGTTTCCGCTTCCTGGCTGGTGTGAACTGCAAAGTAAGTGCCTTGCCAGCTCCAGGCTGCGTGTGACACCGCTTTCGCATGGTTTTAATCTGCCAGAAAGGGGGACGACAATGGCTGAGAGCAGTCGCCGCTTCGCCAGAGGTCTATTCAAACCCGGCACGGCCACTGAAATGAGACAGAGTGCTCCCGTCGCCTTCAAAAGAGCATCGCTGATAACGGTGAGTGGTCTTTAGTGAATGGTGACATGTCTTTATGGAAGGAAACAGTCACTAAACGCTGGAGTAACTCAGTGGGGACAAGCAAGATAGAAGGTTACACAAAAAAGCTGGAGAAACTCAGCGGGTGCAGCAGCATCTATGGAGCGGCCCGAAACGTTGCCTATTTCCTTCGCTCCATAGATGCTGCTGCACCCGCTGAGTTTCTCCAGCTTTTTTGTGTAACCTTCAATTCTCCAGCATCTGCAGTTCCCTCTTAAAAACAGCAAGATAGAAGGAATGGGCGACCCTTTCGGTTTCGGGTCGAGACCCTTCTTCAGAGATTAAGAGGCAGGGGCGAGGGAGACACAGCGATAAGGAAGGAGAAGGTGTCAAAACGTGACATCAAAAGAGATGAGGATAAAAGAACATGTAGGATCGATCATTGTTAGCTGGGAGAAGTTGACAACGAAGCAAACAGAGATAAAATGTAATAACGGAGACAGTCAGGTTGGTCGGAGAAATGGGAAGGGGGGAGGATGGAGAGAGAGAGAGGGAAATCAAGGGTTAATTGAAGTTAGAGAAGTTAAGAGAAGTTACAAAAGTTAGGAAGGTTTGTTCACGCAGCGACCGTATTGTAGATGATTTGACCGCCTCTCAAAACAAATGCAAAATAAGGGAGATAGGTCGATCTGCATAAGCCTCAACGTTTGTGGGTTTTTTCTTAAAAGGCACTTAATATGTGAAAAAGGTGCCATCACGCCACTGTAGGCGTGGGTACCAGGGGACGCTGGGCTATTCGCTTCGACTCACTGCTCTCTCCAAAATGACAGCGAGTGATTTCCACGGGAAACTCCTGCGTGAGGAGTGAAATTTCAATTCGCAATAGACAGCCAGTTCTACGTTAGAAAAAGCACAGCTCCTAATTGTTTCGAGTTAAGTCAGTCATTTTCTCGGAATAGCTTGTAGCTCAGATTTTTTAAATTGTTGATGTCGCTTCCTAAAGCACTTTATTATCAAAGATCAAGACAATTATCGTAACTCACGTTGAAATAAAATCCCAACCGAGGTGTTTCCCCCTTGAAATGTACGTATCTTTGGTATATTTTCAATAATTTACAAAATACATTATTTTGAAAAAAAAACCCAAATATGCTTCCTTGGTGAGAGAACTGCAAATGTTTCAACTTTAAAAAATACATAGTATTTTCAATGGCTTAATTAAAAACTAATTCAACTACATTTATGTTTTAACAAAATTCATGAGCAATAATGCAAACTCCACACAGGCAGCACCTGAGGTCGGGATCAAACCTGGGTCTCTGGTGCTGTGAGGCAGCAGCTCTACCGGATGTGCCCTAATTGTGATCAGCTAGTTGTGAAATACCAGCAGCTCTGCTGTCACTGTGGCCTGATCTATTTCCGTTAGCACGCTTTGGGTGAAATGTCATGATTTTCTTTTAAGCAGATCTTGAACTAGCAGAAAAAGTAGTGGCATGGTGAAACATTTTGTAATATGGTACCTGCCACAGGCAAAGAGACCACCGTGGTGATGTTCTCTTCTCGTTGTTATCATCAGGAATAAGATACAGGAGCCTGAGTGCTGGTCCTCCAAGTAGCTCCAGGTTCAAGAACAGCTTCCTTCCAGCCTCCATCTTGAACCACCCTGCACAACCTTAACCCTAACTCAGCACGGAACCACCGTGGACTTGTCCTACTATGGTTGCTCTCTCTGCATGCTTAGTGTTTTGTACAATCTTAGAAACTTAGAAAATAGGTGCAGGTGTAGGCCATTCAATATGATCATGGCTGATCATCCACCTAAGTGTCCTGTACCTGCCTTCTCTCCATACCCCCTGATCCCTTTAGCCGCAAGGGCCACATCTAACTCCCTCTCAAATATAGCCAATGAACTGGCCTCAACTACCTTCTGTGGCAGAGAATTCCACAGATTCACCACTCTCTGTGTGATTTTTTTTTCTCATCTCGGTCCTAAAAGATTTCCCCCTTATCCTTAAACTGTGACCCCCTTGTTCTGGACTTCCCCAACATCGGGAACAATTTTCCTGCATCTAGCCTGTCCAACCTCTTAAGAATTTTGTAAGTTTCTATAAGATCCCCCTCAATCTTCTAGATTCTAGCGAGTACAAGCCGAGTCTATCTTGGTCTACCTTGCTTCGAACAACTGATAGTTTATTGCATATTTAATAAGTTGTGTGTAATGTGTCAACAAAGCTGTTGAAGTAAGTATTGTTCCAGTTCACATTCAGTGCATATGATCAATAAACACTCTTGAAGCTTGGTAATGGTGGAGTGGACCTCTACAGATGTGCAGTCAGAACCATTTTTCTCAGGATGGAAACGTCAAATCCATTTTTTAAGGTGTTTTAAAGTGAGAGGCGCAATGTTTAAAGGAAATGTGCGGGGCAAAGATTTTTTACAGTGTGTCGCGAGTGCCTGAAACATGCTGCCAAGAGCAGTGATTGAGACGGCTATTGGCGTTTAAGAGACTTTTGGATAGTCATGTAGACATGGAGGGCTATGGATCACATGCAGGCAGATATGAGTTGGTCTTGCATTATGTTTGGCACAGACACTGTGGGCCGAAGGGCCTGTTCCAGTGCTGTACTGTTGTATGTACTATGACTGGACAATAGGTCTCTGTCTCTGCTAGGAAATGATGAACAAGGAAGTATTGGCCTTGAATTGTCATTCAGCAAATGGACAACACATTGGCACAACTGAAAGAGATGCTGCCTCACAGGTTCAATTGTGAACTCGGGTGCTGTCTGTGTGGTGTTTGCCCGTTCTCCCGGTGATTGCATGGATTTCATCCAGGAGCTCCGGTTTTCTCCCACATCTCCCAAAGATGTGTGGATATGTCGGTCAATTGGGGGGGGAGGGGGGGGGTGAATGTGTGAATGATGACCGATGGCCAGCATGAACTTGGTAGGCTGAAGGGCCTGGTTCCATGTATCCTTCAGCTCTTTTAATTGAATTTAAATGTATTTGCAACCATTAGATAAGACCTTCCATCAGATGTTCAAATACTTCAAATAAATGATGTACATCTTTGCTGTGATCCACTCGGAAGAATGTTCCTAATAGATCTTGCTTGCATGAATCCGCAAACGTCACAGGATATCTGCAGTCCCCCTGTGCCTATACTTGCCTGGTATGGATGTGAAGAGCTCATTTTGCTGTCCTGAGAAATCCAGGACTCCAGTTAACTGGGCATTGGTGCAGTGGTAGAGTTGATGCCTTACAGCGCCAGGCCGAAGGACCTGTTTCCACGCTGTATCTCTAAAGTCGTAAAAACTGAGCAGTGGCACGGCATTCAACACTGTGCTGAAGGAACCTCACCTGCAAAATGATCCCGAAAAGCTTTAACAGCAAGAAAAACCTCACATTCTGTTTTGTAACCTGCCAAAAGTTGCAAGGGTTAGCAAATTACTGAATGCCTCTGAATTCAGATATTTAAAAATATTTTAATATGAAGTTAATAATTTTATTTTAGATTAAAGTTAACTGCAAAAATCCTTAAAATGTACCAATAAATAAAACATTTAATGAAACCAAAATAATTTCCCTAATGGTGCTTTCTTCTTCGCAACCCAAATATTGCCTTTGAAATCAACATATTTCAAGATTCTGAACCAGGATATCAGAATCAGAATCAGAATGCTTTATTATCATTGCATGTGTCACATACAACGAGATTACTGGGTCTCTCCATTTAAAAGAACTTCAAACATTCACATACTCGTACTTTTTACACTCCTCCCCCCCCCCCCCCCAAACCCACCCATGGATTCACATTTACATAAATTAACACTGTCTGTCCCCCCCCCCCCCCCCCCCCCCCCCTCCTTCCCCATAACCTAGTCTGCTATAGGATCTTTGGAGTTCAGTTCCAAGATTGCTGATGGGTAAAAGCTGTTCTTGAGTCTGGCAGTGCGTGACTTTAGCGACCTGTACCTTTTTCCTGAGGGCAGCAGTGTGACAAGGTGGTGACAAGGATGTGTAAATGTCTTTCACGATATTAGAGGTCCTGCTGCGGCATCTGGAGTGGTAAATGTCCTCCAGAGGGGGCAGGGGGAGTCCAATGATACCCTGGGCAGTTTTTATCACCCTCTGGAGAGCTGCTGTGTCAGCTGCTGAACAGTTCCCAAACCGGGCAGTTATGCAGTAAGTCGGAATGCTTTCTACCGAACAGCGGTAGAAAGACTCCAGCAGTTTAGCAGACAGATGGGCCTTCCTCAGTGTTCTGAGGAAGTAAAGTCTCTGTTGCTCTGTTGCTGTTGTTATAATCTGGTGCAGGACCCTATTTCCAACAGTGCAAATGCTAGGGCTTATCAAGAAGATGTCATTCTGCTGCTGGACTTCATCTGGATCTACCCATGAGGTGAAATAATGTTTTGAATCAGTAAGTTTGGAGCTGGTGCATTTAATGATGCATGCATGGCTTTTCCACAGTTGCTTCCACTTTAACTGTTAGATGGTGGTGATTCTGCTCAATATTTTTGGCATTTACAAGCAAGATCTAGGCACCCGAGTGAGGCAAGGAGAAACCACCCCAACTGCCAGATTATCAAATATGGGAGATAAGCACAAAGTGCCGGAGTAACTCAGAGGGTTACTCAAGACAGCATCTCTCGGGACCCTTCTCATCGCCCATCCTTTTTTGCCAGGTATGCGGCCTGTCCCACTGAGTTACTCCAGCACCTGCAGTTCCTTCTTAACAAATATGGGATTTGATTCAGGACATGCTCAAGAGTAAAAAACAACGGGCAGTGTAATTAAAGTTTGTTGCAATAAATGAATACAAGTTTAGAACGGTAAAATCATTGGAGTAATGGGTGCTAACACTCCTTTTTAAAGAAGTCTCACAATTCACAGAACTTTGTGCATAAAAAAATCCATTGCAGGCATTTCTGTATGGATTCTTCCTCCGCATGTTTAAGTGTGTGTGATTGCAACTAAATTAACCCATCCAGGGGTCAGCATCCAGTTCTTTGGGTACCATAATGTGCTTTTACATTATGAAGATAGATTAGGTAGAATTATTGCTTTGACTTGAATGAATGCAAAGTGTAAGTGAAGGAACACCTTGCATGAGAAGATTGATACGAAGTCCGCTCTATATTTGATGTCGTACAAGAGAACATTTGAAAGTTTTCAAAGACGATAAGAGGGGGAAAGATTAAATGGGTGATGCTTTACAAGATTATGCCTTGCAAAGCAAGGATTGGAATAAAATGAAATATGCATTATCTGGATATTGGAGCAAGGAATGTAAAATGGAAAGTTGAAGAGTTCCATAGTTGTAAAGTGCCAGTGACAGATACTTAAAGAACTCACTGAGTCCTGTTCCACTTTACAGAGATGTGTTTTGAACTGGTTGTCTTCTGGCCTGCTCTCTCCCAAACAGGATATGCAAGAACTTTATTAAGCATTCAAATGGGGCAACGTGAGATTTATGCTGTTCCCTCACAGAACTGAGACACCTAATTAACTCCAGCGTGAAAGACCAGAGGATTTATTGTCTGCAAGTTGTTCTTTACTTTTTGTCATTCCTTTGCGAGAAATGGGCTTTGAAAACAAATCTCATGAGTATTACCGAATAGATTGTCAGTTTTATAACGCTGTCAGTACGGTGTTAGAAAATATCCCTTCCCAAATGGGAATAACATTCTTGTCTTTTAAAGTTTCTGCATGAAGATATCCTTTGAAAATGCTACAATGATTCTCAGTCAGAATTTTATCTTCCCTGCTGGCTAAAGCCATGTTGCTGCCAGTGTTGAGACAGCCATTATTTAGAGATACAGCGTAGAAACAGGCCCACCAAACCCACACTAACCGGCAATCACCCCGTACATTAATAAAATTCTACACGCCAGGGACAATTTACAATTTACAGAAACATTCAAAAATTATTTAACGAGCGTGTGGGGGGGTTACAATTTAAGAGGAATATTTAATTTTAAGAAACAAAGAGTCCGTACGACTAGAAAAACCTTTTGTATTTCGGTTTGTGGAGTAGGAGTGTGGAACAAATTGAACGAAGAATTAAAGCAAAGTACAAACATGAATCATTTTAAAATGATATATAAAAAAATAATTTTCAAGGGGTACCGGGATGGAGGGGATGGTTGACAAGTGGGGGTTAATGTTTATCTATTGCTTTGCAATTGTTTACTTGTGTTTGGTTACTTCATATATGAAGTTTGTATGTGTATAATAGTTGTATGTGTATATATATGTCTGTAGGTATTATGGGAAATTGCCTGGGGTAGTATTATTTTTAATTAATTGATTTTTAAATATGGTAGAAGTGTTGGGGTGAGATTTAATAAGTTATTCTTCTTCTCACTCCTTTTCGAGCTTGTACAGACACAGAGTTGGACATTGGAAATTTGCTTTTTGTTCTTTTCATTGCTTGTAAATATTGATTGTAATGTCCAATTGTTTGATAATTTCGATTTTGTTACTATTAATGTCTTTAATGTCTTTACTTGTCCAGAATAAAATAAATAAATAAATAAATAGATAGATAGATAGATAGATAGATAAATAAATAGATAGATAGATAGATAGATAAATAAATAAATACATTTACAATTATTTTGAAGCCAATTAACCTACAAACCTGGGGTGTGGGAGGGAATCAGAGCACCCGGAGAAAATCCACATAGTCACAGGGAGAATGTACAAACTCCGTACAGACAGCACGCATAGTCTGGATGGAACCCGGGTCTCTGTCGCTGTAAGGCAGCAACTCTACCACTGTGCTGCTACCTGTAGGTGTATGTAGTTAAAAACAAAAGCCACCCCATTTATCTGAGTCCTCATTGAAAATTTTCTTGACATTTAAAAACTCGACTCACGGTGCCAGAGACTCGGGATGATCCTGTCTACAGGTACTGTCTGCGTGGAGTTTGCATGTTCTTCCTGTGACTGTATGGGTTTCCGCCTGGTGCTCCGGTTTCCTCCCACATCCCAAAGGCGTGAAAGTTTGTCCGTTAATCAGCCTCTGTAAATTAGCCCCTAGTATTTATTGAGTGGGTCAGGAAGCAGGATAAGATTGAGCTGGTGAGAATGGGTGATCTATGGTCAGCATGGATTCGGCGGTCCAAACGTGTAGGAGGGAACTGCAGATGCTGATGCTGTCTGAAGAATGATCTCGACCCAAAATGTCACCTCTATTCTCCAGAGATGCTGTCTGACCCGCTGAGTTACTTCAGCTTTTTGTGTCTTTCTTCGGTAGGCCGAACAGCCTGTTTCCATGCTGTATCTCTAAACTAAACTAAACTGAACATCTTTGGCCTTCAGTCTGAAGAAGGGTTCCAACCCGAAACATCACCTCCTCCTTTTCACCAGTGATGCTGCCTGGCCTGACGAGTTACTCCAACATTTTGTGTCTATTTTCACAATCATCTTTGCCTGCCGCTTCAGTTTGAAATTCAAGATGATGTATCAGTTGTGTTTGGATGTGGAAATGTTACTGCGATAATGAGAACCAGATCATGGTGTAGACAGTGAATCGGAGCACATCTTTGCTGAAACAGCTGCATTCCAGGAAGAAATTGTATTGACTTTTCAAGGAAGGGGGCACCTCAGACAGGTTTCCCTCTCCCCTGACACTCAGCCTGAAGAAGGGTCTCGACCCAAAACGTCACCTATTCCTTTTCTCTAGAGATGCTGCCTGTCCCGCTGAGTTACTCGAGCATTTTATATCTATCTTCAGATGTAGCTAAGATGTCACTTACATCTAGTGATGTACTAGCGTAGGGTTTTGTGACCTGCTGCTGTCTACCATGCCACAGTGATCGGTGGTGGAACACCTTCACATGGTTACGTGAAAATACCAAGCAATCTTTTTTATGATACTGATGCGATAAGATTTGTAGTTCTAAGTTATAGTTTGAATATACACCATCTTGTTTTGTACTTCAGTGTTTAATAACAAATCTAAGGATGAAACCAAGAAGAGAGGAAAGAAAAGGGGAAGATTGTTTTTAAGAAGGACATGCAGATGCTGGAAAATCGGCGGTAGACAAAAATGCTGGAGAAACTCAGCGGGTGCAGCAGCATCTATGGAGCGAAGGAAATGGGCAACGTTTCAGGCCGAAACCCTTCTTCAGACTGATGGAGGGGGGGGGGAGGGGGGCGGGGAGAAGAAAGGAAAAAGGAAGAGGAGGTGCCCGAGGGCTGAGGGAGGGCTGAGAAGGGGAGGAGACAGCATGGGCTACCGGAAATTGGAGAATTCAATGTTTATGCCACTAGGGTGCAGACTGCCCAAGTGGAATATGAGGTGCTGCTCCTCCAATTTCCGGTGGTGCTCACTCTGGCCATGGAGGAGGCCCAGGACAGAGAGGTCGGATTCGGAATGGGAGGGGGAGTTGAAGTGCTGAACCACCGGGAGGTCAAGTTGGTTAATGCGGACCGAGCGGAGGTGTTTGGCGAAACGATCGCCAAGCCTACGCTTGGTCTCACCGATGTAGATCAGCTGACATCTAGAGCAGCGGATGCAATAGATGAGGTTTAGAAGGAACTGCGGATGCTGGAAAATCGAAGGTAGACAAAAGTGCTGGAGAAACTCAGTGGGTGCAGCAGCATCTATGGAGCGAAGGATTGTTTATCCAACTTTACCTACCTTCCACTGGCTGTTCTCTGTCTACTCCCCATTCCCTTCCCCAACGGGTTCCAACCCCGGCAGCCCTCTCCTCACCTGGTTCCACCTGCCACCTGCCAGCACCTGTCGCACCTCATCTCCTTACCTCTACCTACAGGCTGTCTCTCCTCCGCACTGTCAGCCCCGCTGCTAGGTCTCGACCCAAAAGGTCACCCATCCCTTATCCACCACAGATGTTTGCAGTGAGTTCCTCCAGCAATTTGTTTTCCAATTCTTAAAGTACTCTGGTGGAATTTAAATGGGATATTTCTGGCTCTGCGGGTTACCAGCCTCGCAGCGTACCCATTATGAGAATGCTCCATGTACACTTCGCTTTGAATGAAAACACCTTCTGCCCTGGGTATTTGGAATGAAGAATTATTGGGCAGCTTACTTTAGCAGTTCACTTCAGGCTTGTCTGAAGAAGGGTCCCGACCCCTAACGTCACCCATCCTCTTTTTTTCCCCAGAGATGCTGCCTGATCCACAGAGTTACTTTAGCACTTTGTATCTATCTTGTACATCTGTTTCCAATGTAAATGTACGAGGAACCCTGGTGCAGACTGCTATCACTCACTGTGGGCCCCTGGTGAGACTCTGATACATCCTGTGAATAAAATCCTGCTCTTCCATATTACCAAATGTAACAAGTCAAGAGGCAATTGGGTCAAATTCTACTGAGGAGTGAAGGAGAGGGATTGACAGTTTTTGGTGGGGAAAAGATATGACATTCTAGATCAGGTTGAGAGGAGAATGAAAATGGAATGGAAAATCTCCAAACCATATTCATGTTGACTAAAAAATTAGCTTACCTATGATACATTATGATTAATGCCGCAGTATTGCATGCTTGTTCTGGCAGGAAGTGGAGAGCCTCAATCACACGTTCTATATATTAAATACAGTGCACACTTGCACAAATATAGTGGCTGTAAGCAAGATGAGGAACACGAGATAGCAGTAACATATCATTTATACACGAGACTGCATAAAATGATTTTATTGGATAAAAAATATTTTTAGAGTGCTGTAAAAGCAGTGAAGTAGCAAGTTGCATGTATTTAACTCCCTAAATGTCTAACTGTAATAAATATAGACTCGCACCATTTAGTTACAAAAATTGCTACGATGAAATATTCTTGGAGCCTAATGTTAACTTTTAAGTCAAGTACAGCCCTGGTACTGACTATACGGCAACTGGAGGTTTGGCACCTCCTTTAATCTGGCCAAAATTACGAGAGTGCACTTTAGTTCCCCTCCCCCTGGAGGTCCCCCACCGCCCGCAAATATCTGCCCCCTCCCCAGGCCATGACCTCTGTTGGTCGGGCAAAACGGATCACAGGGCAAGGTTCTGGAACCAAGGGTGCCGCAAATTCAGTGGTGGACCCTTATCACATTTCTTAGTAACCAATCATATATTCCTTTTCAAATGATAAGTATAAATTGCTTGCGTTTTGTTTAACACACAGTAACTGAGCAGTCATTGGTACAATCATGGCTTTTGATAGAGACATACCACCAGCCTGTGTGAAATTGCATGAAACAGTACTACAATAAGAACATTTAATTTAGTGTAAATAAATATATTCTTGGCAAATTTATTGCAAACAGTTTTGTTGGGATTTCTTTTCCATAACTGATTTCCAGCCCTTTTAAATTCTTAAGCTTGTTTACCATTTATTTTTTAAGCTCCCGATGATTTTCTTGTTCAAATCAATATTCCAAGAGTTTGATCTTATGTCCCTGATGCCAGAAACTGGTCCAATTTGTGAGCAGCTCCAGGAATAATTCCACTTGTCTGACAGCATTACACTTCCAAAGAGCTGGAGCACCCATTCCAGCCAAACCAATAGGTCGGCTGGTTACTTGGGAAAAATAATTGAAATTACCATTTGTTTCTTGGGCAGAGTCACAGTTCCAAAATAATGTTCTTTTTAAATTTTTTCACATTACTGTATGTTAAAATTCAACAATTCCTTGAAGCTGGTATAGGTCTATTATTTTCAAAATATTTATTCAAATTTTACATAGATTCATACAGCATGGAAACAGGCCCTTCAACGCAACTGGCCCACACCGACCAACATGTGCCATCTACACTGGTCCCACCTGCCTGTTTGTGGCCAATATCCCTCTATACTTGTCCTATCCAAATACCTGTCAAAATGCGTAGGAAAGAACTGCAGATGCTGGTTTAAACCGAAGATAGACACAAAGTGCTGGGGTAACTCAACGGGACAGGTTGCATCTCTGGAGAGAAGGAATGGGCGATGTTGTAGGTCGAGCAGGGTCTGAAGAAGGGTCTCGACCTGAAATATCACCCATTCCTTCTCTCCAGAGATGCTGTCTATAATAATAATAATAATAATAATAATAATATCTTTTATTGTCATTGCACGTCAGTGCTACGAGATTTAGTGTGCAGCTTCCAACCCGATGTAAAAGAAAAGTAAAATAAATAAATAAGCTGTGTGACGTGACCATCCGAGGGAGACAGTCCAGGGGGGATGGGGACACTCAGCAGGGCCGGTTCAGAGCCGCTATAGCTCTGGGAATGAAGCTGTTTCTGAGTCTGGAGGTTCGGGCGTAGAAGGCCTTGTAAAGTCTGCCGGAGGGAAGTAGTTCGAACAGTCTGTTACAAGGGTGCTATCCCGCTGAGACCAGCATTTTGGGTCTATCTACCAGTCTAACTGTTTCTTACACGTTAAGACAATACCTGCCTCAACTACATCCTCCGGCAGCTTACACCCACCACCCTTTGTGTAAAAAAACCGTTGCTAAATGTAAGTGTGAAGTGTCTAAACCATGTCCTCAGCGTAATTAAATTGTTTTAATCATTCTGAAAGGAATGTAGATAATGCAAAAAGGTGTTTGAATCCCTCGACAAATTTACTTTCCACTTTGTTTATGGCTGAACTGAATGATGGCCCTGCTTCCTCACTTTAGTTCCTCTAGCCTTTAATATTCATGCCAAACCGAAACCTAGCAATCTCAATTCTGGGGGAGTAGCCTGACAATTAATAAATTGAAATCCATCTGCACAATATTTTCCAACTCGCATCATTCTTCATTATGCTATCTTGCATCTTCACTACTTAGCATGCCAGCCATCTGTGGCTGTGTTGCTTTATTTCAGTTAATAATAAATGTCATTGAGCCCCAAGCACTGTTGCATTCGGGACACCACAAATGACTTCCTTCCAATTCAAATAGGTACCCACCAGTTCTAGCTCTCTGACCACTTTGGCAATCATCCAACCTGGTCCCCAGTCTGACCCCAATGCCGTGAATTTTAATTTTAGCCAACACTTTCTTACATGGAATCTTATTGAAAACAAGTTGCTGCATCCTACGCTACATGGGTTATTATGCTGGCAGTCACCATGCTTGCATCTATTTCCATGCAACCGTGCTTTAGAACACTCCACGTAATTGAAATAAGATCTAATTTAAATATATAATTATTCAGTGAATAATAATATTAGTGGTGATTATGTAGATTAATTGAGCATAGAGCATAGAACAATACAGCACAGGAACATGCCATTTGGCCCACAATATCTGTGCTACAGATTATGCCAAGACCAACTCTTATCTCTTGTACCTAACCCATATTCCTCCATTCTCTGATTAACCATGTGCCCATACATAAGTCTCTCAAATGCCACTATCGTATCTGCCTCCACTATCGCCCCCAGCAGCATTTTCCAGGTACTTATCACCTTTTTAAAATAAAATATAAATAAAAAAGTGCCGTAAACATCTCCTTTAAACCCCCTTTTCACGGGGCGACTTGACGCAAGAGGTAACCAGAGTTTAACATCGTGGGAACCTCGTGCGGTAACAGTACGGCATTCGTGGACCTCCGTGGTGCTAACGGCAGGTAATCGTGTAACTTGGGCACTCGGGAGAAAATTCAAACATGTTTGAATTTGTCCAAGAGTGACTTGTACACTTGTGGTTGAGCATTGCAACATTTTATGAACGTAGTGGCCAGTGCGATATCCGCTGTAACTCTTGCGGTTACCGTGGGAACTCCTGCGAACGGTGAACCCGGAAGTTGGATAGAGTGAATCCAGCCAGTTTGCTATTTACATACAAATCTAATAAAACTAGCTAACAAGCATTTCATTAATGTCAGTGTGTCTCTTTTTGTCTGAAAGCAGTTTCTAACTGGAGGAACTCCGCGGGCCAGGCAGCATCTACGGAGGGAAATTGACAGGCGAGCCTTTCCTCAGGCTGCCTTATCTCTCTACCCCCCAACTCCCACCCACACACACAAATGCTGGAGAAACTCAGCGGGTGCAACAGCATCTATGGAACGAATGAAATAGGCAACGTTTCGGCCCGAAAAGTTGCTTATTTCTTGTGTATGTGTCGGAAGGAACAGCAGATGCCGGTTTAAAGTGAATGAGTAACTCGACGGCAGGCAGCATCTTTGGCCAGAAGGAATGGGTGACATTTCGGGTCGAGACCCTTCTGATATGCTGCTTGTCCCGCTGAGTTACATGTTGTGTCTATCCTCGTTTTAATCCAGCATCTGCAGTTCCTTCCTGGCCGAACCCGATTGAAAGATGAGAGGCTGGGCGATAGAAATCATTAATTGAATTAAATAACTAGATACCTGTCTAATCGTATCTACGGGATTGAACAGGCTAGATGGAGGAAGAATGTTCCCGATGTTGGGGGAGTCCAGAACCAGGGTCCCAGTTTTACGGTCTACCGTGGGAACTCTTTAATTACAGCGGGAAACCTTCAGTTTCCCAGGGGGTCGGGACGGGACAGGAGTTGGGAGGGAAAGGTGGGGGAGTTGAGGGAGAGGAGGGGGAGACAGATGGGGGTGTCTTCATTTACTGGCGGTGGGTGTCTGTCACTGAAACAGGCAGGTGAGATTTCGCATCCACCTTGTGTTTGCCTCTCCCTCTCTCTCTTTCCCTCCCTCCCTCTCACACAGGCACAAATGGAGGAACTCCGCGGGCCAGGCAGCATTTACAGAGGGAAATGGACAGGCGACCCACAGAGGGGAGAGAGAGAGAGAGAGAGAGAGAGAGAGAGAGAGTGAGTCCTGGTCAGTCCTTTGAAGATAGACACCAGTTGCTTGGAGCAACTCAGCGGGACAGGCAGCATCTCTGGAGAGAAGGAACGGGTGGCGTTTCGGGCTGAAAGTTTCTTCAGACTGAAAGTTTCACCTCTCAGTAGATCATAAAATAACACAATCATCACGGTCAATGTGAGACACAGTCTTTATTCATATTTGACAAAATAAAAAGACGACTTCTTGCACATATTGAGAGAAGGTGCATCACACCAAACAGCATTTGTCTAAAAAAACACAGATTATTCTTCAGCTCATTAAAGAGCTCGGGTGAAAAAAACCAATATAGTGTGTGACAACAAAGTAACATCATTTGTGCCACGTGATTAACTACACTACAGTCCACGATGTTCATTCACGATTAACGGGAAAGATCGGGAGACGGACAAGTCACTCGCACAAATGACAGAATTGCCGAGTACCGTGGGAACTCTTTACTCTACCCCCGTTATATCGTGTGATATCGTGCTAGACCACGACCACTCCACTCTGGCTACATCTTACGTCATTGCCCCGTGAAAACGAGCCATTAAATATAGCCAATGAACCGGCCTCAACTACCTTCTGTGGCAGAGAATTCCACAGATTCACCACTCTCTGTGTGAAACATGTTTTCCTCTTCTCAGTCCTAAAAGATTTCCCCCTTATCCTTAAACTGTGACCCCTTGTTCTGGACTTCCCCAACATCAGAAACAATCTTCCTGCATCTAGCCTGTCCAAGCCCTTAAGAATTTTGTAAGTTTCTATAAGATCCCCCTTCAATCTTCTAAATTCTAGCAGGTACAAGCCGAGTCTATCCAGTCTTTCTTCATATGAAAGTCCTGCCATCCCAGAAATCAGTCTGGTGGACCTTCTCTGTACTCCCTCTATGGCAAGAATGTCTTTCCTCAGATTAGGAGACCAAAATTGAATGCAATACTCCAGGTGTGGTCTCACCAAGACCCTATACAACTGCAGTAGAACCTCCCTGCTCCTATACTCAAATCCTTTTGCTATGAATGCTAACATACCATTCACTTTCTTCACTGCCTGCTGCACCTCCATGCCCACCTTCAATGACTGGTGTACCATGACACCCAGGTCTCGTTGCATCTCCCCCTTCCCTAATCGGCCACCATATATCTCTTCATGATCTGTGGTCGAGTGTCGCTCAACACTATTTGAATTAATAATGTCTGATAGAGTGATTTTCACACAAAAATACTGACATAGTGCAGGACATGAATACAGACCTTCCTTCAAAGCTTCTCAGGCAACCTGTGTAATATAAATATTTTGACAGTGTGACAAACATAATTTTGTTCAGACCGAAAGGTCTGAATGACAATAAAGTATCTATCTATCTATCTATCTACCTATCTATCTATCTATCTATCTATCTATCTAAATGCTGATAAGGTTGTGCATTTCCATGTCACATTTCTAAACTCTCTGTCATCACCGTATGACGTTACATATTCTTGAACTAAAAGTAGCTCTAATTGTGCTACTCGGGAATTTGAACCCACCAATATTACACGGCAGCGCAGGATAATCTGTTCAGAAATTACTGTGACATGTAATAATGGCTGGAAATGCTGTTGGGGAAATGTCCTCATCCCTCCGATACCAATTATCCCATCTGATCTACCTTTCCAATTCAAATGACTTTGGTTCCCTGTTCAACTTAATGCTATGAGCATTAACAAGGTGCAAGGCCAATCACTAAAAGATTATGGTCTTAATTTCAAAACTCAATGCTTGACCATGGTCAGCCTAATGGCGATTGCTCCAGAGATGAAGATGAAATAATCCATACATTTTACACCGGTTTCACAAGAAAGAATTGTGGTGCATTCTGAAGAATTTCAGTCTTGAATCAAGGACATTTACACATGGTCCCTACCTAAAGAGAATTATATTAAATGTAATTTTTTGTACATAAACACTGCCCGACTTATGCAATAGGCAACTTACAAAAACTAACACTTATGGAAGCAAATCTGTACTCAATCCCTGGTGCTCTCAAGGCAGTTTGTCATTTCCACAACACATACGATCGTTCAAGTTTACATCGGAAACAAGCCAGCAATGGTGGCGGTGCTCACTCCGAAGACCTTTAAGGTGAGAGGGACAAAGTTTAATGGCTAGTTTTCACGGGGCGACTTGACGCAAGATGTAGCCAGAGTGGAGTGGTCGTGGTCTAGCACGATATCACACGATATAACGGGGGTAGAGTAAAGAGTTCCCACGGTACCCGGCAATTCTGTCATTTGTGCGAGTGACTTGTCCGTCTCCCGATCTTTCCCGTTAATCGTGAATGAACATCGTGGACTGTAGTGTAGTTAATCACGTGGCACAAATGATGTTACTTTGTTGTCACACACTACATTGTTTTTTTTCACCCGAGCTCTTTAATGAGCTGAAGAATAATCTGTGTTTTTTAGTGTTACTACGGATATCGCACTGGCCACTACGTTCATAAAATGTTGCAATGCTCAACCACAAGTGTACAAGTCATTCTTGGACAAATTCAAACATGTTTGAGTTTTCTCCCGAGTACCCAAGGTACACGATTACCTGCCGTTAGCGCCACGGTGGTCCACGAATGCCGTACTGTTACCGCACGAGGTTCCCACGATGTTAAACTCTGGTTACCTCTTGCGTCAAGTCACCCCGTGAAAAGGGGGTTTAAGTGGGAGTTTGATGTGGCCCTTGTGGCTAAAGGGATCAGGGGGTATGGAGAGAAGGCAGGTACAGGATACTGAGTTGGATGATCAGCCATGATCATATTGAATGGCGGTGCAGGCTCGAAGGGCCGAAGGACCTAATCCTGCACCTATTATTTATGTTTCTATATCCATTCACCCAAGTCTTTGAGATCATTCCAGCTGTGTCTCTGTGTTTTTGTTCCCATTTCCTAATCTGACTACATTCTGAAGGTCTGATGAAGGATTCCGACACAAAACACCCCTCACTGTTCTCCAAAGATGCTGCCTGACCCTCTAAGTTCAGCATTTTGTATCTTTCTTTCTTATAAACCAGCATCTGCAGTTCCTTGTTATCAAAAATTCAGAACAGATTCCCTTATGGACAGATCGCCTGTCAAATACGTCATAGATTGGATTTTCTAGAGTAAACATTTAACAATTTCCCAGATATAAATACAACACTTCAACCTGTCTGCTTGAGAGCTTCATGGAATTACTGATAGCCATTGACAAAAATCTCCAACCAGCATTAAAATAAACCTCCCAATACTTTATGATTGTATCTAAGATCTTGCAGCACTTCATCTAATACTTTATTATCTGCTCTGTGAGCCATCGTACATTTATCCAGGCCAGTAAGTTTACAATCTTTTACAATTATATTTCATTTGCTGAACCCTGACCAATGTTACATGTTGAATCTCTGCTTTTGTTAAATTTAAAGGGCAAAAATACAGCACCTCCCCCCCCCCCCCCCCCGACCCCCCCCCCCACCCCCCATCATAAATCGTGAAGCAGTGCCTGATGATGCCATGAAAATTAAAATTTGTCTTTGAATTTTAGCCAGAAGAAGATTAATAAAGAAAATCTTTCCCATTCGACTGGAAGCATCCAGAATAAAGATTCCTTGGTCCTGATAAATAGCTTTGTATTAGTATCTTATGCATATCTTTGGTTTGTCACTAAAACTTTTATTTTTCTCTCGGGTACACTAGTCTCACTGGATTAAAGTGTAGCTGGTCTCTTGCAGAGACACAGTGAACATGCGTTTAGTTTCTCTTTGTGGATCAGATGGACGGAAAAAATGTCATCAATTGTAAACATTCCCTTTCCCTGACCATTCAGAATGCATGCTGAAAATATGTTGTCTATTGTCCAAATTCAGTAGTTTATCCCTAGGATCCCTGTGGGTGGCACAGTGGCGCAGTGTACAGTGCCAGAGACCCACATTCGAGCCTGACTATGGGTGCTGTCTGTGTGGAGTTTGTACGTTGTCCATGTGACCACACGTGCAAGTTTGTAGGTTAATTGGCTTCTGTAATTGGCTAGTGTGTTGGATAGAACTAGTGTATGGGTGATTACTGGTCGTTACGAACTCGATGGGCTGGAAGGACCTGTTTCCGCGCTGTGCTAAACTAAACTAATGATGCTAAGGATATAATTTAAAATGGCAATCTATGCTGGGCTGATTATCAGTTGATTGTAGATAATTATTGCAATTATGCTTGAATGCAAAATAAAAAAAGATCACTTTCAATAATTAAAATTGTACTGTTCATTAAATATTATGATATGGATAGTTACAGGATCAAAAAAATCATGTGCACTTGGAAGAACAGAAATTCTGTACAATACTATTGCTGAATTCCTTTGGTCACAAATCAATAATACATTAAAATTTAAATTTTGACAGTGTAACAGTTCAGAATGTTGAATTAAAATTGCCAACCATATCACACACTTGAGGATTGTTGGTCAGTTGGTTTTGTTAGCCTGCATGTAATCCATGTCTCCTCATCTCTCTGCAGAGCTATTTCAGACAGCCTTTTACTGAGGCCAAGTATGTTAGCTTGGGGTAAGAATGCAGACATCTTAAGAAACAAACTTGAAGGTCTCTATTTTCTCTGATGGGTTATGTGAAATACAAGGCGAGTGAACAGAGTGAAGATTTATTAGAGAGTGTTCATGGTGTTCAGCTGTGATTTATGCTGTTTGGAGAATTGTTTCTACTCAACAATGGCCCGAGGTTAATGAGCAAAGTAAAGGAAAACAAAACATGGCTTTTTAAGAGTCTTGCTAAAGGCAATACATAAATCTTTACATCTAAGAATTGTGTGAGTGAGGGATGCAGTGTATAATTATGTATTGAACCTGTTCCCAATTCTGGATCTGACCTGATAGAATTGAAGGTTAAGATTTTTTGGAGAGTTACCATGATTCCTATATCCCCTCTAAACCTTCCCTGTCCATGCACCTGTCCAAATGCCCTTTAAATGCTATTATTCTACCTGCCTCAACTAGCTCCTCTGGCAGCTCGCTCCATTTACCCACCATGAAAATATTTGAGAATGTTGCCACTCATATTCTTGTTAAATCTTTTTTTTAATTAACGTGGCCTCATATGCAGGTTAATTAAAAAAAATAAGCTATTTATATTTAAATAGCATCTTTAACATTGCAAAAATATTTTATGGCCTATCACGGGGCATTATCAAGTGAAACAAAAATAGTTGGTGTGCCATCTAAGGGATCTAATGGGACAGTTATTAAAGATGGAGAGTTTAAGAATGGTTTAGAGTCCAAGATTGCATGAACGTATATATGTCGGAGGGTTACGGAATTGCATGAGTTTGTATACATAATACAGAATAATACAGAATACGGAGCAGGTCGCATGTGTGACAATTCTTTCCACAGAAACAGCCTGTTCCGCAGTGTACGGTAAGTCTGTATTATTCCTAGAAACACCTGCCATTGTTGTTCCTGCTAGTGTCATCCCTGCAAGTGTATCTTCCCAGTCAACTTTGGCCAGCTCCTCCCTCATGGCTCCATAGTCCCCTTTATTCAAATGTAACACTGACACCTCCGATCTACTCTTCTCCCTCTCCAATTGTAAATGAAACCTGACCATATTATGGTTACTACCTCCTAATGGCTCATTAACCTCAAGTTCCTTTATCAAATCTGGTTCATTACATCACACTAAATCCAGAATTGCCTTCTCCCTGGTAGGCTCCAATACAAGCTGCTCTAAGAATCCATCATGAAGGCACTCTACAAAGTCCCTTTCCTGGGGTCCAGTACCAACCTGATTTTCCCAGTCTACCTGCATGTTGAAATCTCCCATAACAACCACAGCATCACCTTTGCTACATGCTAATTTTAACTCCTGATTCAACTTGCACCGGATGTCCAGGCTACTGTTTGAGGGACTGTAGATGCCCATTAGGGTCTTTTTACCCTTACAATTCCTTAGTTATATCCATACTGACTCCACATCTCCTGTTTCAATGTCACCCCTTCCAAGGGACTGAATTTCATTCCTCACCAACAGAGCTACCCCACCCCCTCTGCCCACCTGTCTGTCTTTTCGATAGAAGGTATAGCCTTGAATATTCAGTTCCCAGCCCTGGCCCTCTTGCAGCCACGTCTCTGTAATCCTCACAACATCATACTTGCCAATTTCTAACTGAGCCTCAAGCTCGTTCACTTTGTTTCTTACACTTTGCGCATGCGGAATGGTACCATTCGGCGCTGCCGTTTCGGGGTGTTAGAGTTAGGGTATGGGTTAGGGTTAGGGTGCCACAGCAGTGGGCCAGTGGAAACCAATTTCCAAACTTGTTAACATAAAGCTGATCTCACTTGCAATATCCTTGGCATAGGAACTTCTTGCAGAGGGTGATGAATCTCTGGAATTCACTATCCCGGAGTATTGTCAAGCATGGAACACTTTTATTTATCTGGAGGTATTTACAGAGGTAGGGGTTAGGGTTAGGGTTAAGGTTAGGGTTCGGGTTCTGATGAATACCGATATTATAAACGGAGGCGCCGAAACGGCAGCGCCGAAACGTACCTGACCCTGCGCATGTATACACAACACTTTGACCTCCGTATTCACTTCCCCCCTTCGCATCGCTCGCAATTGGCACTGACCTTACTCTCTTATCCCTTCTAGAACTTTCCTTCCCATTAATTTGAAAATCTTTTGTAACTTTTCCTGTACTCCCTTCCCCTTCAACTCCAGCTTTATATTCCCAATTTGTCAATCCATCACCACCACTATTTAGTTTAAACCCTCACGTGTAGCACTAGCAAACCTGCCTGCCAGAATGTCGGTCCCCCTCCAGTTAAGGTGCAACCCGTCCCTTTTGTACAGGTCACCTCTACCCCAGAAGAGATCCCAGTGGTCTATCAATCCAAATCCTTGCTTCCTGCACCAGCCCCTCAGTCACACATTCAGATCCCCTATCTCCCTGTTCCTGTCCTCACCAGCACGAGGTACAGGAAGCAATCCAGAGATAACCACCCTAGAGGTCCTGCCTTTCAGTCTTCACACGACTCTCTGAACTCGTGTTGGAGAACCTCCTTCCTCTTCTTCCCGATGGCGTTTGTGCCTGTGTGGACAACTACTGCCGGCTGTTCACCTTCTCTCGAGGATGTTCTGAATTTGGCTCGTGACATCCTGTTTGACATTTACTGTTCTCAGTAAATGTTGATATTGACCATTGCCTTCACCAAAGTTAAATTAACTGACAATTTAACATAGGTGCTAAATTAACAGTTCCACATTACTCTGGCATCACCCCTGCAGGGTGGGAGGATTGAAAAATTATTGTTCGAGCCTCTTTTATCAGCACAAAATACTTCTTGTTCAGGTCTGGTGATTTCTCTTCTTTTACTAGGCTTATCATATCTAATATTTCACACTTCTAACCCATAACTTCAGCAGCAGTATCATCTGCTTTTCTTGAGGAAGAAAATCTCGAAGGAATCGCACCAACATCCACCTCCACACAACGTATATATTTTTTTGTTTCGAGTCGACTTGACTCTTTCCCTGCATATGCACTCTTTATTCGCTTATGAAACATCTTTCAATTGAGTTACCCAGTATGTGACGATATTTTTTTCATACACTCTTCATTTCCTCAGTTTCCTTTGTAGTTTTACCTCTATCCCTTCAATATACATCTCTTGACTTTCCGTTGAATATCCACCTATCCATGTTCTCCAGAGGTGCTGCCTGACTCGCTGAGTTAAGGGCCTGTCCCACCGGCATGCGATTGCATGAGTCTAGCGCGACCAAACGTGGTGGCTTGAGGCGTACGGCCTCACGGGGCCGGTCCCACTTCCAACCGCGGTGGCGTCTGGAGTTGTGCGGTGCTGGTCCCGACATCATACTCACCAATCAGCCGGGCAGGAGGCGGGCCGACTGAATTTGGACGTCGCATGGCGTCGGGCGGTTACGTCATCACGCAACTGCACGCCAGGCGGTGACGTCATCGCGCAACGCCATGCGCTAGGCGTACGGCGTCAAGACGCTGCGTACGTCGTCGAGATGCTGCGTACGGCCTCAATGCGGCTGCGGGCCGACAGGCCGTTGCCGCGCGGAATCTTTGAACAGGGTCAGTTTTTCAGAGCCCCGCGCGATGTTGGGACCAGCCCCGCACAACTCCATACGGCTCTGGCGATCGAAGTGGGACCGGCCCCCAGCGAGGCCGTACGGCTCAAGCGACCACGTTAGAGACCGTACGCGCTCGTCGCATGCTAGTGGGACTCCAGCACTTTTTTTTGCAATATAGTAAAAGCTTTGCTCAAAGGTTGTGCCAACAGGTGAAAAACAAAACTTTTTTCACAAAGGATTTGCTACTTGTTGAAGACAAATATTGAACAGTGAATGGCTTGTGGTTATAGTGTACTATGCAATGCATGATATAATTGTACACTTTTAACCTGCAATTCTCCTTTCCAGTTTTTGCATTGGTGGTGTCGGCTTTTAGATTTAATGAAATTGAAAACTGCCTGAATGTGGACCAGTTGGCATCAGCACTAGATTCCTGCAGCAGCCTCATTTCCTCCATTCATATGGGTGAGAGCATGAGGCAGCATGTGCATTCACTCACTGAACTGGAAGGGGCATCCAGCAATTGACTATAATAAATATACTGAAGGCACTTCTAGTTTCCCGTGGTTAGTGTTTTACGTGAGTTAAATGCTTAGACGAATGGCTCAAAGCTAAGACGTGGGCGAGTAGCTGAATAAAAATAATCCTGCAACAGTTTTGGTCGTCCAATATATCAGATTTTGCTGCTACTATTTTGCTACTATTTTGCTGTGTATAAACTAATAAGTAATTTCTGCAGTTATTGATTGTTCCATTAACATGTGGGTATTATTTGTCCGAATCAAACGGAAAGATCTTTCCTGCATTGTTCCCGTTGGTTAAGCTGATACAGTTCAGGAAACTATAAGCAAATATTTGAGCAGTGTTTGCTGCCGCAACCAATTTCATACTGCTTTCTCTTATTCAACACGTGTGAAATGCTTCACATCCTCAATGCTGTGTCATTTCCTCTAGTGCCATTTGTAAAAGATAGCAGAGCAAAATCCTTACATTATCCTCCTGATATTTAATCAGCAGAATGCAGGGAGATTTTGTAGCATTGTGATATTTTGACTTGTTGATACAGAAAATGAATTTGGCTTTGTCTGTGGTTAACATCATAGTTCATGAAGCAATGGGAAAAGATATCCGGATTTCCTATCTGTTGGAAGCAAGGCTGCACTACTCTGATAATGTAATTCATTATGAACATTTTCATTTCTCCCTCATTGTCAATTTGGTGTGTTGCTCAGTTCTGACCTGAAACATCACTATCCATGTTCTTCAGAGTTAAGATGATGCACTGTATTGGACTTTAATTAGTAAATGACTGTTTAATTACTTATTCTGTTGTTGTTATTGTTCTGGGCAACACATGGTGGGCAAGTGGTAAAGAAGTGGCATGGTATACTTGCCTTCATAGATCGGGACATTGAGTATAAGAGTCAAGAAGTCATGTTGCAGCTTAATAGCCCTGGAGTTCATTCCAAGCGCTCTCCCGAGTTTGCCCTGATTTGAACTCGGAGATTTACGGTAATGGCCACTCGTCGGTACTCGGGGCTCTCGTGGACATTTTTCAACATGTTGAAAAATCTTCACGAGTCTTCCCGTGCTTACCTGCTGTTAGTGGTAAGAGCCGGTAAAAGGCATCCCGAGCTCCGACGTACCCGCTACGTTCATTCTTCGTGCTTACCACGAGTTTTTTTTTTAAACTCACGAGAGCTCTTGAATGAACTCGTACCATGGGACAGGACTTTTACAGGATTTTGGTTAAGCGGAATTTGGAGTTACGAAGAGGGCATTGAAGAGGTTTACCAGAATGCTGCCTGGATTATAGGGTATTAGCGATAAGAAAAGGTTGGACAAACTTGCATTATTTTCTCTGGAATGCTGGAGGTTGAGGGGAGACCTGATGGAGGAAGATACAATGATGAGAGGCATAGATAAGGCAGATTATGAGAAAGGTCAAATACTCAAGATCATGGCTTTGAGGTGAAAAGGGCAAAGTTTAAAGGAGATGTGTGGGCAAGCTTTTTACACAGAGTGGTGGGTATCTGGAACACGCTGACAAAAGTTTTGGTGGAGGCAGACACAAGAGTGGCATTTAAGAGGTTTTTAGATAGGCACATGGATATGCAGGGAATGGAGGGGTGTGGATCACATGCAGGCAGAGGAGATTATTTAACGTGGCATTATGTTTGACACGGACATTGTGACTCGAAGGGCCTGTTGCTGTACTGGTCTATGTTGTAATAGCTGGAATAGTGAGGGGTTTAAATGTTGAAAGCAGCAGTATCAACATTAAATGTTGATAGGACAAAGGTGCAATTATGAAATTTAGTTTCTTCGTTATGATGCAACCTTAGTAGGGATAACTCTTGTCAATGGTGAGAACCAGACAATATCAGATTGGTCAGAAGGAACTTCAGATGCTGGTCTAAACCGAAGATAGATACACAAAGTTTTAGTCATGGGCCGCGGAAGCGGAGGGGCTGGGGGGGGGGGGGGGCTGCAGCCCCTCCACTTTTCTGGCGAGACATGACATGCTTCATAACATGAAGTTATCCGGCCCCGGCAGGCGTATTTTTCTCTTCTTCTGAGGACCTCCGCCATCCAGAATCTCAGAACAAGCGCACAGTGAGTGTGGCAAAACCACAACCAGCCGTGGCGGAAACCGACTGCCCCCCCCCCCCCCCCCCACAAACCCTTCCTAACCTCTGCTCAACGGCCAATCACAGCGCGGTTCACAGTTGAGATATGGGGCAGTGAATGAAGCGCTGTGATTAGCCGCCAAGCGGAAGGGAGGGAGGGTCGACCGCGGAGGGAGATCACTGACCGCACAGCCCCCCCACTTTCAAAAACTCAGTGGGTCAGACGGCATCTCTGGAGTCGGGTCAAAGAAGGGTTTCGACCCGAAATGTCACCTATTCCTTTTCTCCAGAGATGCTGTCTGTCCCGCTGAGTTACTCCAGCTTTTTGTATCTAATATCAGATGTTTGTTGTATTATACTCCTCCCCCAACTTGTGTTCCTAGTGAAATTATAGAAACTTAAAAGTGTATATTAAATGTTCTGTCCCTTGCTTTACACTCATACCCAAAGTGTGTGTTATTCAGCAAATCACAGGTGAAGAATCCTGGCATTCACACATTGCAAGCTTCAGGTTTTAGAACCTGTGAACCAGATAAGGACTAGCAATTACAGTCGACAACTAATCCCACCGGGTTGAACTTCAACATAGGATGTGATAATTGCCATGTGCATGGCAGCGCTATGTCTATTTTCCTTTGGTGTGTGATAGTTGAAACTCTTACAAACACAAGTGTCTGTTTGTCTAATGTCTGAGTATTCAGTGCATTTATTAAGCCCTGTACACATGGGATAACTGAATTTGCCTGCCCTGTTAAACATACAGCAGCCAGCTTGCTTGTTACACTGAAGGGGACATTAGTTATGTACATTCGAGAGAAAGGATCAGAAGGATCTGCTGATAGTTTTCATAAGGAGTAGTTGATTTTTGTTTCTATGTAAAGTATAAACAATTCCCATCAATACCATGGTGGGAGGTGTGAGGGGTTTAAATTTTGCAAGCCGCAAGGTCAACACACAGTGATTTTCAACTGATTTTGAACATTTCTATCAAAGGAGATATTATGAAATTTAGTTTTTTTGTTATAAAAGAGTATGATTCTGTGCTGTGGTATTTCCATTCCCCCCCCCCCCCCCCCCCCCACCCCCCCCCCCCACCCCCCCCCCCCCCCCCCCCCCCCCCCCCCCCCCCCCCCCCCTCTCCCCCTCTCCCCTACTTGTTGGGGAGTCCAGAACCAGGGGCCACAGTTTAAGAATAAGGAATAAGCCATTTGGAACAGAGATGAGGAAATGCTTTTTCTCACAGAGTGTGGTGAGGCTCAGGAATTCTGCGGAATTCTCTGCCTCAGAGGGCGGTGGAGGCAGGTTCTTTGGATGCTTTCAAGAGAGAGCTAGATAGGGCTCTTAAAGATAGCGGAGTCAGGGGATATGGGGAGAAGGCAGGAACGGTGTACTGATTGGGGATGATCAGCCATGATCACATTGAATGGCGGTGCTGGCTCGAAGGGCCGTATGGCCTACTCCTGCACCTATTATCTATTGCCTATTGTTGTCTATTGTTATATCAGAAGCGTCCCAACCCGAAACCTAACCTGTCCTTTTTCTCCAGTGATGCTGCCTGACCCGCTGAGTTACTCCAGCACTTTGTGCTTATCTTTGCCACGTTAGTCTGCCGTGATATATAATATTGTGCATTTATAATGAATGCTAGCTGTAGGAAGAGTACCCCTATCATCCTCGCCCCCCACAATGAGTCGGAGCTATACCTCTTCATGCAATCGTCCACAGTTCGCTGGTTTGCGGTACTTAATTCGCAGTCTTTCCGATCTGCCTGTTCTAGCAAGGGTTGAATGATTGCAGTAACATCACCTAATGAGCTCCAGAGCGGAACGTTGTGTTGTTGTATCAGAATCGGAAGGAATGTCAGTCCCTAAGTGTACAATGTATTGTTGCAGCCAGTAGACCCTTATGCTGGATTTAAATACTTCAGTCACCCTGGTGAGAGACAGCTATGATCTGTGTATCCAGGCGTGTGGTCTATACACCTGGTGCCCAGCATCAGTCAGAGATCCACACAGGAGCAGGACATTCTTGTCGAGCAGACATGTTGCCACCTGTACGATCACTGAGCACAACTTTGTTATGATTCCACTGCCACCGTCTCTCTGTAGATGGATTTCAGCACAGTGTGGAGAGGGCATCTTCCTTTGGACTGTCTGGCTGCGTTCCCAACGCTTCTCCCTCACGAGGAGGGAGTCTGTGTCCCAGGGGAGGCAGGGGAGAGGTGACAAGGTTCCCAGCCGTTTTCACGAGAGACAATTGTTTCAGAGTTGTCGAGGCTCGGACAACTGGACAACCTGTAGCACCGTCAACGTTCACAAACAAAAAGCAGTGTTTCTCTCACTTGAAATCCTCAAGTTTGTCAAGCAAACATCAATGCACCGTTTGCCTACCTTGCATAGTTCCATTTGCTAAACGCTTTAACACCACATTCCATTCCCATACTGGCCTTTCTGTCCTGGGCCTCCTCCACTGTCAGAGTGAGGCCTATTGCAATTGGAGGAACAGCACCTCATATTTTGCTTGGACAGCTAGCAACCCAGGGGTATGAATATTGATTTATCTAACTTCAAGTAACCCTTGCTTTCTCTCTCCATCCCTCCCCCATCCTAGTTCTCTGACCAGCCTGACTGTCTTCCTGATTAAGTTTTACATTGTATGCCTCGTTGTCACCTTCACCTCGCTAACAATGATCTATTTTATATTTTCTTGAGCTTCGTCCCCTTTGATCTCTCATTTTCACACCTTACCCTTCCATATCTCTCGTTTCCCTCTCTCCTGACTCCCAGTCTGAAGTAGGCTCTCGACCCATTCCTCCTATCCAGAGATGTTGCCTGTTCCACTGAGTTACTCCAGCTTTTTGTGTTTACTTCTGGCATGAATGTGCATTGTGCATTCTGAAGCCCCTACCAATATACCAGACTACAGGGGTTGCACTATGAAAGTGCGTGTATGCATTGCACAGACAATTTTAAGCAAATATGTGAGTATAATGTTGAAACAACAGTGCCAATGCAGCTGAAATTTGCAGGTTATGTCATTAGTTGTGAAATGTGACCATCAGATGTCGAGGGGTTGGCCAGGCTAGATGCAGGAAGATTGTTCCCGATGTTGGGGAAGTCCAGAACAAGGGGTCACAGTTTAAGGATAAGGGGGAAATCTTTTAGGACCGAGATGAGAAAAAAAAAATTCACACAGAGAGTGGTGAATCTCTGGAATTCTCTGACACAGAAGATAGTTGAGGCCAGTTCGTTGGCTATATTTAAGATGTGGCCCTTGTGGCTAAAGGTATCAGGGGGTATGGAGAGAAGGCAGGTACAGGATACTGAGTTGGATGATCAGCCATGATCACATTGAATGGTGGTGCAGGCTCAAAGGGCCGAATGGCCTACTCCTGCACCTATTTTTCTATGTTTCTATGTCATCTTAAAATTGTGCAATTTGTGGAAATTACTGTTGAAATAAAAACCTGTGATTTAATTTCTAAATTCTGAGAATAATGACCACAAATCCACATTGTCAATTTCTCAGATTTTGCAGATGGTGTTGGTATAGAGTTATTAAGGATTTGCTGTTAAGTAGATGATTATAATCAGGTGAAAGTGATTTCGGTCAAGTGCGGTTGGTTGTTGCATCAGAATGAATTCTCAGTAGATGATGTATTGGCTGCGAGTGTTAGGAAGGCAAGGACATTATAGTCCACGCTAACGGGATGTGCTTTACTTAACTGTTTGCAGGGAGTGCCAGAGAAACCAGGACACAGAAGCATATTTTATATTGTGACAGTTTTGAACAGAGTGGAAATCTCTTCAGGTCTCGGCTACTACTTGGCTTTGAAAACGTCCACTTTACAGGCTGAGAATGTCCCATTCAACAGATGATTTGCCAGCAGAGAAACTGGCAAGGCTCCACTTTACGAAAGGAAGGTTTGCCTTTCATATCAAACAGGCATCCGAGTGCAATACTGCGACCGTTCTGATTGAGTTCCCCTCCGTCATTTCTCCAAATTAGATTATTCACAGGGCACAAGTGTCCGTGCGGAAAAAAGAATCAAGCATTGTCTTGATGTTTTAGCTTTAAAAAAACTCGGTAAATGAAACCCAATTGAACAACTTTATAGCCTTTCATCTACCATGGTGGCGTAGCAGTAGAGTTGCTGCCTTACAGCGCCAGACACCCGGGTTCGATCCTGACTACGTGTGCTGTCTGTACGGAGTTTGGACGTTTTCCCCGTGACCTGCGTGAGTTTTCACCCGGTGCTCCGGTTTCCTCCCACACTTCAAAGACGTACAGGTTTGTAGGTTAATGGGCTTCGGTAAAAATTGGAAATTGTCCCCCATGTGTAGGATACTGCAAGTATATAGGGATCGCTGGTCATCTCGGGCTCGATGGGCCATAAGGCCCGTTTCCATGCTGTATCTCTAAACAAAACTAAACTAAATGACCAATTAAACAAACCTTGTATTACTATTCAAGTTTAAGATAAATTTACAAAATAAAGTACATTCTGCTTGGAATAAATAAAGAGTCAAGAATAAATTGAATGAGGGCCAAATTAGCACTGCGTCCATCCCCATTCATTTTCAATAACTGATTAAGGAACCTGAGCTTCGGTTTTGGTAAAGCTAGAGCTGATTGTGTGAACATTTCCTTTGTGGATGTTGCCACGATCTACTATAGATTTGATCAGTCAAATAAAGTGAGTAAAAGCAGTAAGACCCAATATAATTTTCCACCATTCAAATATCATTGTGGCCTACTTTTACACACGGTAAATAACACTTCCAAAACCAGCAATATATTCCCTTTTGTCAAATTACACAACAGCTATTTTTATATTTCTCCTATGTTCATCATTTTCTTACAGCAGCGAAGGCAAGCATTCGGCCCATCTAGTCTCTGCTAGAAAGCTCTTGGAGCATTCTCACCAGTTCCTTCTCCCCCACTAGTTTTCCATGTGATCCATTCTCAATTTGCCCATCAACTCGCTCTCTGATTCCTCTGCCACCCACTAACACCAGCAGCCCATTAATTCATATTTCCCTGGGCAGTTTACAACTCAGCGGTATGACTATTGCTATGACTAGTGGTACACATACCTCCTCCAACCTCATCTACTGTATCCTTTGTTCAAGATGTGGAGTCTTATACATTGGCGAGACCGAGAACACTGATGCACTTATAAAGAAAGCACATCAGCGCCTCTACTTCCTGAGAAGATTACGGAGAGTCGGTTTGTCAAGGAGGACTCTCTCTAACTTCTACAGGTGCACAGTTGAGAGCATGCTGACCGGTTGCATCGTGGCTTGGTTCGGCAACTTGAGCGCCCTGGAGAGGAAAAGACTAAAAAAGTAGTAAACACTGCCCAGTCCATCATCGGCTCTGACCTTCCTTCCATCGAGGGGATTTATCGCAGTCGCTGCCTCAAAAAAGGCTGGCAGTATCATCAAAGACCCACACCATCCTGGCCACACACTCATCTCCCTGCTACCTTCAGGTAGAAGGTACAGGAGCCTGAAGACTGCAACATCCAGGTTCAGGAATAGCTACTTCCCCACAGCCATCAGGCTATTAAACCTGGCTTGGACAAAACTCTGATTATTAATAACCCATTATCTGTTATTTGCACTTTATCAATTTATTTATTCATGTGTGTATATATTTATATAATGGTATATGGACACACTGATCTGTTTTGTAGTAAATGCCTACTATGTTCTGTTGTGCTGAAGCAAAGCGAGAATTTCATTGGCCTATCAGGGACACATGACAATAAACTCACTTGTCTTGAACTTGAAACTTAGACTGGGCAATCGTTTCACTGAACACCTTCGCTCAGTCCACCTGAACCTACCTGGTCGCTCAACATTTTAATTCCCCTTCACATTCCCACACAGATCTTTCTGTCCTGGGCCTCCTCCATTGTCAGGAACAGCATCTGATATTTAGCTTGGGCAGCTTACAACCCAATGGTACAAAATGGATTTATCTAATGCAAGTAATCCCTGCATTCCCTCGCTCTCCGTCCCTCCCCCAACCAAATTGCACCAGCTTTTAATTCTCATCTAGCTACAGTTAAAAATGACCTGTTTCCTTTATCATTGTTACCTTTTTGCATATCTTTCATTCTTTTCTCTTCTCTATTTCGCTACATCGTCATCTATATCTCTCGTTTCCCTTTCCCATGGCTTCGTCTGAAGGGGGGTCTCTACCGGAAACGTCAACCATTCCTTCTCTCCAGAGATGCTGCCTTTCCCGCTGAGTTACTCCAGCATTTTGTGTCTATCTTCGATATGAATATTGATTTCTCTAATTTCAAGTAGCTCTTACATCCCCAAGTCTCTCTCCATCTCTCCCTCAACCTAGCAGAGGCGGCGTGACTCTCGTCAGCAGCGGCCTCTGCAGCCCGTCTGCGTTTTTATTGTTTTTTTGTCTATGTTTTTATGTCGTTTTTGTTATTTTTTGTTGAGGTGTGTGTGTGGGGGGTGGGAGGGAGGGGATAACCTTTAATCTCTCCCTGCACGGGAGACCCAACCTTTTCTTTGTCGGGTCTCCGTTGTAGTTGGGGCTGCAACGAGGAGCGGCCTCCAACAGGAAGACCGGGGGCTCTGGTGCCGACGACTCACCTCACCATCGCGGAGCTGGCCGAGTCCAGAGCGGGTGGAGCAGTGGTGGAGCGCTGCTGCTGCTGCGGCCCGACCTCCGGAGATTCGGAGGCTGCAACTGCGGGTCTGGCGGACGGTAGCACCGGGAGCCCGCGGGTCCCAGGAGGGAGACCGCTTTTCAGGGCTCCCGCAACAGCGACTTCTCCCGCCCGAGTTGCGGGGTTGAAGAGCTCCTGGAGCGGGGCCTACATCACCGCCCCTCGCGGCTTGGAATGGCCGCGGGACTCTGCGAGCGCACGCCGGGGCTCTAACATCAAGACCCGGTGTGCGACCTTGCATCACCCGGCGTGGCTTTAATGGCCGCGGGACAATCGCCATCGCCAGCCGGGGGCTTTGACTTTGACTCTGACATCGGGGGGGGGGGAGAGAGTGCAGTGGAGAGATAAGTTTTTTTGGCCTTCCATCACAGCAATGAGATGGATGTTTATGTAAATTATGTTGTGTCTTGGGTCTATTTGTTTGTAATGTATGGCTGCAGAAACGTCATTTTGTTTGGACCTCAAGGGGTCCAAATGACAAATAAATTGAATCTTGAAAAATCTTGAGTTGTCACACTAGTTTCTCTGTCATCCTGTTGCGTTCAACTTGTGTAACTCGTCACCACCTATCCCACAGCCAACAATGGACCATTGTGCGCTCCACCTTTCCTTGATTATCGGTGCTTTGTGCATTCTTTTTGCCTGAGTAACAGCTCGATCTCTCGTTTCCCCTTTCCCCTGACACTCGGCCTGAAGAAGGGTCTCGACCCAAAACGTCACCCACTCCATTTCTGCAGAGATGATGCCTGACCCACTGAGTTACTTAGGCTTTTTGTTACTTCAGCGTCTTTGGTTTAAAGCAGGATCTGCAGTTCCTCCCTACACAACCTCCAAAGCAGCCCGTGTTTGGGATGCGAGAGGAAATCAAAGCAGCCAGGGGAAAACCCACACAGTCACGGGCAGTATTTGCTGCCAGACAGCACTCAAGGTCAGAATCGAACCCAGGCCACCAGAGCTTTGTAATAACTGCACTGACTGCTGGGCCCCAGTGCTGGAAGCTCAAGCAGAACGATGGTGTATATCTTTCATTGATCTCAAATTACTGGCAGCCTGGTTCTAGTCAATGTTGTTCATTCCAGCATGGCCCCGGGTGCAGGCTCACCAGAGGTACTATAGATCTGACAGCCAGTGAGAGCCACACTCCAGACTCACCATCTGTTAAAGCTTTTACTCATAACATTCACAAAACATTTTTTTTTTAACATAGAACATACTAAAAGCACACTTAATGCCTATTAAAAGCATTGAAGATAAAATTAATATCTCCTCTTACTTTTACCCTACCAGCTGTGTCTGTGCTGGAAACACAGCCTGAGAACTGGAAGCAAAACCGGTGAAAATTAGATGGTGCTGTCCTGGGGCAAACAGCCACAGCTTTGGTTATCAGCTTTGGACTTCAATGCTTCAATGATGCTTTATTGTCCCATGTGCACTGTACAGTGGAATTCATTTATCATAGATCACACTTGCACGAGTCGCCATCATTTGGCAGCATTTACAAAAAAGCTCAAAGTCTAGTCGAAGAGCTCGATGCTCCAAATCCAGGTAGGCCCCAGGCCGCTGCAGGGCCTTCTCCGTCGCCCATGACCGCTCGGCCTGTGAACCGTTGTCCCTCTCCTCCCCTGACCACCTTTGTGTATCGGGGGCACCTCCTCCAGCCGACCTTGCGGCAATACCCTGGTACTTCACCGACCGGCCCACTCCCCACGGCCATCGGCACCCGTGTTTGACACGGACAGCGTGGGCCAAATGGCCTGTTGCTATGCTGCACTGATCTATGTTCTATTCAAGACAGATGGTGGGGGGATCTTATAGGAACTTACAAAATTCTTAAGGGGTTGGACAGGCTAGATGCAGGAAGATTGTTCCTGATGTTGGGGAAGTCCAGAACTAGGGGTCACAGTTTAAGGATAAGGGGGAAATCTTTTAGGACTGAGATAAGGAAAACATTTTTCACACAGAGAGTGGTGAATCTCTGGAATTCTCTGCCACAGAAGGTAGTTGAGGCCAGTTCATTGGCTATATTTAAGAAGGAGTTAGATGTGGCCCTTGTGGCTAAAGGTATCAGGGGGTGTGGAGAGAAGGCAGGTACAGGATACTGAGTTGGATGATCAGCCATGATCATATTGAATGGCGGTGCAGGCTCGAAGGGCCGAATGGCCTACTCCTGCACCTATTTTCTATGTTTCTATGTGTCTTTAGTCAGAAGGTGGTGAATCTGTGGAATTTTTTGCCACAGAAGGCTTTGGAGGCCAAGTCAGTGGGTATTTTTTATGGCAGAGATAGATTAATTCTTGATTAGTACGAGTGTCAGAAGTTATGGGGAGAAGGCAGGAGAATGGGGCTAGGAGGGATAAATAGTTCAACCATGAATGGAGCATTGTAGTGGCTTTACTAACTTTGTCACCGTGCCACCCCTTAAAATAAGCTACATGCATCTTGATTTGTAAGGGTGATAGGGAAATGGCAGGAACATGGGATTAGAGGGAAAGGTAGATCAAACATGATTGAATGGCGATGTAGACTTGATGGGCCGAATGGTCTAATTCCACTCCTACTCCATATGACCTTATGATCAGGGTGAATAGATTTGTATATGAGAGCAACCAAGGGATCTGGGGAGAGTGCTGGAAAGTAGTCATTTTTTTTCTTATAATCATTGCTTTAAGATTGGAAGCTAGCCTCGATACCTACATGGGTTTTTTAACAGCAAGGCTGTCCTGATGTTACTGAAATTGATTCCCTACCCCACATAGAAACATAGAAAACAGGTACAGGAGTAGGCCATTCAGCCCATCGAGCCAGCACCACCATTTAATACGATCATGGCTGATCGTCCAAAATCAGTACCCCGTTTCTGCTTTCACCCCATATTGATTCCGTTAGATGAAGTGCAGCAGACATTTTCTCAATTGCGAGAATCAGCATTTCAATGTGAATGTCGGGGCTACTTTAGAATTGATGGGATTAGTTTATTTTAACATAAAACATTAACTTTTGGACACAGAGCCAAACTGCAACTTGTGAGCTCAAGGTTTCAATTGATAGAAGCCCTGATTCCTACTGTTGCGAGAGTGCTCGATACATCCTATGTAGATAAGGAAACCTGTTTCTCAGCAATGTGTTGAGCGTGAGAGTTGTTAGTTGAATGTCCAGTGTGTTTTGTCTGTTAGTTATGTTCAGTCTTTAGTCTTTTGGTTGTAATTCCATAGTTTTTTGTTTTGTTAGCTATGACATGTTCTGTTTTCTGCAGACATTTTAACGCTTTGCTCTGATGCCATATAACCGTTGTGCTTGAATAAAAAGTTTTGAATGCTATTACTGGATGCGGAAACTCATTTGTGATCCTACAGTGATTACCTTTGTTTCAACTTTAGTGACTAAAAAGGAGAAATCCACTGGAAAATTTTAGGCCTTGTAAATGAGGAGCAATTTGAGTTTTTTGTGGCACATTACAAACAAAATTACCACTGAACACTTCTCTTGCTCAGTAAAATAATGTTATTTGCATCAATCAGCATTTCCTCAGGGTAGTCTATTTAAATTCAATATGTTTTGAACAATTTCTTGAAGTTTAATACTCCAGTTTCTAGTTTAATCCCATAGGCTTGACATGATCGTTATTGGGCTCTCTATAAAGTATTAAAAAAGATAAAGTAACGTTAACAAGATGTGAGGCAGAGAGGACTCTGAATATTTTTTTCATTTTGCTTAGTGTTCAACCATTTGGATGCCACAGTTCTTAATTATACCCCCAGTAACTTTTCTGGCAAACAATGGCTAACAGAAATTTAACTTTCTGCCGCAGAGGGTAGTCGAGGCCAGTTCATTGGCTATATTTAAGAGGGAGTTAGATGTGGCCATTGTGGCTAAGGGGATCAGAGGGTATGGAGAGAAGGCAGGTACGGGATACTGAGTTGGATGATCAGCCATGATCATATTGAATGGCGGTGCAGGCTCGAAGGGCCGAATGGCCTACTCCTGCACCTAATTTCTATGTTTCTATGTTAACCTGGGTCCATCTGTGTGGTTCAGTATTGACATTTTTACTGTTCATTACTTGGCGAGACTTTGCAAACACTACTTATTTTTCTTGGGATAAATAGTCTCGGAATATATGGAGTTCTATCATATGAAAGTTTATTTTGGAGATCCTTTCTAATATATTTTTTTACTTTTCTCCAGAGCAATAATTCCATGAACTGGATGGCTTCAATAAAAAAACAGGTCAATTTATCCTTGGAGCAATCTTATTTAGTGGCGCTCGAGATCTGATACCTTGCTCTGAACCAGCTATCCTTGTTTTCTGGAAACTGATGTGTGCAGGCTGCAAATTAGATCAGTCTTTGAAATTGGATTTTGAGAGTTATTAGCATTTATATTGGGTGTATCTTGGAAAATAACTCAGTAAATTCATCACAAATCAAGATTTATACTTTCAAAATTTGCCTTCGTGAATATTAGGTGTGTTGCCTGTGGATGCTGCTTGTGTTTCAGTTTTGTTTTCTTCCTTGTCTCTGCTGTTGTTTTCCTCAGTACGACCATCATAAGTATTCTTTCTCCTTCCGAGTACAGATGACTTCCAGTTGACCTTTCATTACTTCAGTCTTGTTGGCAGATTCCAGGGTTGTGGATGCTGACATCTGATGGCTGTCCTCAAGTGTTTCCTGATTTAGTTTTCCCTTCTGGATGAATGAAACAAATGATCTTGAGTGCACTTGGATATTGCTCATTTGTTGTCTACTATCTGGAGAGAGCAATCTCTGAGCTATGCTCTCACACCCTACTGCAAACCACCCCCACCTTTATAACCCATTTAATTTTTAAAATCAGACTACTGCTTCACTGGTAATGACTCCGTCAGCTGAGTCAACAGGTTTAGTTGACTGAAACGGACTCCTTTTACTTTGGCAGGTATAGAGACACATTTTGGAGAGCAATATATAACTGGGTTATATAATATAAATATAAAGGTCGGAAGTGTTCAAACTATGGAATGCAATTGATGCGAGAATACTCACCTGTCTCCCAAGGAAGTCACTCCAGAAGATAATAGAACTACTATATACGACACAATGACCTCAGCCTTAGGAATGTGACCTCCATATGATATTCACCCTTCACACATTTATTTGGATGTCAAATTCCACTGTGCTGCCAAGCTCCATTTAATAATGTAGAAATCCAATTGCTTTAATTGACTTGCCATATGGGAGGTCTGCAAAACTGACAGTTCTGTGTAGTTTAGGTGAGTTTGAAAGGGTGCGAGTGGGGCTTCACAGTGGCGTAGCAGTGGACTTCTGCCTTACAACGCCAGAGACCCAGGTTCGATCCTGATTATGGGTGTTTGGCTCTACCGAGCTTGGATGTTGCCCCCCCCGTGACCTGCGTGGGTTTTCTCCGAGATCTTTGATTTCCTCCCACACTCCAAAGACATACAGGTTTGTAGGTCAATTGGCTTGGTATCAATGTAAAATTGTCCCTAGTGTGTGTAGGGTAGTGTTAATGTGCACGGATCGCTGGTCAGTGCGGGCTCAGCGCGCAATGGAGCCTGTTTCCACACTGTATCACTAAAATAAACTAAATTAGGCAGAAGATAGACACAAAAAGCTGGAGTAACTCAGCGGGTCAAGCAGCACCTCTGGAGAGAAGGGACGTGTGACGTTTTGGGTCGAGAAAAAGACGTCACTCGTCAGACTGGACAGGATGGCCAGAATTCAAAATTCACCTCTACCCTGAAGAAGTTTAGTAAGTGACTAAAACTCCCGGATGTCTTTTGAGCTCTCTAATAATGCAAAATGGAATCAGAATTACATCTGCTTATCGTGAAGATCAGCTGGGAAACAGCCTCTTCGGCCCACCGAGTCCGCGCTGATCAGCAATCCCCACATATTAACACTATCCTACACACACTGAGGACAATTTACATTTATACCAAGCCAATTAATCTGTGCACCGTGTCTGAGGAAGGATGTGCTGGTTCTGGAGAGGGTCCAGAGGAGGTTTACATGAATGATCTCAGGAATGAGTGGGTTAACCTACAGTGTGATGAATGTTTGAAGCCACTGGGCCTGTACTTGCTGGAGTTTAGATGAATGAGGGGGGACCTCATTGGAACATACAGAATAATGAAAGACTTGGATAGAGTGGACGTGGAGTGGATGTTTCCACTAGTGGGAGAGTCAAGGTCATAGCCGCGGAATTAAAGAAGGTTCCGTTAGGATGAGGAGGAATTTCTTTAGTCGGAGGTGGCAAATCTGTGGAATTCTTTGCCACAGAAGGCTGTGGAGGCCAAGTCAATGGATATTTTTAAGGCAGAGAATTTGATTCTTGATTAGTACAGGTGCACAACCTTTTATCCGGTGTTCCGGAAACCGAAAAACTCCGAAAACCGGCCATTTTTTCCAGATGTCGTCTGCGCACCAAAGCTCGCGTTTGGCGCCAAACTTGACCCGAAACGACCCACGGTCAACCCAGGTCTGTACTACTGTAGCGGCTGCCTCCTCCCCGGAGACCGGGAGACGCTTAAACATCTGTAAATCATTGCTTAAATGTTAGTCAGTTAGTTTGGAGGGCTTTTATGTGAAGGGGGGGTGAAGGGGTAAACTTTAATTCTTAGTCCCCTACCTGGTCGGAGAGGCGGGGAGCGGTCAATGCCTTACCGGGTCGCCATGCAGTAAGCTCCGCAGCGCTGTTCGGTTTGCGGGCGGCGCCGGTTGTAGCTCCGACCCCGGCAACTCTACCCCTGGTTGCGAGGCGCTCCAAATCCAGCGCGGCCCGCGGCCGGACGCCCCAGTTCCGCGAATGTCGGGAGTCGGCGGCGTCGCAGCTCTGGGACATCAGCGGGGAGCGGGCAATGCGTTACCGGGTCGCCGTGCGGCAAGCTCCGGAGCGCTGTGGCCGCCGACTCCCAACGTTCGCGGAGCGTCGCTGGATTTGGAGCCGCGCAGCCAGGGGTAGAGTTGCCGGGGTCGGAGCTACAACCGGCGCCGCCCGCGGCCGGACGGAGCCCCCAGCTCCGCGAGGTTGGGAGTCGCCGACCAGGTAGGGGACTAAGAATTGGAGTTTCCCCCTTGACCCCTACTCCACCACCACCACCTAATAAAATCCCTCCAAACTAACTGACTACATTTATGCAATGACCGGTCTCCGGGGAGGAGGCAGCTGCTCCAGACTTTTCAAGCCGCCCGCGCTACCTACCTAATCTACGCTAAAAATCTTCCATTCGGAAATCCGAAAATGTCCGAAATCCGACAAGTGTCTGGTCCCAAGGCTTTCGGATAAAAGGTTGTGCACCTGTACTGGTGTCAGGGTTTATGGGGAGAAGGCATGAGAATGGGGTTAGGAGCAAATGAACCACGATTGAATGGTGGAGTAAACTTGATGGGCTGAATGGCCTAATTCTGCTCCTATCACAAATGACCGTATCAGAATCAGAATCACACTTTATTCGCCAAGTATGTTTTGCAACATATATATGTGGAATTTCTGTCATACAATTAAAAGTAACAGATCATTTCAAAAACACATTTTAACATGAACATCCACCACAGTGACTCCTACACATTCCTCACTGTGATGGAAGGCGAAATAAAGTTCAAGTCCTTCCCTTAGTTCTTCCTCAGTCGTGGGCCTCGAGCCCCCGTTGAAGGGATGATCTTGACTCCCGTAGCCGGTGGCGTTCGGGGCCCTCTGCGTCGAGGCGTTCTGCTCCTGCATCGGGGGGGATGTCAGCTCCCCCGCGCTGGACGATGGAACCTCGCGTCAGGGCTGGTGAACCTTCCGCGACGTTGGAGCTCCCGACTCGGCCTCACCCGATACTGCGAGCCCTTGATGTTGATTCCGCAGTGGTCACGGTGGGAGCGATCCCAGGCAAGGGATCAGCTCCGATGTTAAGTCCGCGCCCCACCGTGGGGCTCACGACAGTCCGAGGAGGCTTCCTGCTCCATCGATGGTAGGCCGCAGAGCCCGGAGAATGTGATCCGAAAATTGATCACATCTCCGGGAAGGTAAGAACCTGAAAAAAAGTTTCCCCCGATTCCCTCCCCCCCGATCCCCCCTCCCCCCACATTAAACAAACCGATGAACATGTCCGGACTGTCGTATGAAGAAAGACTGGATAGACTTGGTTTATACTCTCTAGAATTTAGAAGATTGAGAGGGGGGATCTTATAGAAACTTACAAAATTCTTAAGGGGTTGGACAGGCTAGATGCAGGAAGATTGCTCCCGATGTTGGGGAAGTCCAGGACAAGGGGTCACAGCTTAAGGATAAGGGGGAAATCCTTTTAAACCGAGATGAGAAGAAATGTCTTTCACACAGAGAGTGGTGAATCTCTGGAATTCTCCGCCACGGAGGGCAGTTGAGGCCAGTTCACTGGCTATATCTAAGATGGAGTTAGATGTGGCCCTTATGGCTAAAGGGATCAGGGGGTATGGAGAGAAGGCAGGTACGGGATACTGAGTTGGATGATCAGCCATGATCATATTGAATGGCGGTGCAGGCTCGAAGGGCCGAATGGCCTACTCCTGCACCTAATTTCTATGTTTCTATGTTTCTATTAAAACAAAAAATTTTAACAAACTAAAAAATAACAAAAAGAGTGAAAAGACAAACAGACTGCTGGCGGGGCTGCCATCACCCCGACCCCCTGGTGGTCTTTATAACCTACAAACCTGTACATCTTTGGGGTGTGGGAGGACACTGAAGATCTCAGTGAAAGGCCATGTGGTCACTGGGAGAATAACCAAACTCCGTACAGACAGCACCCGTGGTTAGGATTGAACCTGGGTCTCTGGCGCTGTAAGACCTACTGCTGCGACACTGTGCCATCCCTCTTGGACTGAACATGCAGCTTAGACTGTCAGGAGGGAATGGAATCAGAGATGGTAAATATAACTTATTCCACACTTAATATTTAAATTTTCCACAATGGAAAACCAAAGCACATTTTTCAATAATACTGGTCCAACTGCAAACAAGCTATAGGAATTAGAAAAACACAAAGCGTGGAGAATTCAGTGGGTTCAGCAACATTTGAAGGATGGATAGGCAAAATTTTGGCTCAGGACCCTTCTTTGGACTGATTGGAGTAGGGGGCTGATGCTATATGAGAGAAGTGTCTGGCAATTGATAGGTTGATACAGGAGAGGGAAGGGTTGACTGGAGGAATAAGTGACTAAAGCTAAAGGTGAAAAGGTCAATGGAACTGTGCTCGTGGATTAGCTTCAACCAATGATTAAATCTCGCACGGGTTTGGTCCCGGTATATATACCCACTCTAATTGTCATTGAGAGGTATGAAGCTCTTGATCCAAAAAGGCATTTTCTATCTTGTTATCTCATATACACATTATGTCCACACAATGCTAAATGAGAGGAGATTTATAATTTGGTTATTGAGAGCTATTTGGGCACGGATATTATATGTAAACAAAAGATTCAAAATGTCTTCATGATTCGTGCATCTAATTAGATTACATGTCAAATGTTTAAACTCATCTTGAGCACTAGGTGGCACAATGCACACAAATTTAGTGGATATGGTTGATGTTTCTTTTTGTTTTGAATTGTGTAACTCAAATTATGTATTTTGATTTTTGTTAAATTTTAGTAATATGACTAAATTTTAGTAATATGACTCTTAAATCTTACTATACAAAGTAATACTACTGAATAACTTTGTTAATAGAAAATATTTACAAATTGAGCTTTTTGGCATTTTGCAATCTGGCATTGTCAAGAATTTGCAAGAATTGTGAATTACAAATGGCCCATCAATATGCTTCTAATTTTTGTTTCTTGCAAAGAACTGAATGCACTTTAGATCCAGTTTGTAATTTCCTATAGGGTGATTTCACCAAATGTCAAATGAACGTAGATCCCCCCTCACATGACCGAAAATTTTAACTGGAGGACATATGTCACTTCGGTACATGTTAGTGAATGGGGAAACACGCACTTTCCCACCCGTTAAAAACATGGAAAACGGCCGATTTTTTAGCTGAATTTTGTCTGTGCTAGTTGGGGTGACCGTGAAGCACAGCGACCTAAATTTTCAGGCAAAAAAAAAGATAGAAAGTAAGGTAATTACAAGAGGGAACTGAAGGTGGAAAAACAGCGGAAGTGAACAGCAGACATTTGCCGTGGAGATTTAAAGATCCAAAATATCGGGAATTATCGCGTTTGCTCGCTGCATTTCATCAAAAGTAAGTTAATAATGCCTTACTTTTGATGAAATTCAGCGAGCACACGCGATCATTCCCGATATTTTGGATCTTTAAATCTCCATGGCAAATGTCTGCTGTTCACTTCCGCTGTTTTCCACCTTCAGTTCCCTCTTGTAATTACCTTACTTTCTATCTTTTTTTTGCCTGAAAATTTAGGTCGCTGTGCTTCATGGTCACCCCGACTAGCACAGAAAAATTCAGCTAAAAAATCGGCCGTTTCAATGTTTTTAACGGGTGGGAAAGTGCGTGTTTCCCCATTCACTAACGTACCGAAGTGACATATGTCCTCCAGTTAAAATTTTCGGTCACGTGAGGGGGGAATCTACGCTCATTTGACATTTGGTGAATCACCCTATTTGGTAGTTTTGTGTTCTGCTGCCTCGCTTCATAAAATTGCGTTCGTATTTCATGTTTCTGTAGATGTTTGGAAGTAATTTTGAAGATGCAGAGTGGCTCGTGTTTATTTGAGCTTCTTTATAATTGGGGTACGTTTATCTACATTTATCTCTGGAATATTTAATGATTTGCACTTAAATAAGGGAACGCAAAATGAAAGTTTGTAGATGCCAAAACCTGGTTCACAGTCGAGGAAATAATTCAGTTTGAGGAATATGTGCATGGACTGGTCAGTTGAGCAGGAGAATGGCACATGGAATTCAGTTGAGAGAATGGTGAGGTGATACATTTGGACATCTGCAACATAATAAAGGAATATGCTATATGCAGAAAGATATTCAGATGTGGAGCGTCAGAGGGAACAGAATATATCTTCATTGATCTACACACGTTGCAGGAAAGGTAGATAAATTGGTTCAAAAGACATAGGGATGCTTTCTGTTGGGTTGGTCTCACCGATATAGATCAGCGTAGGCTTAGCGATCGTTTCGCCGAACGCTGCTCTAGATATCAGCTGATCTATATCATTGAGACCAAGCGGAGGCTTGGCGATCGTTTCGCCGAACACATCCGCTCGGTCCGCACAAACCAACCCGACCTCCTGGTGGCTCAGCACTTCAATTCCCATTCCGTATCCGACCTCTCTGTCCTGGGCCTCCTCCACGGCCAGAGTGAGCAACACCGGAACTTGGAGGAACAGCACCTCATATTCCGCTTGGATAGTCTGCATCCTGGTGGCATGAACATTGAATTCTCACAATTCTCCTCCCCTTCCTATCTCTCCCTCAGCCCTCGGGCTCCTCCTCCTCCTTTTTCCTTTCTTCTCCCCGCCCCCCCCCCATCAGTCTGAAGAAGGGTTTTGGCCCGAAACGTTGCCTATTTCCTTCGCTCCATAGATGCTGCTGCACCCGCTGAGTTTCTCCAGCACTTTTGTGTACCTTCGATTTTCCAGCATCCTTCTTTAGCATTTAAAAGTCATATGGGCAGGTACATGGATAGGATATGTTTAGAGGGATATGGGCCAAAAGTGGGCAAATGGGACTAGCTTAGATGGGGCATCTTGGTCGGCATGGACGAGTTGGGCCGAAGAGCCTGTTTCTTTGCTCCATTACACTATTGTAGAGTTGTGACTTTGAATGAGCCAATGTAAACCTGAGCTGTTGATGTAACAGTTTTCACTCAGTACAAAGGAAACCTGGTGGAAGAATCTTTTTGAACTCAAAGTTTTTTATAATGTTTAAGCACAGTGATAATAGCTGGAGATTAACTCCAATTTGAGTGGTTACAATTGCTTAGTTTACTTCAACAATGTTTCTGTAGGCAAATAACTCCATAGAATTCTATATTGACAATGGGAGCATATCCCAACCCAGAAGAATGTCCAAACACCTTTATTGGAACAGAGTAGTTCATATCGATAATCTAAAAACCTCTGAATAAAGTTAAACCTCAGACATCCAAATATCCTTCTTCCACCACAACATTGTGTAGGGTGGCTCCCAGGATAGACAGTTCAGTTCAGTTTCAGCTTCGATTATTGTCACGTGTACTGAGGTACAGTGAAAAGCTTGCTCAACAATCAGCAGAAAGACAATACATGGTTACAATCAATGCATTTGCAATGTAAATCCCTTTTACAGTATAACAAACACTCCAAGTATTGATTGACGAATATGAACATGATGATGTATTAAGTGATAAAATGGCCTGGCTGGAACCTATCCTGGTGGTTTCAATGCAGTTCAAGTAACACAGCCCTATTTATCTATTGTGCTCCCAAATCTGTGTTGCAATGGCCCGCCCAGTTAGGCAGACTTAATTTAATAAGCAAATCAACATTTTCTTCTCTCCCAGGACCTCATTCCGAGCATTGAGGTCGTAGTAATGTTCAGGAACAAAAGATAGCACAAGTGAAATAAATAGGAAGGATGTAGTTCTCAATGCCGATAGGTTTTGGACCTGATTGGATGTGGTAATTGGGAGGTGGTTAAACCCTTCCACCAGTTAGAGTGAATTCTGAAACTCCCTGCTCGAAGGAAAAGCAGAGACAGAAAACCTCACCACATATAAACAGTACATGGAGATGTACATAAAAATAATTATCTGCAGTGCTTTGGAGGTTCCGGCTTAGAATATAGAACATAGAAACAAGTATAGCATAGGAACAGACCCTTCAGCCCACAATGTCTGCGCTGAACATGATGCCAAGATAAACTAATCCCATCTGCCTGCACACAATCCATATCCCACTATTCCCAGCATATCCATGTGTCCATCTAAAAGCCTCTTAAACTTACATCTTACTTTTTGACTAGCAGGGACATGGAAGGCCAAATTGTCTCCTGTTTCAAAGATCTATATTCGGAGGGAGAGTAGTCTCGGAACTCATGCTTTCTTCAATATTCAGCACCGGTTATAGTGAAACATTTGAATTTTTAAAATATGACATGCATTAAAATATAACCCTCTAAAATATTAAACCCTCCTTCATCCTCCATTACTTTGGAAGGCACAATAAGTATTTTGGTTTCGACTGCTGGCTAAAATATTATGATTTGCTATGTTGCAAATGTGCTTCAAGAGTCTCACATGATGCTTCATTTAACTAGAAAAATCCTAATGTCACATAAAACATGCTCACTGTTCCCCTGTGGCTCAAAGAGGCTGGCTAATGTCCCTTCACAGTGGAAGCCACTGTAGGAATGCATGTTCTTATCATGCTTGAGTACTCTTATCACCAAGTCCAAAATAATGTGCCAGAAATGTATTTGAACATTATGTACTTTAGATGTATATTTGGTTTGTTGGAAAACAAGAATTGAAACCTTTGTGGTGATGTTGCAATTTATTTTTTTTCAGATGATAATTGTAAAATGCACTGCCATGTGAGTGACAATTCAAGTACAGGCACTTCATCTCAGGTGCTTGGTCAGCACTCCATGCACTCTTCCATTCTAGTGAGCATCATGTTCCCTGAATCTATTTTGCTTGCATTATGAAGGGAATATATTCCAGGCACTCTCTGGCCAAGTTTACAAATCTAATTGCTCATTTGTTTTTCTTGTCTTTTTGTGTAGATTAAAATTTCCGTGAGGTCTTAATTATTTGTGGAATAAGGTTTGGGTTTCCCTCCTAAATGTCTTGCAAGTCTGTGGTGCTGTTAGTTGTCTGTTTATGGTTAGTTAGATTTTAATTTTAAGGGCGGCACGATGGCGTAGCGGTAGAGGTACTGCCTTACAGCACCAGAGACCCGGGTTCGATCCTGACTACGGGTGCTTGTCTGTGTGGAGTTTGTACGTGCTCCCTCTGACCTCCATGGGTTTTCTCCGAGATCTTCGGTTTCCTCCCACACTCCAAAGGTGTACAGGTTTGAAGGCTAAATGGCTTGGTATGAATGTAAAATTGTTCCTAGTGTGTATGGGGTAATGTCAGTGTAAGGGGGCCTCTGGTCAGTGTGGGCTTGTTGGGCCAAAGGGCCTGTTTCCGTGCTGTATCTCTAAACTAAACTAATTATTTGCAAATTAATCTTAAATTGTTTAAAGAGTAACGAGGGTGATTATAAAATAAACGCAGCGAGTGCATCAACGTCATGACAGCTATCTGCATGCTGGTGTATTGTCATGCTATTGTAGGGAATGGTGAGATTTAATTTTGCATCTAATGGGAATAATGCGCTTATGCACCAGCTTTTTATAAAACATAGAATAGTACAGCACAGGAACAGGTCTTTTGGCCCATAATGTCCATGCTGAATATGACACCGTTAAACTAGCCTGCACATGACCCTTATCCCTCCATTCCCTGCACCTCCATGTGCCTATCTAAAAGCCTCTTAAACACCCCGATTGTATCTGCCTCCATCACCACCCCTGCCAGTGCGATCCAGGCACTCACTGCTGTGTAAAGGGCCTGTTCCACTTGGCCGTCATTTGCGCCTCATTCACGTGTCATATGTAAAATAGGTTGACGCGTCGTTACGTGCAAATCACGCGTCATCATGCCGTCTGACGTCATTAGAATACCCTGCGACGTCATTAGAATTACGCACGGTGACGTAACCATGCGTCACCATGCGATACACGTGAGACGTTGGGACGCCAGCATGCGACGCTAATGCGTCAGCGTGCGTACCTAATGTGTCGGCGTGCGTACGCTATACATCACGCAGATGGCACGCAAGGATTTCGTGTAGCACAAAATCCTGGAGCGCCGCGCGATACTGCGAGCAACTCCACGCCTCTCCATGCGCCCGTCCCGCGCTGCCCACACGCTACCCGTGCGTCACAACGCGACGACCACGTTTTTGGAGGTCGTGTAAATTGTGCGCAAATGACGGCCAAGTGGGACAGGCCCTTAAGAGTGTTTTCCTGTATCCTGTATGACTGAGATTGTGATACCATTGTATGTCTGAGATTGTAAGATCATCTCGTTCGCCAATTTAGAGCAAAAGTCCCTTTTGGCCCATTTGATGGCTTCACATTCTTCCAAACATGATGAATATTTGATGAGCCTCAACATTGTTTCCCCTATGGCTTGCCAGCCATCCTGGGATGCAGTCTGTGTATTTTGTTGTGTTCCCTCTGTAACAAGTCTTTCCTTTCTCGGGAGAGGAAGCCACAATCTGTATGCCAAGTGCAGTGTCTGATCTCTCCACTTGTGACTGTATGCATACATTATCATTGGAAAAGCTTATGTCAACTCTAAATGGTGAAACATCTCCAAAATGAAATGCAAAATGGAGTGATTATTGGACTCAGAAAGAGTTTCTGAATATAAAGCAAATGTTATGTTTTGATCCCATCCCTGGAACAATAGCAGACGTATTCTCTGCATCTGTGCATCTGTGTGCCTTTCACGTTTCTATATCTTTACTTCATCTGTTTAACAAATAATATCATAGCTAATAAAAAATCTCGCTAGAAACAGTGTTGTGTATTGCAGCCAATGCATGTGGCATTGGCAGAAGTACAACAGAAGGTTCTGATTAAATAAATTAGCTCAAGTAGTACTCTGTGAAGTGTGTTCATTTCAACACATTTCTCTGCTGGCCCCTTTGACTCAAAAACAACGCTAGGCCAAAAAGAAAAAAATATTTTAAATAATTCATTTAGTTTGTTACCCAACAACATTTCATGCTCTGCTGACTTAAATATGCATTGCAAATGTGCAAATAATTTGATTATTTTAATTGAGTTTAAATGATCATATATGTGTGTGTGTGTGTGTGTGTGTGTGTGTGTGTGCGCGCAGATTAATGAATTAATTAATGTGAATCTGGATTAAATTATTTTATTCAAAAGATCTATTTATTTTTCTTCAGTTATTTAAGAGAAAAGTATTGGATGTTCCTTTTTTAGTGATTCTGTTTTGTAGAATGAAAAACAATGTAAGTAGCAGCAGCTGCATCAATTGTGATATTGGACCGTGCCAGGTTAGCCACCTTTTCCTTGTATCCGGAAGTAACTATAGCTGAACACACATCATCAGGAAAAACCGCTGCCGTCTCCAAACACCTACAAACCTGTTCATCTTTAGAGTGTGGTAGGAAACCGGGGTACCCAGAGCAAACCCACTCGGTCACGGGGAGAATGTACAAACAGCACCCTTGGTCAGGATCGAACCCGAGTCTCTGGTGCTGCAAGGCAGCAACTCTATCTCTGCGCCACTATGCTGTCCTTTCTTGTTCATGGGCTATAGGTATTAATTCCCATGAACAATAACTGTATCCAATTTTCCTAGTTGCATCTGGATGGTAAAAATAAATAATGCGTTTTCACAGGGTGCGTGCAAAACCTTCTGTATTTTCCCATTTGTCCCCCTGGAGGTAACTTTGAGAATAAACAGCTTGACACTTGTGCTTTTATCTTAAAATGATGTGTCTAAATTATTCAGGTGATTCCAGTTATGCAGCACGAATGTCTTTTTGAAACCACGTGGATATGATAAATATGCAGACAAATTAAACCCCACCGAGGAACAAGTTGAATTGCTGCAGCATCCTGAACACTGAACATCCTCCATTGTCAGAGTAAGGCCCAGCACAAATTGGGGGAATAGCACCTCATCATTCGCTTGGATAGCTTACACCCATTGACTTCCCTAACTTCGTAGCCCTTGCTTTTCCTCTCTTTCCATTCGCTACCCATTCCCAGTTCCCCTACCAGTCTTACTGTCTCTGTCTCTCTACCTGAAACGTCCTGCATTCCCTTCCGTCCAGAGATGCTGCCTATCCCGCTGAGTTACTCCAGCATTTTGTGTCCATGTTCAAGACTAAAGGGCCTGTCCCACGAGCATGCGGCTGCATGCGGCAGGCGCGACCAAACCGGAAGCGGGGGCCGTGCGGAGGTTGAGTGAGTGACGTGAAGTTCGAGCGAAGTCCGCGGGAAGTTCGCGCTTGACGTACGGCGTCAAGTCGCTGCGTCCAGCATTGAGATGCTGCGTATGTCCGTCGAGGCGGCTGCGCGCTGGCAGACCGTTGCCGCGCTAACCTTTTGAACACGGTCAGTTTTTTGGAGCCCTGAGCGATGTTGGGACCAGCTCCGCACAACTCCATACGGCTCCGGCGATCGAAGTGGGACCGGCCCCGCGAGGCCGTACGGCTCAAGTGACCACGTTAGGTCGCGCTTGCCGCATGGAGTCGCATGCTTGTGGGACAGGCCCTTAACAAGAGTATTTCTGTACAAAATCATTAGATCAAAGTATCATATGTTTTTGATGTTCTGAGAGACAGAGATAATAAGTTTCCATGAAATGCTATATGACAGGTACACAAAAATGCTGGAGAAACTCCGCGGGTGCAGCAGCATCAATGGAGCGAAGGAAATGGGTAACGTTTCGGGCCGAAACCCTTCTTCAGACTCCAATGCTATATGATTGTTATGCTGCTGAAACAAAAGGAGCAAAACATTTATCCAGTTATTTTGACTAATCAGGCATATGCTTTTAAAGGGAGTTAATTGGTGCTTGTGGAGTGTTCTTTTGAAATGAATGTTCCCATTGACTTGATGCCCATTAATTGATGTGCGGTGCATTACCAACCATGATGTTTTCATTGTTACCGTTCCAGAAAAAAGCTCTGATTTCATTCTTGTGTTCAATTGGTTTTCTTTCATGAAACTACTTTCACATTCCAGGCTACAAGGGAGTTTGGAACTTGAAATATGCAAAGAGAATCTTTCTATAAACGCATTGTGTCGTAAGGCATTGTGGCGCATAGTTTTTTTTTTGCTGAATTATAATCATTTATCAATATTTAGCCCCTGAACTTTGGAGATATTTGGACAACGGGGTCTAGGCTTATTTTAAATGGAAACTGGCTTCTGTGTCATGCTCAGGAAAAACGTTTGCCATTTTAAGACTGAACCTGATGCAGCTTGTGTCCTGCACACTTTGGCCAGTGTCAATTGGCACGCAGCCAAAATCATTAAAAAAGTTAAGTGGTCTTTATATATATATATACGTTGGCCAAACAGAATGGCACTTTAACCCTATACATTAGCCTGCAATGCCCTGCAATCACTTTAACCAGCTCCACTCCACAAGAACACATTGGCACAGCGGTAGAGTTGCTGCCTTACAACGCCAGAGACCTGGGTTCAATCCTGACCACGGGTGCTGTCTGTACGGAGTTTGCATGTTCTCCCTGTGTACCTCATTACCCCTTTCTACCAGATGCTTTTAGCTGAGGAGCTTATAGTATTAGCCTGGTTCTTCACAATTTTGAAGTCTCATTCTTATGCCACCCACTGAGAAATCCGTAAACCTTCTAGTTACTCCAGCACTTTAGTCCCATAGATGCTGCTGCACCCGCTGAGTTTCTCCAGCACTTTTGTCTACCTTCGATTTTCCAGCATCTGCAGTTCCTTCTTAAACAATATCCCTCGGTACATTGGGACAGGAAGTTAGATAGCTTCAAAGGTGGTAGAATTGTTATTGTAACTAGAGTAAGGTTTCACAGCGTATTACAAACTTCAAAAAGCTTTTTTAGTTTCCTGTTAAGCTTCGTAAACACAATTAATGCGATAGAGCCTGAGATTAAATGTAGTCAGTTTTACCTCGGTTCATAGAAACATAGAAAATGGGTGCAGGAGTAGGCCATTCAGCCCTTTGAGCCTGCGACACACAGGCAATTTAGAGGTTGATTTTGTTTTTAATTGAGGTTTATGCTTCTGGATGTTGCTGGGAAGGCCAGTGTCTATTGTCCATCTCTGTGTGCGTTTGAGAATGACGCAGTGACCCACTATTTCAACTGTGATCGCTTCTGATGAGGGTACTTCCACAGCGCCATTGGATATAGCGTTCCAGAAACTAGATTTAGCACGGATAAAGGACTGGGTTATATTTGCAAATCAAAATGCTGAATACTCAATGGGTCAAGCAGCATCTGTGGAGGAAAAATATATTTGCTGACATTTCAGTTTAAGACCCTGAATTCAGTCTTGCAGGAAACTGGTTGAACTTGGCAAATGCTCCCCGCATATTAACACTGTCCTGTTAATGTAGGGCCAATTTGTACATTTATACCAAGCCGATACATGAACACATTGTGTAAATAATACAGGACAGTGCAGTGGTAGAGTAGCTGCCTTACAGCGCCAGAGACCGGGTTGGATCCTGACTATTGGTGCTGTCTGTACGGCGTTTGAATGTTCTCCCTGGGACTGCGTGGGTTTTCTCCAGGTGCTCTGATTTCCTCTCACATTCCAAGGCCATACAGGTTTGTAAGTTAATTGGCTTTGGGAAAAGTGCAACCTGTCCCTAGTGTACAGAGTGATCGCTGGTCAGTGCGGAACGAGGGAGACGGGGATTAATTTTGCACAGATTCTTTGCATCTAACCATCCTCGGTTCACCACATTTCGGTGGAAAATCCACTGCCTTATTTCACAAAATGGTTGTAACTTTGATCATAAGTGAACTAGAATAGCTTCAGGCAGGGTTTCGAACAGTAGATACATCTTTGAGCTTGAAACAACTGAGGACGTTAAATTCAAGTGGTTAAACATTGTCTGCAACAACGGTGATAAGAATGTTCAATTAACTTTTTGTAACGTTGTGGGTGCCAGTTACATGGCAATCCTTTGTGTACTGACTAGGTGAAGTCTGCTGTGTGAGTTGTGTGCAAAGCAAATAATTTCACTGTACTGAGTGAATGTTTGTGGCAATAAAGTATCATCATCATCATTAAACCCCTGTCCCACGGTACGAGTTCATTCCAAGAGCTCTCCCAAGTTTGCCCTGATTCGAACTCGGAGATTTACAGTAATGGCCACTCGTCGGTACTCGGGGCTCTCGTGGAACATGTTGAAAAATCTTCACGAGCTTACCTGCCGTTAGCGAGTCTTCCTGAGTACCTGCCGTTAGCGCTAAGAGACGTCCCCGAGCTTCGACGTACCCGCTATGTTCATTCTCCGTGCTTACCACGAGTTTGATTTTTTTTTAACCTCGGGAGAGCTCTTGGAATGAACTCGTACCGTGGGACAGGGCTTTTACCATCAAGACCGAGGTTTAAAAGCCAGTCCCAGTTATTGTATCCATGACAGAACCAGATTCTCATAACATTGCTTATCTGGTTAGCTCTTAGAATCACAATGCCGTGGAAACAGCAACTCTTGGTTCACTGAGTTTACTTAAGTCCACAGGAAGGATATCTGCTACACAAAAATGCTGGAGAAATTCAGCGGGCGCAGCAGCATCTATGGAGCGAAGGAAATAGGCAACATTTTGGGCCGAAACCCTGAAGGGTTTCGGCCCAAAATGTTGCCTATTTCCTTCGCTCCATAGATGCTGCTGCACCCGCTGAGTTTCTCCAGCATTTTTGCGTACATTCAATTTTCCAGCATCTGCAGTTCCTTCTTAAACAAGGATATCTGCTTTCCTTAAACATTCTGGTCCACATGTGACTCCAGACTCATCAATTTGGTTGAGGCTTATAGGCCTTCTTAAATGGGGCAACTCAGGGTAGATAATAAATGTTGGCGCTAGTGATGTCTGTGTCCTGTGCATCATTAAATTAAAAAAATGTGTTATTGTATATGTAATAGTGTGCCTTATGCCCCTGTCCCACTTAGGAAACCTGAACGGAAACCTCTGGAGACTTTGCGCCCCACCCAAGGTTTCCGTGTGGTTCCCGGAGGTTGCCGGAGGTTGCAGGTAGTGGAAGCAGGTAGGGAGACTGACAAAAACCTCCGGGAACCGCAAGGAAACCTTGGGTGGGGCGCAAAGTCTCCAGAGGTTTCCGTTCAGGTTTCCTAAGTGGGACAGGGGCATTAGATAAAGGCTCATTAATCTGGTGATCTCCCCGTGATATCTACTTGCATCTAATTTATGACTTTGGTTCTTAACTTCTTCACAGTCTTAAACTGTTAAGTGGCAGCAGCATCTTCCCATTATCATGCAGCTCTTGACATCAGCTATCAAAGTAGTCCAGTCCTGCCTGTTCGCGAAAGAGAGAGCACAGTGGCGGTTTGCTGTGAAATTTAATTGACCCGTGCTTCATCGAAGAAAGCCTCCTGCGTTTATTTAAAATTGAGTAGTCTGCAAAGCATCTGCATGTGTGGGCCCAAAACAACTAAGGCATTGAAAGGGAATCTGCACAAGCAACACCAGAGCTGTTTGTTTAAGGAACATAGTTTGCTGGCATGGTATAAGAAATGTAAAATGGGAAAAACACTACACTCGGTGCCTGAAGCACATCCAATCTGTAACGTGAGCAAAGTGCTTGATTTCTAGAGAAGGAGAAAAATAAAAACGTGAGATTTATGGTTATGGTCCTGCTACAGATATAATTACACAGCAGTTGTCATTATTTCAATTTCACTAGCTGTTTGTCACTTCGTGAATAATTCCCCAAAACCAAGGTGTTGTTCACTATTTTCTTTTGGGAGAATTGTTGGCAGTCGCGGGATTGGAATACATTTCATTTCCAGCGCTTATTCCAGCTGTGGACTGGCAATACTTTCTCCTGCATCAGAGCAGCACAATTACTTGTCATCAGCTGACCTGAACGCAGATTCGGATTGGAAAGCTCTGTGCCTGCAGCTGCAATGTAGGCTGATTTCAGGGACAAGGTTCCACTGTCTCTCCAATATAGCATAAGCACAGAAGGAGTTATTCTGTAGGCTTCAGGATGCAGATATGGGTTGCTCTGCCAGCATTGTTCTGCTTGAAGCCATTCATTCCTTGGTTCAGAGGAACTGTGCACATATCTGCACTCGGCACCAGAAACAGTTGTCACTTGAATTTCTGCCACTGGATGAATCTGATGAAATGAGCAGAACCAGACCTCTCCTAATAATGGTATAGTAATTTTTCTGTGTTAATAATTTACAGATCTTTATTTGTAAATTCCTTTGTTTCTACGAATCTTTTAAAGTTGAGTTGACACTTTGACTTTCATAATTGTGGTAAAATACATCCCGACCTTTATAAAACATTTTGGTGGTGGGATTGTTTTATTAAGGGCAGCAGATCAGTCGGGTTCCAATGCAAATTACATTAGTCGTCACGAGGCAAATAGAAAGGTTAAGTCACTTGTTGTTTTTCCAGCAAACAGAATATCACACAGTCATTGTACTCTTACTCAGATGTTTCCCTTTAAACTTTAATATGGTTGTAGGTTTAAATTCTAAAATCTTGTATTAAGAAGCTCTGTAAGCCATGAAACGTTATAGTAAATTAATTATTTTTAATGCGGGTTGTGTTAAGGTTGCTGCTCTTTATTAATGCCAGCTTATGTGTTTTACAACGTCAACAGTCAAATTTTCAAAGATTATTGGATTTTCAATAACGATGGGCTACTAAAGATTTCACTTTTCTGCAAGGCAATTGCATAAAATGTTTACCAATCCTTTTAGTTAAGGCAGTATAATTGTCACTGAATGTGGCAGCAAGCTATCTTTTAATACTTTGATGTGACTAGCACTGTCTTTGGTTTTGTGATAATGGCCAGATAGAAAATATCAATAGCTCATTTCAAAATTGTTAGAGTCACAGGATGTACTGAGAAAAGCACAAGAAGGGAGCAAACAGCAGCAAAATGTTGTGGTTATTTTACACAGCCATGCAACGTATGTTTAGAAAGGAGATGACGAGGAATTTCTTTCGTCAGAGGGAGGTGATTTTGTTGAATTCATTGCCACTGAAGGCAGTGGAGGACAAGTCAATGGATATTTTTAAGGCGGATAGATTCCCGAATAGTACGGCTGTCAAGTGTTATGGGGAGAAGGCAGGAGAACGGGGTTGAGAGTGAACGATAGATCAGCCATGATTTGATGGCAGAGTAGACCTGATGGGCTGAATGGCCTAATTCTGCTGCAATAACTTGTGACCTTATAACCTTATAACTCCCATCCATATATGGGTGTTGGAATTGCCATATTGGACCATGGTGCAATGAGTCCAGAATTTTCTACAATACCTCGGCGAAGTTGGAATATTCGGTGACTCGTCAGATCTCTTTTAATATCTAAGACAATAGAGTTACCTTCTTAATGCTTATATCTATGCTCTACTCAACAGCCAAAAATCTGTAGCCTCCCTTTGATCTGGCATTTTGTTGGTTCACATGCTTGAGCAACGGTGTTTTATCATTAATGTTTTATTATTATTAATGTTTAGTGTTTTCTGAGTAATTCGTAACTGTCACTGTATGTCATGTTGTTACTTGTGGGCGGAGCACCAAGGCAAATTCCTTGTATGTGAATACTTGGCCAATAAACTTACTTACTTACGCTGGGGACAGGACAGGAGATTGGTTTCTCTCCTGGTATTTGAAACTGCTAACTCTCTCCACCATTGACCTACCAATGAAAACGGACACCTGCTCTTCTGCCTTTCTCTTTCTGAAGGCAACGATTAAGGGCCTGTCCCACGAGCAAGCGCGACCAAACCGGAAGCGGGTGCCGCGCGGAGGTCGAGTGATCCCCGTACAGGGCCGGTCCCACCAGTATGTGACAGCATGCGGCGAGCGCGACCAAACCGGAAGCGGGTGCCACGCGGAGGTCGAGTGAGTGACGTGAAGTTCGAGCGAAGTTCGCGTGTGAGGTACGCCGTCAAGACGCTGCGTCCGGCGTTACGAGACGCTGCGTATGCCCGGCGGCTGTGGGCCGGTAGGCCGTTGCCGCGTGGAATTTTTGAACACTGTATGTTTTTTTGGAGCCCTGCGCGATGTCGGGACCAGCTCCGCACAACTCCATACGGCTCCGGCGATCTAAGTGGGACCGGCCCCGCGAGGCCGTATGGCTCAAGCGACCACATTAGGTCGCGCTTGCCGCATGCAGTCGCATGCTCGTGGGACAGGCCCTTAGTTCCTTGGTCTTGTTGATGATGAGTGAGACATTGTTGTTATGACACCACCCAACCAGGTATTCCATCTCTCTCCTCTACGCTGACTCTTCACCACCGCCTGCTATGATTGACGGCATCTGCTTGAATCAACCCAGGGTAGCTCCTTCTATCTCACGATGCTGACCATTTTGATGAAATGCCTCATCATCTCCGTTCTAAACACACTTGCATTGTATCTGGCACAGGATTCTTCATTTATAAAGTTCCTCAATGTAATTACTCCTCTCCACAATTATTTCTGGTAAATTTTGCAGCGTTAGGTGTGCACTATTCAACATGCTCTTTAGCCAACATAGAGGCCAATTAACCTACAAACGTGTACATCTTTGGAATCTGGGAGGAAACCATAGCTCCCGGAGAAAACCCACGTGGTCAAGGGGATAAAATACAAACTTCATACAGGCGGCACCTGTAGTCGGGATCAAACCTGGGTCTCTGGTGCTGTGCCACCGTGCTGCCCAAGTTTGGGTTGTTTTTTTTCACACGTGACCCATGCTTTCTCCACAATGATTTCCAATAGTTTCTGGGAACAACTGCCGTCGATCCTGGGATTTTCAACACTTGGGTCGAGTGGATCCTAGATTTGGTGTGTGCGGTTGTGTATGGCATTTTGTGCCACAAGTAAGTTCCATGAGAAGAAAAAAATCTGCTCATTGTGTCCTCAACCCAACTCTACCTCTTACCTACCTTCTTGGAGCAACAGGATGCCTCTGTGTTCTTTAATGCCTTTGTGTTTCCACACTAGATGTGGATGCCTGCTCCCAGTATGAATAGAACCCAGTCCTTAGGATTTAGATTGTCTCAAGGCCCAGATAGATATTCCAGTAGTTTTGCTCTGCCACAAGCCAAATATTTACCCCAGTTTCCAATTTTGTCCTTGATTAAAAACATTTTGTGAATGAGACGGGTTAGGAAATTTGGCTGAGTGACAACACATCTTAGAAAACTTGATATTGGATGGATGTTCCATAATTGTCATATATGTTTGGCTTTGAGTTAAGTGTTATTTGTTTAAAAAGAGCATGTTAAATAGTGCACACTTAACTTGCTGCAAAATTTATAAGAGATAATTGTGGAGAGAAGTAATTACATTGAGGAACTTTATAAATGAAGAAAACGGTGCCAGATAGCTATTCTGTAGTAGACACCTTTTGAGGAGAGATGAGGCTGTTGTAGTTTTACTATTCCACCAGCAGAGAAGGGTCAATGTAAAGTCAGGTGTGCAATCGATAAAATCCGTTTTACATCCAGTGTGTGTGCCTTGTTAACACCTTTGCCTCTCAAGGGAGAGCCATGACACTTGGCTTAATATGCACTGTAATTATACCATGGCCTGACTCTGATGTTGATTTCCTATAACTGTGAAGTCCTTTGCATGATAAAATAGCAGTGTATCCGGCACTTGACTGGTTTGGGCAGAGTTTTCAATAGAATGGATTGCATATAGTCTATAGAAGATGCAAGCTTGATTTGTTAATAAAAAAAAAGCACAACAGAGGATGTACTTCCTACGGCAGCTGAGGAAGCACAATCTGCCACAGGCAATGATGGTCCAATTCTACACGGCCATCGTAGAGTCTGTTCTCACCTTCTCCATCATGGTCTGGTTTGGCTCAGCCACCAAGCACGACACCTGGAGGCTGCAGCGAATCGTCCGATCAGCAGAGAAGATTATTGGCTGTAACCTTCCCGCCATTGATGAACTGTACACTGCAAGGGCCAGGAAGCGAGCGGGCAAGATCATCTCTGACCCCTCTCACCCTGGCCACAAACTCTTTGAATTACTTCCCTCTGGAAGGCGATTCCGGACAGTCAAAGCTGCCACAGCCAGACATAAAAACTGTTTTTATCCACGAGTAGTTGCTCTACTCAACAGCTAAATATTTGTAGTCTCCCTTTGATCTGGTATTTTGTAGGTTCACATGCTTGATCAGTGGTGTTTTATCATTAATGTTTTATTATTATTAATGTTTAGTGTTTTCCGAGTCATTTGTAACTGTCACTGTACGTCATGTTATTACTTGTGGGCGGAGCACCAAGGCAAATTCCTTGTATGTGAATACTTGGCCAATAAACTTACTTACTTAAGTAGTTCTCAAGTGTATGCAGAGCACAGTGTAATTCTTTTGTGCAGCCCACAAATACACAGTCTCCATATTTTGGCAATGTTTACAAAGACCCAATGTCACGTCCCTCTCCTTGCCCGACCCCCTCTGTGTCCCAGGGACAGTTCTTGCAGCTGACCTTGAAGGCACTGGAGGCAATACCCTGCTCCACTCTGACCGACCCACTCCTTGCACCAGCAGTTGCCAGTGGCTCTCTCCACAATTCTCCATCTCCATCCCTTAAATATCATGCAAACTCAAATCATGGATTAATGGATAAAACCTGATGCACCATCTCAATCGGCCAGGGAAATACGATGGTGTTATGGTGGTACATTTATATAACATTGGAAAGTTAGTCGGAAGTGGAGACAGAAAATATTGTATCATTTTCTTTTGTTTTCCTGTTACCTTCTGATATTGGTGAGGTATTTTGCCCAACATTTTTTTAATCTTATAAACCCAAACCATCTGGCAGATTTTCGACTTAGTGGATAAATGTCACAATAATTGATTTGAATTTTTTTTTTAAAAGCGCAGTTTCCGAAATCTAAAATATCAACACGAAATGCAGGAAATAGTCAACAGGTCAAGATTCAAGATTCAAGAGAGTTTATTGTCATGTGTCCCAGATAGGACAATGAAATTCTTGCTTTGCTTCAGCACAGCAGAATATAGAAGGCATAAATACAGAACAGATCAGCGTGTCCATATACCATTATATAAATATATACACACATCAATAAATAAAACAGATAAAATGCAAATAAACAGATAATGGGCTATTAATGTTCAGAGTTTTGTTTGAGTTGAGTTCAATAGCTTGATGGCTGTGGGGAAGAAGCTATTTCTTAACCTAGATGTTGCAGTCTTCAGGCTCCTGTACTTTCTACCTGAAGGTAGCGGGGAGATGAATGTGTGGCCAGGATGATGTGGGTCCTTGATGATACTGCCAGCCTTTTTGAGGCAGCGACTGTGATAGATCCCCCTCGATGGTAGGGAGGTCAGAACCGATGATGGACTGGGCCGTGTTTACTATTTTTTGTAGTCTTTTTTGCTCCTGGGTGGATAACGAAAGTGTTAACACTTCAGGACGTAGACTCTTCACTATGTTTTTATTTCATTAGAGTCTAATACTGGTAATTGGGTGTGGAAATGTCCGTCAGAAGCCAGATGTATGTGCTGTATGTTTTTGGTGGGTGTGATTCTGGCAAGAAACAACAATTCTGGGATTCATTTTAATCCAAACTTTATTTGTTAGATTCTCAGAACTAATTTTTGCAGTTTGACTGATTTTACAAAGTTGTGGATCTTATTTACCTTGGAAGATGAGCATATTCTAAATCCTACCTCTGAACCAATAAAGTAACGGAATTATTATCATTGGTTTATTTATTTGAAAAGAACAAGCACTCAATGGAACCAAACTTGTACATTTGGTATTTGAACAATTCACCATATTTAATAAAGAAGGCATCTATACTGCGTGTAGCTGACTTGTGCGAGAAACATCAAAGGCAAGACACTTTTCCTGCCAAAAGAGGCTTTTAATAGGGAACAAAGCAAAATATTGAAACATGTTAATCCTTTACGAGAGTGTAGGATTTAAGAATAAAAAACTTTAATTTCATTGCACTTTTCACATCCTCGTGATGTCTGAGAGTGGATCACAGCCAGACAATTATTTTTGAAGTGTCATCACTCTTGGAATGTGTGCACTGCATCCAATTTCATTTCAAAGAATCAGCTCAGCAGAGATTAGCAAGGCTTGCTGGAGATCATAGTCGGGCAGCAGGTACACTGACCCACATTTTCCTGGGTGGATGTTACAATCCACTCTGCTCTTGAATGAAGATAACAGCAGGGGGGGACCACCAATCAGGTTGGCACTGGCAAAAGCTACTTCACCTGTGATCTCAAGTGAAATTTATACTGTTCAAACATGACGTTTGTGATAAATATTGCAGTCTCGTCCTGAACCAGTTTATTTCAACTCTAGATAAATCTGCGATTTAATGATTTCGTTAGCAGAATGGGACGGCACAGTGGCACAGCGTTAGAGCTCCTGCTTTACAGTGCCAGAGACCCAGTTCGATCCTGACTTTGGGTGCTGTCTGTACTGAGTTTGTATGTTCTCCCTGTGACCACATGAGTTTTCTCCGGGTATTCCGATTTCCAGACGTGCAGGTTTGCAGGTTAATTGGCTTCGGTATACTGTCCCCAGTGTGTAGGACAGAATTAGCATATGTTTGATCACTGGTCAGCATGGACTTGGAGGGCTGAAGGGCCAGTTTCCATGCTGTATCTGTCAAACTAAACTAAACTAACCTACTTGCTTATGTTCCACTGTTAGTAGTCAGAGCAGCGCATATCTGAATCCGACAAACTGTGAACCTGGTGAATCGCCAGTTAATCTAGTTTCAGTAGTCTTGAGCAAAGGACAAATCATTGTTGGGAATTAGAAACATCTTCTGCTTTATTGCAGAATATTAAAGGATTTAATCCTTTCTATCCTTGCAGGCGACGAGCTCTTGTGAGCATCTCGTCAACGGGATGACAAATCAGTATTTCCCTGAAGTGCCAAGCTGCTGAAACCCTGGAGAAAGATTGAAACTAATCCTACCTAAGTGCCCTTACAGTTGTGACCAGCTTGTTCCAATCAGAAAGACTTTGCATTCTAACCTTTACTATTTGCTAAATACAAGGAGGCCTTTCTATAATACCGTGTCATTCCCTCTGCCTCATTCATCATCAGAGAAGATAGAACAGTAAAGGACAGTTATGGGCCCTTCGGCCCACAATGTTTGTGTCGAATATGATACCAAGTTAAAATGGTATCAATCTGAGGGGGACGGTTTCTGTCGGGGGGTGGGGGTGGGGTGGCGTGGGGGGGGGGGGGGGGGGGGGGGGGGGGGGGGGGGGGTTGGCGGGTTGGGGGGGGGGGGGTGGGGGGGCGAGGGAGGGGGGGTGGGGGGGGGTGTGTGGGGGAGGGAGGGATGTAGTGGAAGGGGGTGTAGGAAGGGGGTTGGGGGAGGGGTGTGTGGGGGAGGGGGGGTGTGGGGGGGGGGGATTTGGGGGGGGGAGGGGGTGTGTGAGGGTGGGGGGGGGGGTGTTGGGGGAGGGGGTGTGTGGGGGAGGGGAGTGTTGGGGGAGGGGGTGTAGGGGAGGGGGGTGTAGGGGTTGGGGGGGGGGTGTAGGGGGTGTTGGGGAGGGGGAGTGTACTGGGGGGGAAGGTTTTGTAGGGGAGGGGGGGGGAGTGTTGGGGGGAGGGGGTGTGTGTGTGGGGAGGGGAGTGTGTGGGCTCACTGGTTCCCGGCCCTGACTCCGACCGCACTCCAGGATCCGGCTCCGGACTCACTCAGTGGCTCCCGTACCCAGCGCCTGTCGCACTCGCAGCCCCCGCCCGCGGAACACAGCCCGCCCCAGCCTCCCAGAACACAGCCCGCCACAGCGAACACAGACTCCCTCGGACACAGCCCACACTTCACTCCTTTAGCTTTATTCTAGGCGCCAGTGGACGGGCAGCTTCTGGACGTGCTCACGGACTCAGCCCGGCCTCCAGGGCTTTATTCTCCTTGCCCCGGTGATTGACAGCGGGTGCCGGAAGGGGCGTCGCCGTCCCAGCAAAAAACAGACCAATACCCTTTCTAATATTTCATCGTTTGGAACAAAACTCGGTGTGCTTGGAGCATAGGAGAACGGTGAGCAAAGTGGCGAAAAAATCCTAGCGATATAGGGTACCGTTTTTGCGCAAATTTTAAAAACAACGCAAACGGGAAGAGGACAAGATGAGAGTTTTGGTAATAGTAGAGATAGATTAACTGCAATGTAATATCTCTGTCTTGATTTCACTTGGAATTTGAACTTTTTTGATTTAGTTTAATTTATTGTTCACTGAGGTAGAGTAAAAAGCTTTTTTGTTGCGTGCTGTCAGGTCAGTGCAAAGACTCGTTCTATGATGGTTGGTGGTTTGATTTAATGGAAAGGGAATTATCAACCTTCCTTGTTTGTTATTCCTAATATCAGAGGTCTAGGAATGTACCTGCTTCTGTGTAAACATTGATAACTTTTGGGCATTTGACTATGCTGGTGTGTTGCGGCAGGTCCACAATTACAACGAGTGAAAGAGCATGAGACTTTGGTGTCCGTAGAATCTATTTAGAACCGTGTGCGGCCAAGTGGTGCAGTGGTAGAGTTGCTACCTTACAGCGCCAGAGACCCAGGTTTGATCCTGACTACGGGTGCTGTCTGGGTGGAGTTAGCACGTTCTCCCCGTGACCTGCGTGGGTTTTCACTGAGTGCTCCAGTTTCCTCCCACACTCCAAAGACGTGCAGGTTAGTGTTAGTGTGTGGGGGTCGATGGGACTGTTTATGCACTGTATCTCCGAAACTAAAACTAAAACTTGATGGCTTCTGCTAGGTTCCCCAATATTCACGGAAGCCAGTTACTACTGCCAAGATTGCTCCTCATACTTACTGGAACAGGTGTGGGGTGCTTATCTTTTCCAGCTGAAGTATTGCAGCAGTAGATACATGGCCTGTGTGTACCACCACCTCCAACACTACAATGAATTCCCCGGTGGGGGTCCCTCTACGCAGGGATTCTCCCTCTCTACATTGGGGACCTGGGGTGGAGGGTATTGCACCGAGGAGTTCCCTGCAACCTGTTTCTCTCGCGGTTCACAGACTCGCCAACCGCCTGCCACTTTTGCGGGCAGGAAGAGTCTGTGTACCACGTGTACATGGAGTGTGTGAGGCTGCAGCCACTGTTTGAATATCTAAAGGGGCTGCTCCTTGCCTTCTGGCTGCATTTTTCACCCACCATCCTCATCTTTGGACACCCTGTGCGTAGGGGAGAGGGAGGGTAGGGCTGAAGATGTCCTGGTTGGGTTGCTCCTGGGCCTGGCCAAGCTGGCCATCCGCGAGTCACAGCGCCAGGCGGTGGAGCGCTCTACCCGATCCGGCTGCCTGCCCCTTTTCCGGGGTTACGTCCGTGCCCGGGTGGGATTAGAAAGGGAATACGCCCTGTCCACGGGCACCCTGAGGGAGTTCCGGGACCGCTGGGCTCCGCAGGGTGTTGAATGTATCCTCAATAAGGATTGTATCATAATTGTATAATAGTTTATTATGGATATATGTTTGTATTGTATTTATGGTGGTGGGTTCTGGCTTGTTTTATTGTAGTGTAAATATTATTTTTTAATAATTAAAAAAAAAAAAAAAAAAAAAAAAAAAACACTACACTGAAGAAACTGAAGGAGCAGTATCATTTTGTGTATTAGCCTGCATCTGCGGATCTTTATTTCTACAAAAAATATTTTAGCCTCGGTTTATAATTTGTCCTGGCTCATCATTAATCTCTTAAGTAAGGCTTAGAGCCAATATATCTTTGCAGTTGTAAAAGATAAATCATAGACTTACAGTAAATTCTGAAACAATCATGCAACATAGCCTGCAGTACTTTTAGAATGCAAGAGAGAGCCGAGGTTTTAAGTTTGGCCAAATATGTTGCTGATATTCGTCACTTTGTTCAATCACAGGGAGATAAATTGTACGCATGGAACTAAATAAATATTATGCCATCAGTGCCCTTTAATGTCACAATAAACACCAAAGCAGTTCATCATATAAATGCTTTCAGGACACCTGCAGCTGCCTTGAATATTCAATACATGCCACAAGTTGGGCTGGGGACACAAAGGGCCGTGGATGCTGGAATAAGGCACACCGATGCTGGAAGAACTCAGTGGGTCAGGCAGCATCCGTGGAGAGATATAGATGGTCGATATTTTAGGTTGGGACTCCTTATTTGTACTGCCAGTCAATTGTTCATCTCTCCCCCTCCTCCCCCCCCACAAAGGTTTCTTAGTTTACACTTCCTTTGAGTAAATACAGGGCTATGATAATCAATGAAGACTGAGACAGATGGAGATAGATTGCTATAGCACATATAGCCCTTTGGCCCAACTCATCCATGCTAACCAAGATGTCCACCCAACAATTGTGCTCAAAGGAGCACACAATCTCTCTCAACCACCACATTATGAATCACCGTTCACTCAACCTGTGATTGAATTTGATGAAGAAACAAAGAACTGCAGATGCTGGTTTATTCCAAGTATAGACACAAAGTGCTGGTGTAACTCAGCGGGTCAGGCAGCATCTCTGGAGAACATAGATAGGTGACGTTTCAGGACGTGCCGAAGTTTCAGGTCAGGACCCTGCTTCAGACTTTCCACCTATGCTTTTTCTCCAGAGATGCTGCCTGGCCCACTGAGTCATTTCAGCACTTGTCTGTCTGTCATTGTATGAGATGATCTCACCATTCATGGAAATAGTTGATGCTATTTCAGTCTTTCTCAGATTCAGATTCAGATTCAGAATCAAACTTCATTGTCATTGTGCAGCGTACAGTACAGAGACAACGAAATGCAGTTAGCATCTCCCTAGAATAGCGAACATAGAATAATGAGCAATAAATATATATATGTACATACAGCAGTAATTGTCTGAGTGCAATTTTTCTGGGGGGAGGAGTGTCCGGGGTGGGGGGTGATTGGCAGTCACCAAGGTGCAGAGTTAAGTAGTGTAACAGCCGCAGGGAAGAAGCTGTTCCTGGACCTGCTGGTCCGGCAACGGAGAGACCTGTAGCGCCTCCCGGATGGGAGGAAGGTAAACAGTCTGTGGCTGGGGTGAGAGCAGTCCCTGACGATGCTGCGCGCCTTCACAGACATCGCTTGCTTTGGACAGACTCAATGGAGGGGAGTGAGGAACCGGTGATGCGTTGGGCAATTTTCACCGCCCTCTGCAGTGCTTTCCGGTCAGTGACAGAGCAGTTGCCATACGATGTGTTCAAGAAGGAACTGCAGATGCTGGAAGATCGAAGGTACTCAAAAATGCTGGAGAAACTCAGCGGGTGCAGCAGCATCCATGGAGCGAAGGAAATAGGTGAAGTTTCGGGGCCGAAACCCTTCTTCAGGCTCCAGTTGCCATACCATACTGTGATACAGTTGGTAAGGATGCTCTCGATGGTGCAGCGGTAGAAGTTCACCAGGATCTGAGGAGACAGATGGACCTTCTTCAGTCTCCTCAGGAAGAAGAGACGCTGGTGAGCCTTCTTGACCAGAGTTGAGGTATTGTGGGTCCAAGAGAGGTCAGAAACCTGAAGCTGGAGACACATTCCACCTCCGTCCTGTGGATAGGAGTGTGTGTGTCGCCCCTAGACCTTCTGTAGTCCACAATGAGCTCCTTGGTCTTCTTAGAGTTAAGGGCCAGGTTGTTGTCAGCGCACCATGCTGCTAAGAGCTGGACCTCCTCCCTATAGGCCGACTGATCGTTGTTGCTGATGAGGCCAATCACCGTTGTATCATCTACATATTTGATGATGGTGTTAGTGCCATGTACAGGTGTGCAGTCGTAGGTGAAGAGGGAGTAGAGGAGGGGGCTCAGCACACAGCCCTGTGGAACGCCAGTGTTCAGGGTGAGGGTTGAAGAGGTGTGCTTGTCTAACCTAACAGACTGTGGACTGTTGGTTAGAAAGTCCAATATCCAGTTGCAGAGGGAGGGGTCGATGCCCAGGTTACCGAGTTTGGTGATCAGTTTTGATGGTATAATGGTGTTGAATGCTGAGCTGTAATCAACTAACAGCATTCTTACGTAAGTGTCTCTGTTGTCGAGGTGGGAGAGGGCGGAGTGAAGTGCCGTTGAGATGGCATCCTCCGTACTCCTGTTCTTGCGGTAGACGAACTGATAGGGGTCCAGTGTGGGAGGTAGGCAGCCTTTGAGATGTGCCAGGACAAGCCTCTCGAAGCACTTGGTGATGATGGGAGTAAGTGCAACTGGGTGGAAGTCGTTGAGGCTTGCCGCAGTGGAGTGTTTTGGCACCGGCACGATGGAGGTGGTTTTAAGGCACGTGGGGCCAACTGCTTGAGCAAGTGACAGGTTGAAGATGTCAGTCCAGACATCTGTCAGCTGCGCAGGACAGGCCCTGAGGACGTGCCTGAGGATTCTCCCCATGCTCCCTCTTTCCTACTTTAATATAATGAGTATAATAGATTTTCAGATTTTCTATTTTTGACCAGCTACTTTTCAGTATTCTTATTCATAGTTATTCTCGGTTGGGCTCTAAGTATTGATCCTTCTGTTTGAACAATTGGTTTTAATCCATCAGGAAAATAGTTGGACAAGCAAAATAAGGCTCTCCTCGTGAAGAATGCTAACCATAAAAAGGGAAATATTAATATTGAGGTCATAAGGTCATAAAGAATAGTAGAATTAGGCCATTCGGCCCATCAAGTATACTCCGCCATTCAATCATGGCTGATCTATCTCTCCCTCCTAACCTCATTCTCCTGCCTTCTCCCCATAACCTCTGACACCCACACTAATCAAGAATCTATCTATCTCTGCCGTAAAAATATCCATTGACTTGGGCTCCACAGCCTTCTGTGGCAAAGAATTCCACAGATTCACCACCCTCTGACTAAATAAAATGTTCCTCATCTCCTTCCTAAAAGAACGTCCTTTAATTCTAAGGCTATGACCTCCAGTCCTAGACGCTCCCACTAGTGGAAACATCCTCTCCACATACACTCTATCCAAGCCTTTCACTGTTCTGTATGTTTCATAGTACAGGCCCTCTGCCGACAAACGCTCATCATAGGTTAACCTACTCATTCCTGGGATCATTCTTGTAAACCTCCTCTGGACCCTCTCCAGAGCCAGCACATCCTTCCTCTGATATGGTGCCCAAAATTGCTCACAATATTCCAAATGTGGCCTTACCAGCACCTCATAGAGCCTCAACATTACATCCCTGTTTTTTTTTTTGTATACGAGCCCTCTTGAAATACATGCTAGCATTGAATTTGCTTTCTTTACCACCAATTCGATTTGCAGATTAACCTTTTGGGAATCCTGCACAAGCACTCCCAAGTCCATTTGCATCTTTGATTTCTGGATTCTAACCCCATTTGGAAAATAATTTACAAATTAAGATAAATACATTTTTAATTATTGTCGCTCATATGAAATATTAATTGAAGTAAATTATGTATAATGCAAACACAATACAAAATACAATCATATCACTTATCTAATGAATGCAAATAACTTAAATTTGAATAATTTAAAGAATTTTATCACCCTCGGGAATTAAATGACCAATAATATATTGGTGCATTTCTAATCTGATTTAGCCACCAAATGCTTCATTAATATTTTTGATTAACATTTGTCTCAAAGAATGTGTAAAGGATCAAATTAAGAGGATTTTCTGATGGAAGTGATTATCAATCAAGGAGATCACCAGCTCCAGGCATTGGCAACAGAGAGGGTTTTTCTGATGGGTTTTTATTGGGTTGTTGTGAACTCACCCACCCCTTTCATTTCCCCTCCTTCCCCTAATTCCTTCTTCTGGCTTCACAAATCGCAACTATTCAATCTTATGGTCTCTGGCCTTTGTCCAACCATGTACATATACGCTCCCCTCACTTGTGTTCACCTATTACCTGCCACTCTTTGTCCTGCTCTTCCTCTCTTCCAGCTTTCTTTCCCACGCTCCCACCCCACATTCAGTCTGAAGAAGGGTCCTGTATGAAACATCACCTGTCCATGTTATCAAGAGATACCGAGCAGAGCCGCCGAGTTACTCCAGCACATTGTGTCTTTTCCCCCCCCCATAAACCAGCACCTGCAGTTCCTTATTTCAACATGAATCTGTCGCAGTTTGTGTGTGAGAAGAAAGTAAGGGGCGTAATTGTCCTTGCCTGGGGTATTGGAAGCGGATAACAATGGAAGAGGTCACTAAAGTTGAAGGTTACAGATGGTTTTTGAAGTGAGACAGGAAGAGCTAATTGGCAAGGGAGGAGACTTGAGTACAAAACCGAATCCTAAAATCGATCAATTAAATCAAATGACCTTCAATAAAATAAGTGGTCATATCAGTGTACCTGCTTACAGAAATTCAATCACAGGCCTGTTTCTTTGACGTTTACTAAGGTTAAGGGTGTCACTGGGACTTTCTGTGTCAAATATATTTTCTGGTTTAAGGGAAATTGATACTCAACAATAGTTGCGTGATCGTTTCATTCTTTGCATGATAAAAATCAGATGATTAATATAACAACTTTTATTTGCATATGCCTCAAAAGAAACAAAGAAACAAAGTCATTAAGTTTCTTTCATTTGCTTTATGAAAATATCGGTGGCACAGCTGGTAGTGGTGTTGCCTCACAACTCCAATGTCCTGGGTTATATATAATGGCACCCTTGCTGTCTCCGTGGAGTTTGTACATCCTCCCTGTCATTGTGTAGGTTTTTCTCAGGATGCTCTTGTTTCTACCCACACCCCTCTAAAGGTGAATTAACCACCCTAAATTGTCCCAAGTGAGTAGATGGGTGGTGGAATCTGCAGTAAAGTGAGATTGCGAGGAGTGTAGAAGGGGTTATGGTAGAATGAGTCAATAGGGACTTGTGTGCCCAAAGGGCCTATTTCTGTGCTGTGTCATTGACTTTAGACTATCGACTTTAGAAATACATCGTGGAAACATGCCCTTCGGCCCACCAAGTCCATGCTAACCAACAATCATCCCGTACACTAGCACTATCCTACACATTAGAGACAATTTATAATTTTTACCAAAGCCAATTAACCTGCAAGCCTATATGTTTTTAGAGAGCGGGAGGAAACCAGAGCACCTGGACAAAACCCACATGGTCACAGGGAGAACCGACAAACTCCACACAGACAGCATCCGTAATCAGGATCGAACCCAGGACTGTGAGCTGTACCATTGTGCCGCTGTACCACATGGCTCTAAGTACCTGAAACAATCAGAAATGCAAGAATTGTCGCATCAGTCCAGCACAGATTCAGACTGAGATTCCCAAACTTTTTCTTTCTTATTTGAAAAGCTTCAGATTTCATCAAACTTGGGAATTTTTTTTTTTTTTTTTTAAACCAGTGAGTTAATAGATGTTACAGAGTACCTATATACACTGTTCACTTTGCAAACTAAAGTAAATCAAATCTAGGCAACTAATTACATATTTTAACTGATCATTTGGAAACCGGATAGCTGAATTGCAAATATCAATAATAAAATAAAAAGCAGAAATAGTGGGTGGTCAGACAGTATCTTGAAAAGGGAAGAGAGACACAAAAAGCTGGAGAAACAACGGGTCAGACCGCATCTCTGAAGGAAAGGAATAGGTGACGTTTCGGGTCGAGATCCTTCTTCAGACTGCGAGTCGGGGGAAAGGGAAACGACACATATAGACGGTGATATGGTAAGATATTTCAGTTCAGTTTAGTTTAGTTTATTGTCACGTGTACTGATGTTCGGTGAAAAGTGTTTTGTTGCGTGCTAACCAGTCAGGAGAAAGACAATACATGATTACAATTGATCCATTTATAGTGTATAGATACATGATAATAGAATAACGTTCAGTGCAAGACAAAGCCAGCAAATCCAATCAAGGATTGTCCTTTAAGAAGGAACTGCAGATGCTGGAAAATCGAAGGTAGACAAAAATGCTGGAGAAACTCAGCGGGTGAGGCAGCATCTATGGAGCGAAGGAAATAGGCAACGTTTCGGGTCGAAACCCTTCTTCATTGTCCGAGGGTCATCAAAGAGGTAGTTAGTAGTTCAGCATTGCTTTCAGGTTGTGGTAGGAAGACCAAATTAATGAAAGATAGGCAAAAAGGTAACGATGATCAAGGAAATGGGCCATTGTTAGCTGTGGCAAGTGAAACTGAGTTAATGCTTCAGGTCAAAGACCCTTCTTGATAAAATCTTCTGATGACGGCTGTTTGAACTGGAACATTAACAAAACAGTTTCTCTTTTCACAAATGCCTCGCAAACTGCTGAGTACTGCCAGAATATTTTTATCTTTCTCATTTTCAGCTGCTGGAATCTTTTTGATATCCATTTACTGCAATTATTGTATGGGGCTGCCATTCACGGCAGTCAACAAGGGCCCCCGCTTACCAGTACACGTGTCCATCCCGGACAGGGGCACAACGCTGACCTCGGCCCCCATAACGACTAGAAATCTTCTGCCCTGGCGTATAGGCGGTAAATCTTGCCGACTGCACAGGGCAGGTGGCATTGGCGAGCTGCCGAGCCCCAACACTGATGATAGAAACACCATTCTCATTTAACGGCTTCTTCGGCAAGCTCTGGATGGTCCCGCGGGGCCCCTGGAGGGCGTGGCTCTAGGCCGCTGCGCTTTCCTGGGCACCGTGGACACCCGGTCCAGCGCGCTCACTTCCTGCCGCCTGGCCAGCCACAGATCATCGGCACGCTCCGCTAGAGCCAGAGGGCCTTGGAAACTCACCCCTGCGAGGAGCGGACGAATGTCATCGGGAAGCTGCTGTAAAAAGGCGTACTCGAATAACACGCATAGCTGGTGGCCATCCATAGACGAGAGCATTTCCCTCATTAGGACCGATGGCTTCTGGTTGCCAAGCCCGCCCATGTTGTAGATACGGGCCGCTCGCTCCATGCGACTGAGGCAGAAAGTACGGAGCAGCAGCGTCTTGAGGCCGCTGTATTTATTGGCCGCTGGTGGATTCTGCAGGTAAGGAATTACTCAACCGGCCATTTCCTGGGCGAGCGCGCCGAACACGTAATGGTAGCGTGTCTCGTCAGTCGTGGCCCCGCGAATGTAAAACTGTGACTCGGCCTGCTGAAACCACACATGCGGCTGAGCGGTCCAGAAGGTCGGCAACTTTAGGGCAACCGCGTTGAGTTGGGCCTGGTCGGCGGCGGCGTCGGGTTGATCTCCAGAATATCTATTCCGGACGTCGGGGTCACCAGATGTAGCGGACACGGAGCTGTCCGTCAATGAACGAGGCAGGACGCAAAGTTTGTCTAAACACTAAATTCTTTATTGCTACTACAAGTCTCTTAACTCACACCCCATGCGCGCGCGATTATCACCTTAAATAACCACCAGGGGCACCCGTGGCCACCACGTGACCATGATACGTGATCCCCTCCCCCACCACCCCCACAAGCGGAAGGTTATGTATACGGCATGGCCCACCAGCAGGGGACGCCACAGCGTACTGTTTTGGCCTTTGGGTATCGTTTCGAGATACAGAGTGAAAACCAAGTCCATGCTGACCAATGATTCCCCCATCCATAGTAGTTCTATCCTACAAACTAGGGACAATTTACAGAAGCCAATTAACCTACAAACCTGCACTTTTTTGGAGTGTGGGAGGAAACCGGAGCACCTGGAATAAAACCCACGTGGTCACAGGAAGAACGTACAAACTCCGTACAGACAGCGCCTGTAGTCAGGATCGAACCCAGGTCTCTGGCGTGTTATGCAGCAACTCTATCGCTGCGTCACCGTGCCACCCTAAAGAGGTGCTCGAGTGATGTAGAAATTATACACTACAAGATACATTTATTTATCGCATTTAAGGATAAGGGGGGAAATCCTTTAAAACCGAGATGAGGAGAACTTTTTTCACACAGAGAGTGGTGAATCTCTGGAACTCTCTGCCACAGAGGGTAGTTGAGGCCAGTTCATTGGCTATATTTAAGAGGGAGCTAGATGTGGCCCTTGTGGCCAAGGGGATCAGAGGGTATGGAGAGAAGGCAGGTACGGGATACTGAGTTGATGATCAGCCATGATCATATTGAATGGTGGTGCAGGCTCGAAGGGCCGAATGGCCTACTCCTGCACCTAATTTCTATGTTTCTATGCATGTGCCAGATGGCACAGTGAAATGAGATTACCATACAATACCGTACAATAAAAATAAAGAACACAACACACGATAGAGTTCAACATAAAAACATCCCCACACAGCAGAATCAAAGTTTCCCACTGTGAGGGAAGGCACCAAAGTCAGTCTCTTCCTCCAATGTTCCCCAATGTTCACCCGTGGTCGGGGCCTCCCCGAGCCCTCCGCAGTCGCCGCTACGGGCGGCCCGGGGTGATGTAAGTCCGACTGAACATTAAAGTACGAGCATTTCAATCAAGTAACCTGCTGATCTGAAATGCATCTAAGGCAATTAAAAGCCATCGAGTACCTACCAAGAGACACAATGCTGTTATTTATTTCCCTCTTCCATGCCAGATGACGTGCAGTCTAACTCTTTGAGCAGGTATTATTGATGTAGTACTTCATCATAGCTTGAGCGATGGCCAATGATTATGCATGGTCTCAGACCATTGATCATCATTGCCCAAGCAACGATGAGGTGTATTTTCCATCATTGGGGAATAATTATCTGCTCTTAATATGTAACACGCATTAGGAACATTTTCGCTATATATTTTCAATCGACAAAAAAAAAATCAAGCATTCAAAGTACATCATCACACACCCCTTCCCTTTTTCTTGGGCACACGTTGGAAATGAACACAGCTGATTACAAACATACATTTAGCCTCTTACGAGCTCAATAATTTTTACCCAAGTTATGTATTCAAAGTATAAAAGACTGAAGAAGGGTTTTGTTCCGAAAAACGTTGCTTATTTCCTTCGCTCCATAGATGCTGCTGCACCCGCTGAGTTTCTCCAGCACTTTTGTCTACCTCCTATTCAAAGTATAACTTAGAAGAAGAGTCCCGACCCGAAACGTCGCCTATCCATGTCCTCCAAAGATGTGTAGAAAGGAACTGCAGATGCTGGCATATACTAATGATAGACACAAAGTGCTGGAGTAACTCCGTGGGTCAGGCAAAATCAATGGGGGAAATGGATGATGGACGATGTTTCAGGTTGGGATCCTTCTTTAGACTCTCCAAGATGTTGCTTGAGCTGTCGAGTTACTCCAGCACTTTGTGCCTTCTTTTTAATAAATGTATTGTTAAATATGAACTATATAAACTCGCCAGGAAGCGAGCGGGCAAGATCATCTCTGATCCCTCTCACCCTGGCCACAAACTCTTTGAATCACTTCCCTCTGAAAGGCGACTCCGGACTGTCAAAGCTGCCAGAGTCAGACATAAAAATAGTTTTTATCCACGAGTAGTTGCTCTACTCAACAGCCAAAAATCGGTAGCCTCCCTTTGATCTGGTATTTTGTTGGTTCACATGCTTGATCAATGGTGTTTTATCATTAATGTTTTATTATTATTAATGTTTAATGTTTTCTGAGTCATTCGTAACTGTCACTGTATGTCATGTTGTTACATGTGGGCGGAGCACCAAGGCAAATTCCTTGTATGTGAATACTTGGCCAATAAACTTACTTACTTACTTACTTATATAAAAGAAGTGGGTGGACTGGGCACCAAAACTAATTTTCCTCTCATTTCATTTCTCGTCCACTACTTAAAGAGATACTTATGACTGATTTTTACTGGAAGAATGAATCAGAGTTAATATATTTCAAGTAGTTGAAGGTACAAAATGCTACTCATATTTGAAAAATGAAAAGATAATGTATTTGGCTCCTTTATTGCAATAGTAGTGCATTAAGTGCTTTAAATTATTGTTTTGATGTTATTTATATTGCTAACCAGCCAACTCTCTTCTCTTTGTTTCCATGCCAAATGCAATCACAATTCCATTTGTCTGTCTGTAAATTAACTCCAAGAGATCCTTCAGAATTTCTACATATCTGTGCTTTGCTGATAATTCGATACGTGTGCCATTTGTTTCCTGTTCTGTGGAATCAGTGCAGCGGCCAATTCATGTCCACAATAAACAATGAGATAAATGTGTGCCAGTAATCTCTGCACAGTGTTCACCACCTATAACCTTGGGAAGTAATTGGCAGAAACCCCAGATAAATGATGCCTACCCTGCAGATGTTACCGGGAATCAGATCCAAATCTGGCCTTAAGAAACAAGTTCCACTGTGCACGATTTTGTGTCTGTGCTCGGATTTGATCTGAATAGAGTCTGATCATTGTGGCCAAATAAATTCCTAAAGCAGTGTATGGACATCTAGTTGCTGCAACGGTAGTAGTGGAAGCTTTTTTTTGCTGTGGTTGGGACAAAGCAAAGCTGCTACTCTTGCAGTTTTATATTGTACTCATTGTTTGAGAGGCCGACGGATTTTAAATTTAAGGGACTGTCCCACTTGGCCGTCATTTGCACGTAATTTACGCATCATTTACGCGTCACAACGCATGACGCGCGCGTCGTGACATGCACGTGATGCGTGCATGGTGCGCGATGACATAGGCAGTGATGCGCGACCGCGCGCGGTGTCGCAGGATTTTGTGATGTACAACATCTTCGCCTGCCATCTGTGTGACTAGTAAATGACGGCCAAGTGGGACAGGCCCTTTAGGGATCAACGTTGGGGCAACTGGAGATGGTCTCATTTGTACTCGCTTGCCTCCTATGTGTATAAGGAAAGGAAAAACAGAGGAATTTCCGATTATCTGCCACTTTCATCCAAGCTACAGAATGGCAGGATCCATGCTGGTTATCAGAAGGATGAATGTTTTGACCTAAAAGATGGGGGTTTAGTTTAGAAATACAACGTGGGAACAGGCCTTTCACCCACCGGGTCTGCACTGCCCAGCGGTCACTCTGTAAACTGGCACTATCCTACACACAAGGGACAGGTTGCAATTTTACCAAAGCCAATGAACTTACAAAAACCTCTACATCTTTGGAGTGTTGGAAACCAGAACACCTGGAGAAATCCCATGCAGTCACAGGGAGAACATTCAAACTCATTCGTACATACAGCACCAGGATCCAACCTGGGTCATAGAATCATAGAGTGATACAGTGTGGAAACAGACGCATCAGCCCAATTTGCCCACACTGGCCAACAGCTACACGAGTCCCACCTGCCTGCGCTTGGTCCATATCCCTCCAAACCTGTCCTATCCATGTGCCTGTCCAACTGTTTCTTAAATGATGGGATAGTCCCAGCCTTAACTACCTCCTCTGGCAGCTTGTTCCATACACCCAACACCCTTTGTGTGAAAAAGTTACCCCTCGGATTCCTATTAAATCAACTACCTCCCCTGTCACCTTGAACCTATGTCCCCTGGTCCTTGATTCACTCTGGGCAAGAGACTCTGTGCATCTACCTGATCTATTCCTCTCATGATTTTGTACACCTATAAGATCACCCCTCATCCTCCTGCGCTCCAAGGAATAGAGACCCAGCCTACTCAACCTCTCCCTGACAGCTCACACCCTCTAGTCCTGGCAACATCCTCGTAAATCTTTTCTGAACCCTTTCAAGCTTGACAATATCTTTCCTATAACATGGTGCCCAGAACTGAACACAATATTCTAAATGCGTTCTCACCATCGTCTTATACAACTGCAACATGATCCCCCCCCCTCTCCCCAACGTCTATACTCAATACTCTGACTGATGAAGTCCAATGTGCCAAAAGCCTTTCTGACCACCTTATGTACCTGCACCCCGACCTTCAAGGTACCTTGCACCTGCATTCCTCAACTCCTACGCTCCACTACACTCCCCAGAGGCCCACCATTTACAGTGTAAGTTCTGCCCTTGTTATACGCCCCAAAATGCAACGCCTCACGCATCTCTGTATTAAATTCCAATGCTGAGGGTCCCTAGTGCGGTAAGGCAGCAACTCTACCATCGCGCCACTGTGCTGCCCTCTGTGCCACCCTAGGTAGTCCCAACTTAATTATAAACTGAAAAACAGGTCAGTCTGAGATGATCCATACCAGAAAACATCTGATCTTTTCCTCATTCTTCCTCTGCCACATTTGTATACACACTGCATAACAAAAATATCTAATTATACTTCTACAAAAGACAAATTCTAACTCTATGGTAGACGAAAAAAGCTGGAGAAACTCAGCGGGTGAGGCAGCATCTATGGAGCGAAGGAAGATGCTGCCTCACCCGCTGAGTTACTCCAGTTGTTTTGTCTAGCTTCGGTTTTTCAAGCATCAGCAGTTCTTTCTTAAACATTTCTAACTTTGTGCAGGAACATTGTTGTTCTTCATGTACTGAGTAAAATTCCTGGCAGAATAAAGAGAATGTTACTTCTTGTTATGGCTGTGCTTGTTAGTCATGTGCAGTGCTTTAAATGGCAATGGCTCCATACTCAGCACAGTTGGCTCTCTCCTTGTGCCAAGGAAAACAATTGGATAAAAATAGGATTGCCTCAGCAAAATTGCTCTTCAAAAGTTTCACCTTCATCTGAAATTCAGGCCTGGAGTTTGATTGTTTTTTATTCGATTGTGTTCTTTTCTGTTGGACTCCCCGTGTGGTGATTCTTATTCTGTTTGTCTTTGACCACCTCTCCACCGCCCTCTTATTATATTTATTTCTTGGAGTTGTCGACAGCTGTTTGTAACTTCTTTTCTCTCCAATGGACCACTTTGCCTCACTTCCAGCCTTCCTATATCAAATTTAACGAGTTCTCACAAGACTGAAGCATTAAAACCTTTAAGGAAAATTACATATCAATTAAATAATGTTGGTACACCAAGCAAATAGTAGGCAACTACCTGAGATTGCAAATTTCACTGGACTTATTTTGCAAAGATCCTTTCACATTGGAAATTTGATTAAATTATTTAACTCTCTGGGATTTAACTGAGCTATGAAAATGCGGTAATATATTGCAGTCTTTCCCTCTATTTAATCATTCAAAGAGCAATTGTCAGCATTCATTTAAATCCATGCATCACATAATTATTTGTGTTAAATTGCCCAAAGTTCTCTTGTAATGTCTATCCTTTATGCCTGATCTACTCAGATACTGCCTAACTAAATTAAGAATCGGTTGACTTTGTGTTACAGATAACTATTGGTCCAAAAGCCAATATCCAGCTTTCCCCCTTATTCCAAATATAACAAAAAAAATCTTCCTTATTTAAAAAGATGCATAATTGTTTAATGTTTTCTTCAACAGTGGATTGAATTGATAAAGACACTTAACTTTTTTTTAAATATTGAAAAGAAAGGTTAAAGAGAATTTTGCTGGAAGCTTATATTGTGGCCTGGGATAAATTCTGTTTAGTTTTGTCAGGGTGTGGAAAGTTTAGCAAACTTTCTTTTTTCACATTGTGTTACTCTACTTACCAGTACCTGCATTCTTCTGTGACATACATAACAGCATGGTGTAAAGGGCCTGTCTCACGAACATGCGACTCCATGCGGCAAGCGTGGCCTAAAGGGCCGGTCCCACAGCATGCGCCTACATGCGGCAAGCGCGACCTAACGTGGTCACTTGAGCCGTACGGCCTCGCGGGACCGGTCCCACTTAGATCGCCAGAGCCGTATGGAGTTGTGCGGAGCTGGTCCCGACATCGTGCGGGGCTCCGAAAAACTGACCGTGTTCAAAAATTCCGCGCGGCAACGGCCTGCCGGCCCGCAGCCGACTCGACGCTGTACGTCACGCGCGAACTTCCTGCGGACTTCGCTAGAACTTCATGTCACTCACTCGACCTCCGCGCGGCCCCCGCTTCTGGTTTGGTCACGCTTGCCGCATGCAGGCGCATGCTGTTGGAACCGGCCCTTTAGGTCGCGCTTGCCGCATGCAGGTCGCATGCTCGTGGGACAGGCCCTTTACTCTTAAAAGTGATCATAATTAAATTTATTATTATATGTAATAATAATAATAATCAATAATTTGAATGTTATGATAAATTATTCTTTAAATGGGTATCTATAATGCAACCTTGTAGGGAGGAAAGCAAAGCCTGTGATCTTATCGGAATCATATTATTTTTTTAGATTTATCAAATAAATTATTGGTAAAAGAAGCATTTTTTTTGGCACAAAATGCTGGAGTAACTCTTGGGACAGGCAGCATCTTGGAGAGAAGGAATGGGTGATGTTTTGGGTCGAGATCCTTCTTCAGACTGAATAAGGGTCTCGACCCAACATATATCACCCATTCCTTCTCTCCAGAGATGCTGCCTGTCCTGTTGAGTTACTCCAGCATTTTATGTGTATCTTTGGTGTACAACCAGCAACTGCAGTTCCTTCCTACACTTTTCTGGCACATCTTTGTATCAGGTCTCAACATGTGCTTGATCTTTCATTAAATATTACTGTGATTCAAATCTTCTTCAGATATTTCAATAGGCGGCTGAATTAGGTTTACACAAGTCAACTGATTATGAGATCAAATTAAGCTGACATTTTTACATGAGGTGGTAGTAGCCACAATCCCAAGTGAGGCATGAGTCACTCTGGTGCACTGTTTGAGCTTTTTACAAACCCTTGAAGCAAGCAAAGAAAATGACCTCAGTTTGAAAAGGAGTTGGTAGAGGAACTGAGTAATGAACCACAGTGAATTTGGGAAGGACAGTCGACTTTTGCTTCATGCATGGTTTAAAGTACAAGGCCAAACCCCAAGCAGCCGTCTGCCACATCTGGGTGTGGGTTCAATCGTGTTAATTTGGCAAATGCAACAAGGCAGTTCCACAACAAATCCAAAATGACTGCCTTTTATTTCAAAAGACTTACAAAGTAAAAACAGAAGCACATTACAATAAAGGTATATCTTCAAACAGCATGCCATTTAGAATGACATTTGTCACGCCCTTGTTGAAGAACTAATTATGAATGACAATTTTTTCAGCAGGAGTAACCATTTTAAAGGTTTTCCCACAGGGACATTAAACTGACTGGCCAGTAATCGCTCATGTTATCTTTCTCTTGTTTTGTTTAAGCCGTCGTGTAATATTTGCAAACTTCCAGCCCTCTGGCGTTTTTCCGTGTTGAAGAATTAGTTGATTAAGGTCAGCATCTCCAAAATTTCTATCCTCCTTTTTTGTAGCAACATGAATTTTATCCCATTTATACCAATTGACCGGTCCACTCTAAATGGTGTCAAGAATCAACAGTTTAATGGTAATATGTACCGGGACTGGAACAATGAAATTCGTACTTGCTGCGGCTTTACAGGGACGTTAAACAGAACAATGCAACATATATAATATGTTATATAAACATATAATAAATGATCAGTTATTCTTGGTAAACCAGATCAAGATAGTCCAAGCCAAAGTATGCAGTGCAATTGTAGTGCAAGTTCCATAGTCATTTGGTTCTGAGGATGAATTGTGGTTCGGGTCGTGCGGGGTGGTTCAAGATAATTGACGTGAAGAAGGCAGTCTTGAATCTGGGGACAACGGACCTCAGGTTCCTGTACCTTCATCCTGATCGTAGATGAGAGCACGGCCAGGGTAGAGTGGGTCCTTGATGATGTTTGTTGCCTTCCTGAGGCATTGCCTCCTGTAGATCCCTCTGATGGTGGGGAGGTCAATAGCCATGATCGACGGGACAATGTCCACCACTATCTGCAGCCTTCTTCATTCCTGAGCATTTAAATTATCGACCTAGGCCATAATGTACCCAGGCAATATAATGTCCACCATACATTTATCGAGGTTCGCAAAGGTTTTGGTGAAGTGCTGAATTCCTCAAACCTTTGAGCAAGTTGAGGCATTGGTGAACTTTCCAATTGCATCTCTATGCTGGATCAAGATCAGCCTTGCCTAGACCTTCTCTTCATTTCATTTTGTTTCTTCTAGTAATCTCCCTGTTTACCAAGATACCAACAGCATCCTCTCCCATGCTGAACGCTGATGCTAAGTGCTCCTCCTCTCCTCCTCTTCTCCTCGTCTCCCTGACGGGAGTCCTGTGAGACCCTCTCTCACCGCTCTCCCTCTGTGATTTCTGCTGCTCTCATGCTCCAGGTTCTGACCCAGACAGACGAGTCTGAAGAAGGATCCTAACCTGAAACGTTGCATGTCCATGTTCTCCAGAGATGCTGCCTGTCCTGCTGAGTTACCCCAGCACTTGTATCCTTTTGTGTGAAACCAGCACCTGTAGTCCATTGTTTCTACATGGTGCTCAGTACTTGGTAAGCCCCCAGCTTTGTCATTTGCCTTCACCATTTCCATTTTGGATCCTAGTTAGTACTACAGTTTCTCTGACAGCCTTTACAACAGTAATGTGCACATTGGATGTTTTTAGATTCCTTTTTATGTGAGAAAAAGTTGTTGCAGCCAATGTACTTTTATCCAGGCAGTCTATATTGCATTATGCATATAATCAAAATTACGTTTGTTAGCTTACAAATTTTATTTTAATAGTTTCTGCTGCATCCACTAGTTTCTGCTGTCCCCACCAAATAAAAACATGAAATTGGGATAAAAAGATATTTGAAACGACAGTTTCAGCCTAAAATTGTTCATAAGATGGAGCCCGTATTGGTCCTGACAAGAACACATCAGATCAGCACAATCGCCCATATAATGGCTGTTCACAACAGTACACTACCCATCACAGCAAGACAGCAGCAAGACATGCAGTGGGGAGAAAGGATGTGAATTGGATTGGAAGCTAAACCATCCATCCGCATGAGTAGTTCCTTATGTTTCCCATTGTAATGCAGCCTTTCTGTCACAGGGCCATAACCCAGTCTGTCTGCAGTCTGGTACCAAGCATACAGTGTCCATCACAGTGCTAGGCTGGAGCGGGGAGGTATTTAGGGTTAGGTTTAGTATTGTCACATGTACCGAGGCACAATGAAAAGCTTCATTTTGTATGCTAATCAAACAGATCCGATATTCCATATATAGACACAATCAGTTCAAACTCGTACAATGAAAAGAGCAAAGTGCGCAGAATTAAGGGACAGAAGTTTAGGCGTAACATGAGGGAGGAACTTCTTTACTCAGAGAGTGGTAGCTGTGTGGAATGAGCTTCCAGTGGAAGTGGTGGAGGCAGGTTCAATTTTATCATTTAAAAATAAATTGGATAGTTATATGGACGGGAAAGGAATGGAGGGTTATGGGCTGAGCGCAGGTAGATGGGACTAGGGGAAAATAAGTGTTCGGCAGGACTAGAAGGGCCGAGATGGCCTGTTTCCGTGCTGTAATTGTTATATGGTTATATGGTTATAATACAGTTCTCAGCATTGTAGCACAACAGTTCCAGAGACAAAGTCCAATGTTCTGAATGGGGCACTTGCGAATCAAACAGTATCCCAGCTTATCGATGAGCAGGGAGAATAAAGAATAAATGATTTTTTTAAAAAGACCACCATTAATAATTTCGATTGTCTAACCATGTGTAACTTAACCATTCTAACAACACATCAACTAAACTGTAACAGAAACAGAAGAATGTAATACTTCCCTGACTTGGAAAATAATGCAGCTAAATAACTTGTATAGAATTGAAAATTTAATTTGGGACTTTGGCAAAATTTTCATTGCTAGATGCTCCGTGTCATAGAAACATAGAAAATAGGTGCAGGAGCAGACCATTCAACCTTTCAAGCCAGCACCGCCATTCAATATGATCATGGCTGATCATCCAAAATCAGTATCCCGTTCCGGCTTTTTCCCCATATGCCTTGATTCCATTAGCCCGAAGAGCTAAATCTAACTTTCTCTTGAAAATATCCAGTGAATTTGCCTCCACTGCCTTCTGTGGCAGAGAATTCCACAGACTGCCAACTCTCTGGATGAAGAAGTTTTTCCTCATCTCCTCATCTCAGCCCTACTTCTTAAAGTGTGACCCCTGGTTCTGTACTCCCCCAACATCGGGAACATTTTTTCTGCATCTACCCAGTCCAATCCTCTTAGAATTGTATATGTTTCTATAAGATCTCCTCTCATCCTTCTAAAGTCCAGTGAATACAAGCCCAGTTAACCCACTCTTTCATCATATGTCAGTCCCGCCATCCCAGGAATTAACTGGATTAACCTACGGAGCACCCCCTCAATAGTAATAATGTCCTTCCTCAAATTGGGAGACCAAAATTGCACACAATACTCCAGGTGTGGTCTCACCAGGGCCCTGTATAACTGCAATAGGACTTCCTTGTTCCTAAACTCAAATCCTCTCACAATTAAGGCCAACATGCCATTGGCTTTCTTCACTGCCTGCTGTACCTGCATGCTTACTTTCAGTAACTGCTCTACAAGCACACCCAGGTCTTGTTGCACCTCCCCTTCTCCTAATCTGACACCATTCAGATAATAATCTGCCTTCCTGTTCTCGCCACCAAAGTGGATAACCTCACATTTATCCACATTATACTGCATCTGCCATGCTTCTGCCCACTCACCCAACCTATCCAAGTCACCCTGCAGCCTCATAGCATCCTCCTCACAGCTCACCCAGCTTTGTGTCATCTGCAAACTTAGAGATGTTACATTTAATTCCCTTGTCTGAATTGTTAATATATATTGTAAACAACTACTGGGGTCCTAGCACTGAGCCTTGCGGCACTCCACTTGTCACTGCCTGCCATTCTGAAAAGGACCCGCTAATTCCTACTCTTTGCTTCCTATCTGCCAGCCAGTTCTCTATCCATGCCAATACCCTGCCTGCAATACCATGTGCTCTAATTTTGCCCACTAATCTCTTGTCTGCAACCTTGTCAAAGGCTTTTTGAAAGTCCAGATACACCACATCCACTGGCTCTCCCTTATGCATTCTACTTGTTACATTCTCAAAATAATCGAAAAGATTAGTCAAGCATGATTTCCCCTTCATAAATCCATGCTGACTTTGACCGATCCTGTCACTGCTTTCCAAATGCGCTGCTGTAACATCTTTAATAATTGTATTGTATTGTATTGTATATCTTTATTGTCATTTCCTGAGTATTCGCATACCCAGAGGAAACAAAAAAACGTTGCTCAACCAGTGTCCATTCAGTGTGCATGAAAAAATAAATAGAAATGAAAATAAAAAATACATGTCATGAACAAATTTAACACTCTACTAAACATTCAACAGCCGTTCCGACCGGCAGCGGCACAACAGTGGCTCTGCTGCAGTGTGGGGGTTTTGTGCGCCATAATGGTGTAATAATAATAAAAATGGTGACGCAACAGCTGAGTTTCTGCCTTACAGCACCAGAGACGGAGGTTCTTACAGCACCAGAGACCCGGGTTCGATCATAACTGCGGCTGCTCTCTGTACGGAGTTCGTACGTTCTCCCCATGACCTCATCAGTTTTTTCGGCGTGCTCCGGCTTCCTCCCAAATTTCAAAGACCGTCAGGTTTGCAGGCTAATTGGTTTCTTAAGAACTGTAAATTGTTCCTAGTCCCCAGGATAGTGCTGGTGTACAGGGATCGCTGGTCGGCGCAGACTCGGTGGGCCAAAGAGCCTGTTTTCACTCTTTATCTCAAAACTAAACTAAACTAAACTAAACAAACATTGATGCCAATGGGATGCAAGATGAATGGAGAGGGAGCAGTGCTGCCAGACTGTATGCACGAGATGACAAGAAGCATCATCAAACTCTGCAGTCTCGGCTCCATAGAATAGTCAAAGCAAAATGTGCACATCTTCCGAATGCCCTTTAAGGGAAGTTGGTTAAACTGTTGAACACCTGGGAAACTTCATTGCAAGCACTGCCACTTTTGATTTTGGTTCCTGACATTGGCGGTGAGACTGTTTGCCACTGTAATGTGGTTAATGTCTGTTTTGGCAGGGATCTTGAACATTAAAAATAACTCTCAGAATTTTCCAGACGGTTAAATTCACTACTGAGCCTGGGGATATGAATAATAAATCCCCTCCCCCCTCCTCCCCTCTCTTTTTTTTACTGAAATATTATTTCTATTTTGCTCTCCACAGATGCTGGTTGACTTATTGAATGTTTTCAGAAGAGGGGTGATCTTGTAAAGGTGCATAAAATCTTGAGGGGGAAAAGATAGGGTGAATGAAGAGTCTTTTACCCTTTGTAAGTGAATCAAGAACCAAGGCTTAAGTAGAGAGGGGCAAATTTGAATAGGGACCGGAGGGGCTGCCTTTTCATTCAGAGAGTGGTGGGTATGTGGAATGAGCTGCCAGAAGAGGTAGTTGGGGCAGGTACTATAAGAGCATTTATTAATGGGCAGGTGCACTGATGGAAAAGCTTTAGAGTGAAACGCAGGAAAATAGGATGAGCTTAGATGGACCACTTTGGTCAGCATGAACGAATTGGGCAGAAGGGCCTGGTCACATACCACAATGCTGTAACACTTCTGAATTTAGTGTAGTTCAGTTTGGAAATACAGCACAGAAACAGGCCCTTCAACCCTCCGACCCTGTGCCAACCAGCGATCCCCATTCACTAGATATCCTAACTAGGAGCAATTAACATCTTTACTAACTCCACATAGGGAACCTGGAGAAAACACACACAGGGGGAACATACAAACTCTGTATTCACACGACTTACAGAAAATATGGTGCAGTTAAAAGAGAATTATACATCACTTTCTTCAGGCATGTGAGTTAGCATAAAAGCTTTTCCATTCTCAGCTATTGATTTGACATAATGAAGGGTGTTTGTTGCATTGATGAAACTGATGGTTGTAAATAACACACATTCATAAATACTAATATTGTTAGGGAACAAATAAAGCACTTAGCAGTTCTACATTGATCTTCGTTTGAAATGCCACGGCAGGAAGTAAGAATGTAAATACCAAGAATTAAGAGCAGGAATATACCATTTAGTCCCGCAAACTGGTTCTCCCATTCATCAAGATTGTGGGTTATCTTCTAGTTTAGTTTAGTTTAGGGATCCAGTGGAGAAACAGGCCCTTCGGCCCACTGCGTCCGCACTGACCAGCGATTTCCACACATTAACACTATCCTACACACGTTAGGGACATTTTACAATTATTCCAAGCCAATTAATCGACAAACCTGTACATCTTTGGAGTGTCGGCGAAAACGCGCGCATGTTACGAGGAGAAGGTACAAACTTCACACAGACAAGCACCCGTAATCAGGATCGAACCCGGGTCTCTGGCTCTACCGCTGCACTACCATGCACCTTTCTACTTTGTATTGTATTGTATATCTTTATTGTCATTTCCTGAGTATTCACATACCCAGAGGAAACAAAAAAACGTTGCTCAACCAGTGTCCATTCAGTGTGCATTAAAAATAAATAGAAATAAAAATACATATATCATGAACAAATTTAACACTCTACTAAACATTCAACAGGCGTTCCGATCAGCAGCGGCACGACAGTGGCTCTGCTGCAGTGTGTCCAGGTTGGTGGTTGGTGCGCGATACTTTGGCAGGGGGCAAAGTCCGTTTATCAGTCTTATAGCCTGCGGGAAGAAGCTGAGGAGCATCCTGCTGGTTTTGCAGCTAATGCTCCTGTACCTCTTCCCAGATGGCAGGATGGAGAAAATGTGATGCGATGGGTGGTAGGGGTCTTTGATGATGGAGATGGCTCTGTTGATACATCTCTTCCTGTATATGTCCAGCAGGAAAGGGAGTGGAGCACCAATAATCCTGCTGGCGGTCTTCACAATCCTGTCTAGTTGGTGCCGTTCGTACGCCTTGCAGCTCCCGAACCAGGAAGTGATGCCGTAGGTCAATGTGCTCTCGATTGTCCCCCTATAAAAAGTCCGTAGGTGTGTAGTGGGGAGACCTGCTTTACGTAGTCTTCGGAGAGGGTGTAGTCGCTGCTGGGCTCTCTTGACCAGTGCTGTGGTGTTGGCCATGGACGTCAGGTCATCTGACAGGTGTAGTCCTAGGAACTTCATGCTGCTGACCCTTTCCACATCAGCTCCATACTTCCTTGCCATTTTCCTGCACTACCCCCATTTGATTCCCTGAATTTCCAGAAATCTACTCCATTTTGTGAAGACTCTGTGCCTGAGCACCCCACTGTCTCCTAGTGCAGAGTATTCCAAAGATTCACCCCCTCTGCATGATGGCATTTCACCTTCTCCCAGTCCTAAATAAGCAAACCATTCTTTCGACGTCGTGAGCCCATGTTCTAAATTCCTCAGCCAACCCACCACAACTCTTATGTAGGAAGGAACAGCAGATGCGGGTTTAAACCGAAGATAGACACAAAATGTTGAAGAAACTCAGCGGGACAGGCAGCATCTCTGGAGACAAGAAATGGGTGATGTTTCTGTTCGAGACCCTGCTTCTGAAGAAAAGTCTTGACCCATTTCGTCACCCATTCCTTTTCTCCAGAGATGCTGCCTGTCCTGCTGAGTAACTCTAGCATTTTGTGTCTATCCTCCACACCTCTTCCTCGACTACCTTCCTCCTCATCACAGCCCCCAGCTCCCTCGCCCATTCCGTTTCTACAGCCACCAGCCTACCTAGGGTTCTCTTCCCCTTTCTTCTCTCCATCATCCCTCCCCTGCATCTTTCTGAGACTCATCACCTCCCCCTCCTGCTCCTCTCTGCCCATCACTCGCACACCAATCTACTTGGGTTTCTTCTTTCATTAAACATGTGTTTAAGGCGATGGGGGGAAAGATTTAATAGGAACCTGAGGGGCAACTTTTTCACGATGGAACGAGCTGCCGGAGAAGGTAATTGAGGCGGGTACTATCGCAATGTTTTAAGAAACATTTGGACAGGTACATGGATAGGACGGGTTTACAGGCAAAACGCAGGCAGGTGGGACTAGTGTAGATGGGACATTTTGATCAGTGTGGGGAAGTTGGGCTGAGGGGCCTGTTTCCACTCTGTATGGCTCTATGACTCTGTGACTATTTCGTTCCAACTATTGCTTATCAGCCTTTAAATTAGCCCTACCCCTCCCACAGTTCCACCTGCTCACTTTTTGTCTTTGTTACCTATCTCCATCTATCATCTGCTCCCTCGATCAGAACATGCCCCCCCACCACCCCCCCATCCCCGCTTCCTCCCTCAGTCTGGCTCTATAAATCATTATTAACCTTTCAGCCCCACCGATCACCCCTCCCTCATTTCTCCACACTGGCTACCTTCCATCCCTGCTCAGTCCAGTTGCAGGAGTTTGACCCAAAATATCAACCACCCCTTGGCCTCCCCAGATGCTGCTTGCCCGCTGAGTTCTTTCAACAAAGATAGACACAAAATGCTGGAGTAACTCAGCGTGTCAGGCAGCATCTCTGGTGAAAACGAATAGGTGACATTCTGGGTCGAGACCTTTCTTCAGACCCTTCTTCTTAAGTTCTTTCAGCAGATTGTTGTTGCTTCAGATTCCTGCAGCTGTGGTCTCTTGTTTCCCTGTTCAGGTGCTCTGACCTTGTTGAACAACCTCCTGTGTCGAACTTACTGAAAGCCTTTTGAAGATTCAAATGCTCCACTCTTATTTGTTCTCCTTATCACATTTTCACACAAAAACAGATAGCATGATATTTCCTGTAGTACTTTGACAAAATGTTAATTTGTGGTTTCGCCAATATATTTCTGCATAATGTTTTGACATATATACGCACACTTTCATTAGTGTGTTGCATAAGAAAGGTTGAATGAGCTGCAAATCTTCAGCATCAAATTTATTAATCACTTGTACTGGAATAGTGCAGCAGATTGCTAAGTTTAATAATAGACATAAAAACATAAAAACATAGAAAATAGGTGCAGGAGTAGGCCATTCGGCCCTTCGAGCCTGCACCGCCATTCAATATGATCATGGCTGATCATCCAACTCCGTATCCTGTTCCTGCCTTCTCTCCATACCCCCTGATCCCTTTAGCCACAAGGGCCACATCCAACTCCCTCTTAAATATAGCCAATGAACTGGCCTCAACTACCTTCTGTGGCAGAGAGTTCCAGAGATTCACCACTCTCTGTGTGAAAAATGGTTTTCTCTTCTCGGTCCTAAAGGATTTCCCCTTTATCCTTAAACTGTGACCCCTTGTCCTGGACTTCCCCAACATTGGGAACAATTTTCTTGCATCTAGCCTCTCCAACCCAATAATAAATTTCTATAAGATCCCCCCTCAATCTTCTAAATTCTAGCAAGTACAAGCTGAGTCTACCCAGTCTTTCTTCATATGAAAGTCCTGACATCCCAGGAATCAGTCTGGTGAACCTTCTCTGCACTATCTCTATGGCAAGAATGTCTTTCCTCAGATTTGGAGACCAAAACTGCACGTAATACTCCAGATGTGGTCTCACCAAGACGCTGTACAACTGCAGTAGAACCTCCCTGCTCCTATACTCAAATCCTTTTGCTAAACTGCCAGTTGTCTAATTTTAAAGTCATTTGTGGTTGTTCCCATGCCTGTGACCGTGTGGGTTTTCTCTGGGTGCTCCTATTTCCTGCGACATCCCAAAGCTTGTGCAGGTTTTGTAGGTTAATTGGCCTCTGGAAATTATTCCTAGTGTAGGGAGTGGATATGAAAGTGGTATAAGAAATGAACGGGCCGGCACGGCCTTGGTGGGCTGAAGGGCCTGTTTCTACACAGTTTCTTTCAATCAATGAATCAATAATTTAGTTGTGTCAGTAAACTAAATCTTTTATTTACTTAAGTATATTTATCATTTTCTCAGACCGTCTTGTAAACTGTTTCGAATTGTATTAACTGTATTCCGAATATTTGGGGCAGGCTCTTCCCAAGGGCATTTGAGAGCTAGGTTAATGGAACCTTCTTTAAAGAACCATTCTATTGTTGGAAGTTTTTGGGATATTACTTACCTACTGAATCAGTTGCTAATGAAACATACAGATTCTCGGACTTCTGCAACCTGTAGCGGGCTGATACTACTGATGGAGTACTGGAGGTTGCATGGTGAGATTTGAAATGCTGATGTTCCCACTGGTTTGTAGGAGGAAATTGTCAATGTAAATTTGAGACACTTTGTCATGTGGTTGTCAATATTCGTGAATGCCAAGGAAAGACACAAAAAGCTGGAGTAACTCAGCGGTCAGGCTGCGTCCCTGGAGAAAAGGAATAGGTGACGTTTTGGGTCGATCCCCTTCAGACTGAGAGTCAGGGGAGATGCATAGGTGGGCTGAACTATTTTCACTGTACTTTATTTTCCTTCCACTCACATAATTACACTGCTGGTGCTGATAAACCAACAGCCCGTCTATATATCTTCCTAATCTTGACAAACAGGTGTCAAGACCAACTTGCGTATGTTGAGACAACAGTCCATGCAGTTTTGTTTTTTCTTTCCTTTGCTGCCGTGGTATAGCGACATGCGTTACACCAGCACACATACGTACTTCCTCTCCTACACCTCATGACTAAGTAAAAGCGATTCTCTGTACCCTTTTCAAACTCAGTTCCTACAGCCACTTCTCCGTTGAATTGCCATTTTGCGTCCCCGTGGATATTGACACAGATATGAGTTTCAGAGCCAAGGTTTTCAAAAGGGACCACAGCATTGATTTTCGGAGAAAACGACGAACCCGAAAGAGGAGAGGCCATGTTGAGGAACACAGATTCAGTACAGTATGTGTTAAGGCTTAATTTTCTAAAGAGATGTTTATGTTATATTGAATTAGCATTGTGGCATTTGAGCAATAAGTGGTAATGGTGAGGCCGGGACCATTTACTATTGATGCCTTCTGTGTTCTTGGTTTCAGTATGAAGTTGCAAGTATGCTTTTGTTTTTATAACAGAAAGTAGCCGTGACAACGTCTAATGGTTGTTAGCCATAACTCAAACTTGAGCAGATAGCCTACATGGGTGCAAGTAGCTCTAAGTAATAACACTTTCTGTAGAACATTATTATCATGTATTTTGAAAGATAAACATAGATCACATGTACTTTTAAAAACAAATGTATTGCATATTCAGACTTTGAAGACAATGTGTAAGACAGTCAGTAAACTGATCCCGACAGTTTTGATGATGTAGCATTGTGGAAGCAGTTGAATATTCTTTGATCTAAGCTGAGTGAGCAACAGGACTTGGAGACCATGGAAGAATCAAGAGGAGAGGAAATCTCCTGATAATGGTGAAGGGATAGCCTGACTGGCCTGGATTTGCCTTAAGATGGCAAAGGCAGTGTCAGTTAATAATTATACCTGAAAGAAAGGTCTGTGATTAGACCTAACAGGAAAGTCACAGTGGCGCAGCGGTAAAATAGCTGCCTTGCAACGCCAGACACCCGAGTTCGATCCTGTCTACGGACGCTCTCTGTACGGAGTTTGTACGTTCTCCCCGTGACCAGGTGGGTTTTCTCCGGGCGCTCCGGTTTCCTCCCACACTTCAATGACGTACAGGTTTGTCGGTTTAATTGGCTTTGGTAAGTTGTCCCTAGTGTGTGGGACAGTGCTATTGTATGGGGATCGCTGGCTCGGCCTGTTTCCACATTGTATCTCTAGAGTCATAGAGTCGTACAGCGTTTAAACTTGCCTACGCCAACCAACATGTAAACTAGCCCCACCTGCCTGCCTTTGGTCTATATCCCTCCAAACCTACCCTATCCATGGAGTAAACCTACTCTATCCATGTAAACTAAACTAAAGGAAGAAGAGCATGAAAACACAGTGCAAAGAGCTGTCCAAAAAACAAAATATTCCTGGGCTACATGCCGGGAGACATGTGTGAGGTGTGGTCTAACTACAGTGGTTCTGTGGGGAAGGCACTGTCAGGGCAGGACATGTGTGATATCCTCTCAAAATTATCACTTATTAAATATTGGGACTGTTTCCTTTAGACATAAAGTAAATCTTGCAAGCAAATGTAATTATATGTTAGACGCAATAAATGGTGACATTTCAATTTCCTGCGTTGTACACATTGGGGGAAAAAGTGATCTGTACATCAGTGAAAAAGAAGTTGAGGGTGTAACTTGTTAGTCATCATCCATGAGGCCAAAAATAGGGAGTTAAATAGTTAAAGAGTGTAAGACAGATGTCATCACAACAACTCATTTTGGACTGAAGGAAGCAACAGAATCTGTATAATGTGCAAACAATTGCTAGCGTATCTTTTTTCTTATCCAATTTTACATTTAAGTGTTAATTTGGTAGAGAAATATTAATAACAGTCCTTAAATGTTTATGCTGGAAGTAATACAATTAATCATATTGATGGATTAAGGTATCTGCGATCTTATCATTATATCAATGTAACAGCATTGTTTTCAACATGGCTTCCTGTGCAAGCCTATTCTTTAGCAGTTGTATCATTTCATGATCCTAGTTGAGATGGAAACAAAGTGTGAATTCCCTGTAAAGTATCTAAAATTGTTTAGGCTTCTGGGTGAAGTTTGAAATAATTGTAATTCTTGATGAAATTTGACTTTTGTAATAAATGAAATATGTACTGTGGTTTGGACTTTAGATACAGCGTGGAAACAGGCCCTTTGGCCCACCGAGTCCATGCCGACCAGCGATCACCCCATACACCGACACACCAGGGAAATTTACAATTAACAGAAGCCAAATAACTAACAAACCTATGTTTTTAAGAAGGAACTGCAGATGCTGGAAAATCGACGGTATACAAAAATGCTGGAGAAACTCAGCGGGTGCAGCAGCATCTATGGAGCTGCAGAAGGATTTCGGCCCGAAATGTTGCCTATTTCCTTTGCTCCATAGATGCTGCTGCACCCGCTGAGTTTCTCCAGCATTTTTGTGAACCTCCAAATCTATGCGTCTTTGGAATGTGGGAGGAAACTGGAGCACACGGACAAAAGCCATGGGGTCACAGGGATAATGTAAAGAGTCCGTGCAGACAGCACCCATAGTCAGGATCGACCCCGGGATCCTGGCACTGTAAGGCAGCAACTCTACCGCTGTGCCGCCGTGCCACCCCAGTTGTTTTGTGGTTTGCTGAACAATCATTCAGCTGTTGTAAGCGTGGACTTTTTTGTTTCTGTATGCTGCTGCATCAAAGAGCAACGCCTAATTTTACTTTGAGGGCAGATAACAAAACAATGTGATCTTTTGACTTTGTTGGTATTATTATAGAAACTTGTGTCATCTCATCCTTTAGTTGACCTGAAGAATAACCTTCTTAAATTCCACTGGAAGACAAAGTGAAATCATTTAAGACTGAGGTGAGAAAAAACGTTTTCACCCAGAGAGTTGTGAATTTATGGAATTCCCTGCCACAGAGGGCAGTGGAGGCCAAATCACTGGATGGATTTAAGAGAGAGTTAGATAGAGCTCGAGGGGCTAGTGGAGTCAAGGGATACGGGGAGAAGGCAGGCACGGGTTATTGATAGGGGACGATCAGCCATGATCACAATGAATGGCGGTGCTGGCTCGAAGGGCCAAATGGCCTCCTCCTGCACCTATTTGCTATGTTTCTATGTTTCTATGTAATGCCATTCCGATGGCTAAAATGTTATGAGCATTATTGGTGGGGACGGAGAGGCAGTATCTACAGACTGGGGTTCAGGAGGGGTTGAACATTACCTCATTTTGAGGCTAGGATTTGCGTGATGGGAATATGAAGCTAAAGAACTGACACCAGCGGCAAACTTTGGTCCTCAGGGAAATATAAAGGGTTGAGGAGCATGTAGTATTAGCAAGGAGTACCAGATATGTACCTTGCTCAGGCACCAGAGAAGACTGCTCCATCTCATGATATGGTTAGTGGTTAAACATACGTCAGCATGCTATTATAGATTTCCATTTATTCTTGAGAGGCAGAAAAGGTCACTTTGTGGCAGGAAGGAGTAGAAATGCAACATGCATTTGAAGATGACTTTGATAAGTGGCTAAATCATTCACATTAGCCGGTACGTATGCCAACAAACATTCTGCTGGAGGCGCTCAGTGGGTCAAGCATCACCTTGAGGGCATAGGGGGAAGGAAAATCCTCATCCTTAGTCCATGTCTTGCTGACCCCCCCCCCCTCCATAAATAAACCCCCTCCCCACCATCTAGGCTCATATCTTTTTGTGCTTTTCCATTTTTTACATTGGATGGGCATCGATTATTATTTTTTTTTCTTCTTATGGAATTCATGAGGGTTATTCTTCAGGTCAATCAAAGCATGAGTTTACACGCATTTCTGTGTCGACATTTTGGATCAAAACCCCACGTCAGGACAGAGTGGCGGGGATGTGGTGAGACAGCGGCTAGTAGCTGATTGTTAGACTGAAGAGAGAGAGGGAGCACATATCGCCAATTCTGGCCTCCCTCCACTGGCTCCCGGTGCACTTTCGAGTTCATTTTAAGATACTGTTATTTGTTTTTAAATCTCTGAATGGGCTCGCCCCGCCTTACCTCTCTGAGCTGCTCCACCCATACGCTCCTGCCCGGTCCCTCAGGTCAGCTTGTCAGCTGCTCCTGGAGGTACCGAGGTCTAGTCGGAGGCTCAGAGGGGATAGAGCCTTTTCTGTTGCTGCTCCGGCACTCTGGAACACCCTGCCGTTGCACATCAGACAGGCCCCCTCACTGTCCATCTTCAAATCCAGTGTTAAAACACATTTGTACTCCCTGGCTTTTGACCATGCCTGAGGCTTTGCTTCTGTTTTTGGTGTTTTTGATGTTTCTTTATTTTACATGTCTTTTCCTACTATTTCTTTTGATAGTTATTTTTGGTGTGTATTAACTTTTTTGTCAATGATTAGTGATGTACAGCACGTTGTTGCAGCCATGTTTGTTTTTAAAGTGCTCTATAAATAAAATTATTATTATTATTATTATTATTAATGGGCCTCACCTTGAGAGAAGATGCAGCGGAGGCGGAGAATCTGAGACAAAGCGATGGATTCATTATAAGACACAGGGTAGGTCTAGGTAGCTGTGGGAGTCAGCTATCTCCTGAGATATGGGTGGCACGGTGGTGCAGCAGTAGAGTTGCTGCCTTACAATACCAGGGTCCTGATTATGGGTGCTGTCTGTATGGAGTTTGTATGTTCTCTCAGTGACCGCGTTAGCTTTTCTCTGAGTGCACCGGTTTCCTCCCTCATTCCAAAGACGTACAGGTTTGTAGGTGAATTGGCAACGATAAGTTGTAAAATTGGTCCTAGTGTGTAGGATAGTGTATGGGGTGATCGCTGGTCGGCGTGGACTCGGTGGGCTGAAAGATCTGTATCCACACTGTATCTCAAAGTAAAGACTCGAGTGAAGTGAATATGGAGACAAGAGACATTTAGAAAGGGAAAAGAAGTGTCAGAAATGATCCAATGATTTGGAGCAGGGTGGAAATTATTCGCAAAGTTAAACAAAATATGAAGAGAAAATGTTTGGGAGTGAAACTGGAGAAATTTTGAGCAAAGAAGTTCCATGTAGCCAATGAAAAGACAGGTGTAGCTAAAACTCATGCAAATATGAACAATAATACTTCCTCCTACTTGCTTTATGCCAAAGAATGGGTCGACTGGGCTCGTATTCACTGGAATTCAGAAGGATGAGAGGGGTTCTTATAGAAACATATAAAATTTTTAAAGGATTGAACAAGCTAGATGCAGGAAAAATGTTTCCGATGTTGGCGGAGTCCAGAACCAAGGGTCTCAGTTTAAGAATAATGGTTCGGCCATTTTGGACTGAGATGAGGAAAAGCGTTTTCACCCAGAGAGTTATGAATCTGTGGAATTCTCCGCCACAGAATTTTCCGCCACAGGAGGCCAATTCACTGGATGTTTTCAAGAGAGAGTTATATATATATATATATATCTTAGGGCTAATGGACTCAAGGGATATGGGGAAAAAGCAGGAACGTGCTACTTATTTTAGATGATCAGCCATGATTATATTGAATGGCTTTGCTGGCTCGAAGGGCCAAATGGCCTCCACCTGCACCTATTTTTCTATGTTTCTATGTTCTATGTTTCTTCCCCTCTACCCACACCTCCTCATGTGTGTTTTGTTCATTCACAAATGTAACGCGTCCGGTATTTCTCAGCAAGCGTGTGGGTTCGTAAGTGTGATATTTCAGTGATCGTTTAGCCTTTTAATTCGACCTACGTGTCTGCTGGTGACTTCAAAACAACTCTACTTATGGAGTTCCCTCTGATATTCATGATCAGAATGAGAAAGTAGCTAGCGAAGATTCAACTTCAATATCATAAGTTGGGAGCAAGAATGATTCACTGAATGCCAGAGAAATGCGGCTTGATAATAGCATCAACCAACAAAATGTGGCCTCCTTTAGGGTTAAGGTTAGCTGTGAGCTTGGCCTCTCTCTTGTCTGCCATATTCTCTTCCAAGGCAGTATGCATGAAAGGGCAGGCTTTTCAGAATGAACCTTACACAAAGTGGTGACGCAGTGGTTGAGTTGCTGCTATACAATGCCAGAGACACCAGTTCGATCCTGACTAAGGGTGATGTATGCACACCGTTTGTACATTCTCCCTGTCACTGAGTGGATTTTCTCCGGGAGCTCGAGTTTCCTCCCACATTCCAAATTCATGCTGGTTTGTTGGTTTCTGTAAATCGTCCCTGGTGTGTAGGATAGAACTAGTGTTCTTGTGATTGGTCGGCAGGGACTCGATGGGCTGAAGGGCTTGTCTCCACGTTGTATCTCTTGAAATAAAGATGCCTGTTTTTTTTCACATGGTCTTGCCATTGCGGAAATTGGAGAGTGCAGAGAAAATGAGTTCTGGAGCACGTTGCACGTCTGTGGGTGAGGGAGATACAGTCTGGAAAAAGGCCATTCAGCCCACCAAGTCCATGCTGACCACCGAGCACCCATTCACACGAGTTCTTTGTTATCCCACTTTTGTATCCACCCCCTACACACTCGGGGTAATTTACAGTGACCAATTAATCTACAAATCTGCATATCTTTAGGAGCCTGAAGACTACAACAACCAGGTTCAGGAATAGCTACTTCCCCACAGCCATCAGGCTATTAAACTTGGCTCGGACAAAACTCTGAACATTAATAGCCCATTATCTGTTACTTGCACTTCATCAGTTTATTTATTCATGTGTGTATTTACGTATATAATGGTATATGGACACACTGATCTGTTTTGTAGTAAATGCCTACTATGTTCTGTTGTACTGAAGCAAGCAAAAATTTCATTGTCCTATCAGGGACACATGACAATAAACTCTCTTGTCTTGACATGGAAGGAAACTGGAGCACATGGAGGAGATGCCTGCACACAGGGAGAATGTGCAACCTCCACATAGTCTCGGTTTACTTTGGTGATACTGCCACTGTGAAAACCACTGGGGCTCTCTGTTAATAGTCATGATGAGATGGACGGACGCTTTTTGAAAGATGCGTTCAGTCTTTGGTTCAACAAAATCCAAAAAGCTGTTCTCAGTTTTGAAGGATGGCCCATTCACGCTTTAGCTGACACATGATAAATACTGGATATGTTCTCTTCACTTCTCATTTCTCAAACCACTGGGGTAAATGAACCTATGGTGACTCATACAGTATCGGGGATTAGATTCTGCTTCTTGCAGCTCATTGCTCAGAATTGTCCCTAGTTGGGTTGTGCTTGTGTATGGAGATTGCCGGTCAGAATGGACTCGGTGGGCCGAAGGGCCTGTTTCCAAGCAGTATCTCTAAAGCCTCCAAGTAAAGTCTAAACCCACCTAATGTTTCTCTACCATGTTGATGTAACTTGTAATTAGTTCCATCTTGTAGAATGTACCAAAAAAGGATCATTTCTCTATTTATATATCTGGTGTAATACCTAGGCCGAAGCCTGCCCAGGTACAAGAAGAACCGAGTTGATGAATAGCATAAACTGTGATTGATTTTGTTTTGAATTCAGTCGTGCTTAGAGTGAAAACACTACAAGCTTTTGGCAGGTGTTACTAAGGCTGGTAAATATGGTTGCTAAGAGGAATGTAGGTATTTTAATCAAGACCTTTTCTCTGACATCTTAAGGTATATGCTTGGCTTGGTGGTTTAAATTGCACCATTTTACATTAGCCCTGATAGTAATATTACACAAGGTGCTTTGTTCGTTATCTCCAAGAGGTGATTTACAAAGATTAGCAAGCTGCTGCCCTTATAATGAGGAGATTTCTACAACAGAAATATTCAATTATGTGCACATAGTCTCTTATCCTAAACTTGCGCATTTGTACACAGGACCTCGCTGTGACCTGATTAATGGTGGGTTTACTTTAGATATAACCTCTCAAAGTGTGACACTTTGTCTTATATTTTTTAACAAATCATCTTAAACTCTTCTCAAACCATTCTGCGTTTTTTGTTTCTTTCAACTGTTGCATTAATAAATTAACAAATTTATGTACTATAACAATGTCTAATAAAGAATGGACAGAATGCCACAAATATTATTTTATTTGATGGAGGTTATGGTAAAAAAAAAGAGCATGAACGTCTGGTGAGCTTCAGTAATGTGTTTGGAGATTTAAGGGCCTGTCCCACTTCAAGTCAAGTCAAGTTTATTTGTCACATACACATACGAGATGTGCAGTGAAATGAAAGTGGCAATGCTCGCGGAACTTGGGCGCCATTTGCGATTTTGTGAATCCCAAAATCCTGGGGCGCCGCGCGTGACCGCGCATCACTGCCTGTGCCACGCCTCAGCACGTGCCATGTGCGTGTAATGCACGCCACGTGCGTATCACGTGCAAGTCAGGATGCGTGCATCGTGTTGCGTAACGTATGTCACGTAAATGACGCCCAAGTGGGACAGGCCCTTTGGTTAACTGGGCATTGTAGACTTGGGCGTCACCAACGGCCCCTGGGGTCTAGGTCGACGCCACGGAGGCATCTGGAGAGGACCCGGCAGCGATAGTGGAGAGGTCTGTGCGGCGGGCAATGATGGCGGCAACTGGCGGACGAGGACGGACCATATGGAAGTGGGGATGCTGCTGCTGGGGGAAGGAACAAAGGAGGACCCTGCATGGGGGACCACCATGAGAGAGGGGGAGGGAGATAGAACAAAGGGGGGACCTGGCTTGGTGGCGGAGTGAGGGGGGGGAGAGAATTTGTAACATTGTAGGAGCCCTTTACGGGTGACTATTTGCACAGCTTGGGTATGCAAGCAAATAATTGCACTGTGACTTGTCACATGTGACTATAAAGTTTTCATTCATTCACTTTGATACCGAGGGAAGAGTAAGTTGCATAGTTTTCAAAAGGAAAAGCAAAACAAAACTGCATTACGGGCAGCACGGTGGCGCAGCGGTAGAGTTGATGCCTTACAGCGCCAGAGACCCGGGTTTTATCCTTACCACTGTTGCTGTCTGTACAGTGTTTGTATGTCCTCCCTGGGACCGTGTGAGGTTTCTCCGAGTGCTCTGGTTTCCCCCCACACTCCAAACATGGACATGTTTGTAGGTTAATTGGCTTCGGTAAAAATGTTGTCGCTAAGGTGTAGGCTGGCGTTAGTGAACACTGGTCAGTACAGACACGGTGGTCCGGAGGGCCTGTTTCTTTTACGTCTAAAGTCTAACGGTCTAAATGGAAATTTCGATATATGGGGCCCTCAGACAATAGTGTTAATGATTGAAAGAGATAATAAAATGGATTATTTTATGAAAAATGTGAAAAGATACCTTTTAGTTGTTTAGCACATAATGTCCAACATTCATTTAAGGTCATGCATATGTAGATGGATCTCATTCCCTGTCGGAGTCAGATTAAGAATTATTGCAACTAGATGTTGTATAGAATACAATTTTACCATACATGATCGGCATAGATATAAGGGGCTGTGCACTGACATACAGTTCTTAAGATTCCCCAACTTGCTATACAATCTTTTCATAGTAATATGCATAAAACTGAAGCAACAATAAACTTCACAGTCTGCAGACTGTTTGATTAATCAGACATCTTGACTTCCTAATGAGGACGTTGCTGCCATCCAAGCCTCCTGTTCATTTTTCTCTGTGGGAATCCCTATGAAGTATTTTAAACAGCGGGTCAGGATAACTGATTCTAATCGCCAAATAATCTTGAAGGAACCAAAGGGCAAGACAACACAAGTCGAGTGTTCCTAAATTGCTGAAATCCTTCCCACAGTCATTGGAGCGGTAGAGTTGCTGCCTTACAGCGCCAGAGACCAGCGTGTGTTCAATCATATGGGTACTGCCTATGTGGAGTTTGCACGTTCTCCATGTGGATTATCCCCCTGGTGCTCTGGCTTCCTCCCACACTCCAAAGAAGAACAGTTTTATGGGCTTCGGTAAAGGTTGTAAATTGTCCCTAGTGTGTAGGATGGTGCTAGTGGATGGGGATTTCTGGTTGGTGCGAAACTCGGGCGAAATTTTGACTATTTCTGCGCTGTATCTCTAAAACAAAAATTAAAATTAAAATCTAACATCATTTAAGTGACCTGTGGTGTGGTGATTTTGTTTGCCAGATATTCCCCTTGCTATTTTCATATGAACATATATGAATGTTAATAGCCCCTGACTGGAAAGATGGGATTTTTTAAGGGGTTATTCAGCAGGAACAGGAGGAGAAGTCCAGAAAAATCTACCCTCATGGAAATTCCCCAAAATAAATAAAAGGAAATTTGATCATCGTATAATTTAATTATGAGTTTGAAGGCTCATTCTTCAAAGCTGCATTATTGCTGCTGAAGACTCCATGGCACATTTTCAAATGGAGTCATACAGCATGGAATAAGGCCATTCGACCCAACTCATCAATGCTGACCAAGATGCCCCATCTAAGCTTGTTCCATTTTCCCACATTTAGTCCATATCCCTTTCAACCTTTCCTATCCATATACCTGCCCGAGTGTCGTTGAAATGTTGTTATTGTAGCTGCCTCAACTACCTCCTCTGGCAGCTCATTCCATATCCCACCTCTCTCTGAGTGGAAAAGTTGCCCATCATGTTCCTTTTAAATCTTTCCCCTCTCACCTTTCCCCTCACACCTTATATCGTCTGGTTGTTGTTTCCTCGACCCTGAGTAAAAGACTCTGTGCATTCACCCTATCAATTCCCCTTTTGGTTTTTATACACCTCTATAGGTCACCCCTTAACCTCCAGTGCTCCAAGTCTTAGCTTGTCCAATGTCTCCCTATAGCACAGGCCCTTAAATCCTGGCATCTTCATAAATCTTCTCTGCACTTGTTCTAACTCAGTGAGAAACTTAAATACCAAATCATTTTGTATTGACAGACCATTGATGGCTCAATGGACAAGTATAAGTGTAAGTAGGTGTCCGTCAGCCGTTTCCCCACCCCCTTTTCACCATCCTCCTCAGTCTAATGGCTTTGGAAAACTATGCTTTAGAGTCATTATTCTCCTTTCTTCACTTTTAGTTGGACAATCCACACATTTATAAAATATAAACTGACCCAACTTACTCACTTAATAAATTAATTTATTTTCAAGAAGGGTTTAAACATGTTTTATTCTTAGTAAATGCACAATGTTGTATTAAAAGGGGGTAAACATAGAACATGGAAAGGTACAACACCCTGGCCCATAATGTCTGTGTCGGACATAATGCCAAGATAAACTGGGCTGTACTGTACTGTAAATAAGGGGAAAAAAAATTTGTTCGGCACGGACTTGTAGGGCCGAGATGGCCTGTTTCCGTGCTGTAATTGTTATATGGTTATATGGTTAAACTAATCTCATTAGTCTCATTAAACTAATACATAGAAACATAGAATATAGGTGCACGAGGAGGCCATTCAGCCCTTCGAGCCAGCACCGCCATTCATTGTGATCATGGCTGATCGTCCCCTATCAATAACCCGTGCCTGCCTTCTCCCCATATCCCTTGACTCCACTAGCCCCTAGAGCTCTATCTAACTCTCTCTTAAATCCATCCAGTGATTTGGCCTCCACTGCCCTTTGTGGCAGGGAATTCCATAAATTCACAACTCTCTGGGTGAAATTTTTTTTTCTCACCTCAGTCTTAAACGACCTCCCCTTTATTCTAAGAATAATAAATACATGATCCATATCTTTCCATTCCCATAAAGGAAACACTACTTCAAAACCCTTCGAAAGTGTCACCATGGGCAACTAAAGACATCTTTGGCGGCAGCTCTGGAAAAATGTTCTGCCTCCCGAAGTTTGAAGAAAGCGAGAATGTTGTGAGTGTTGCAGGAGAAAGAGAGAGGGGCTGATTTGGCTTCAGGTTTGCAGGGAGATAAGGAGGTCGGGGAGGTGTTTACATATACGAGAATGGATGATCAGTAAGATGGTTGACAATAGTATGTGAAAGATGAACAGATAGAAGCAGAAAATAATCAGCAAAATCATGTTATTCTTGCTCAAGCAAAATGCAGAGCACTGGAGTAACTCAGCAAGTCAGGCAACATCTCTGGAAGGAATCAAAAATAGACACAAAGTGCTGGAGTAACTCAACGGGTCAGGCAGCATCTGTGGAGGAAAAGGATGGGTGACTTTTCGGGTCGGGACCCTTCATCAGGCTGACAGTAGAGGAGAGGGAACTGGAGGTAAGAAAAGGCCAGAACAAAGCAGGAATGGTGGAGCCCATAATGGTCCATTGTTGGCTGGGGAAGAGGTGATAACGAAGGGATACAAGGAGACGAACAGTGGAACTAGTAGGATGACGAGGGTGGAGGAGGGGGGAGGGAGGGAATGCAGGGGTTACTTGAAATCAGAGAAATCAACATTCATAGCGTTGAAAGTAGAGGAAAGGATGATGGGCAATGTTTTCTTCAGTGAAAAAGAGCCCTGGACTGAAATGTCACCTATCAATCCCTCCGCAGATGCTGCCTGACTTACTAAGTTTCTCCAGCACTTTGTGTTTTCATAAGAGATAGGATTAGAATTAGGCCATTCGGCCTATCAAGTCTACTCCGCCATTCAATCATGGCTGATCTATCTCTCCCTCCTAACCCCATTCTCCTGCCTTCACCCAATAACCTTTGACACCCGTAATTATTACGTTTTGCTCAAGATTCCAACAATTGCAGTCTCTTGTGTATAGTTCAGTTTAGTTTAGAGATGCAGCATGGAAACAAGCCCTTAGGCCCACCGGGTCCATGCCGACCAGTGACCCTCGCACATTAACACTATCCTACACACTCTAGGGACAATTTTTACATTTACCAAGCCAATTAACCTACAACCACACATCTTTGGAGTGTGCGAGGAAACTGAAGATCTCGGAGTAAACACACGCAAGTCACGGGTAGAACGTACAAACTCCGTACAGAGAGCACCCCTAGTCGGGGTCGAACCTGGGTCTCCGGCATTCGCTGTAAAGCAGCAACTCTACCGCTGCGCCACCATGACCGCCCTTACGCCACCGTGACCGTTCTCTCTTGTCCAAATTATACATCATGTTTAAGGGTCGTTTACTCCAAAGATAGACACCCTGGAGTAACTCGGTAGCGTCGAATGGATCTGAAGAAGGGTCTCGCCACCTGTTCCTTTTCACCAAAACGTCACATATTCCTTTTCTCCAGAGATGCTGCCTGACCCGCTGAGTTACTCCAGCCTTTTGGGTCCATCTTCCATTTACAATATTGTCATGTGCTTCATAAGGCCAATTTCATTATTTAAAAAAAAGTATTCTAGTTAAGTCCCTGGGAGAGAAAAGCGTTTTACTGTGAAAATTACTAGAGACAGAAGCTCTCTTGCTTATTACGCAGAATCTATAACAAAGCCCTGTTTTTGTTTTGGTGAGCCTTGTGGGGAATCTCCTGGGAATATTCGTTAAATAAAAATCTCCCCAGTGCAATTTCCCACTTCTTTGTTAGTGTTCTTAACATTTAGACAAATTGCAATCGGTACTTCAACAGCGGAATAGCATGTATTCTGAAAGAATGTCACGTAACCAGGTATGTTCTGTTCCCAAATCTAAATACTGTAAAGCTTTAAATATTAGTTAACATTGTACCACCTTTCTTGTATTTCTGTCTCGTTAGTCATCTGTAGAATTTTTGTTATTCCACTTTGAAGATACCATTGTTAATACAGTATCTTTTTAAAGCAACTGCATTAATATTAAAATAATTTAAATATTTTAATGTATTTAGTTTTAATGAGCTGTGCTTACAAATCAATATGAATATCAATTCTAAGTATGCTTTGGGGAAAGCACACCACAGATAATTATGGGTGGCACAGTGGTGCAGCGGTAGAGTTACTGCCCTACAGTGCCTGGGACCCGGGTTCATTCCCGACTACAGGTGCTGTCTGTACGCTCTCCCTGTGACCGCGTGGGCTTTCTCCGGGTGCTCCCGTTTCCTCCCACACTCCAAAGATGTATAGGTATGTAGGTAAATTGGCTGAGTATAAATGTGAAATGGTCCCTCGAGTGTGTAGTATAGTCTTTGTGTGCGGGGATCGCTGATCGGTGCGGACTTCGGTGGGCCAAAGGGCCTGTTTCCGCGCTGTATCTCTAAAACTGAAACTAAAGCTGAGCCATTTTATTTATAGAAAAGTCGCCACTTTCTGCCAATTGTACACCGCTCATTGCGACATGTAGTTAGTTGTTTGATTGCTTTTGTAGTTTCAAGGCATGACCTCTTCCATTCAGTTTCATATCTCTTCTCTCACCCCAAAGATCAGCTCGGGGGAATTCTGCATTTATAACACTGAATTAAATATAACGCACTAAGGTATATAGAACCTGAGATGATGTGACATCAACATTAGTTGGATAATGGTACACAAAAATGCTTGAGAAACTCAGCGGGTGCAGCAGCATCTATGGAGCGAAGGAAATAGGCAACGTTTCGGGCCGAAACCCCTCTTCAGTTGGACAATGACCTGTACCAGAACGAAAGTGTTGTCAATTTCAACAATGTGTTCAGTGGCTTTTGTACTTGTCGTGGTTTTTCTTGTTCTTTTGTTTCTTCTTGTTTAGAAGTTGCCCATTCAATCATTTATCATACACATGTGGCCTCCGGTCTTGCGTGCAGTTCTGGGGCTTAACTGTTCTTATCCAGGCAGCTGCTGAAAGATTGAAACAGTGCACACAGAGTTGAATTTAAAATGCTGGGGTCACCAATGTGGCAAATATGAATCAGACGTTGGGAGTGTTGTAGAGCAGAGGGATGTAGGAGTGCAGGGACATAGCTCCCGGTAAGTGGCGTAACAGGTAGAAAGGGTGGCCAAGAAGGCTTTTGCTACATTGGCCGTCATCAGTCAGGGCACTGAGATAGAAGTTGGGGTGTTCATGTTACAGCTGTCCAAAATGTTAGTGAGGCTGCATTGGGGTATTGTGTTCAGTTTTGGCCACCCTGGTACAGGAAGAATGTTGTTAACCTGGAAACAACACAGAGACGATTTACAAGGATGTTGCCAGGACTCGAGAGCCGGAGATATAGGGAGAGATCGGGCAGGCTAGGACTTTATTCAGTTGCTGAGGAGTAATCTTGTAGAGGTGTGCAAAATCATGAGAGGAATGGATTTGGAGAATGCACAGAGTCTTTAACCCTTGGGTATCAAGAACCCGAGGACTTAGGTTTATGGTAATATGGGAAAGTTTAAATAGGAACCCAAGGAGCAAATGTTTCACACAGGTGTATAGAATGAGCTGCCAGAGGAGGTAGTTGGAGCAGTTACTATAACAGCATTTAAAAAACATTTGGACAGGTTCATGGATAGGAAAGGTTTAAATGTTTATGGCCCAAACGTGGGCAGATGGGACGATTGGAGATGCGGCATCTTGGTCAGCATGGGCAAGGTGGGCTGAATGGCCTGTTTCCGTGCTATATGACTGCATGACTAAATATTTCTGCGCCATCCTGCACCGAGAACTGGCCCCTTTCTTGAAAACAGCTCATTTTAAGTTTTGAGGAAATGGTACCGATGTTGATCGAGATTATACTGGTTATGTGGTAGACGGAGCACGCCAGGTAGGTGTGTGTTTATTTGATGCCGGATCTTCTGTGCTGTGACTGACATCGGAAGATCTGAGAGGATGTTCGCTGTTGCCGGGGGTGGGCGGGTGGAATTGCGTGATAAGGAAGCCGAGCATTTGCACGCTCAACTCCAACAGCTTATTTAAAAATGAAGCGAATGACAAACACAGATTTCCTGCAAATCACGTGGACACGATGTCGATGGTGTTTTATTTATTCTTATTTTACGCTCATATATGTATTGGGGAATAAGTAACCATGGGGAGAGGACATTGGGAGTTGGAGGAGATTCTGAGAATGTCTCTCTTGGAGTAATAAAGTTATGCAGTGTGGAAACAGGCCCTTCGACCAAACTAGCAAAATCAAAATCTGTTGGGATCTGCCAAGTCAATAAATGACGCTGTTTGTGCTGAAATCCCCTTGAGGAAGTGACACCAATATTGTGTGGTCAGGGGGTTAATTGAACAATAATGGCCCAGTACATGTTTTAGAGTCTTAAGGGCCTGTCCCACTCTACGAGGTAATTAAAGAGTTCTCCCGAGTTTCACCTGATTCGAACTCGGAGAATTACGGTAATAGCCGCTCGTAGGTACTTGGGGCTCTCGTGGACATTTTTAAACATGTTGAAAAAACTTCACGAGTTGACCGTGTTTCCCGAGTACCTGCCGTTAGTGTTAAGAGCCGCTAAGAGATGTCCCGAGCTCCGACGTACCCGCTGCGTACATTCTACGTACTTTCCACGAGTTTGATTTTTTTTTTAAAAACTCGGTAGAGCTCTTGGGTAAACTCGTACAGTGGGACAAGCCCTTCAGAGTCAAAGAGCATGGAATCAGGTCCAACACGCCATTGCAGGATACCCAGTCTAAGCTAGTCCCATTTGCCTGCATTTGGCCCATATTCCTCTAAACTCCTCCCATCCACATGTACCAGTCCAAATGGTGAATCTTTTAAATTATAAATCTTTTAAATTATACTTGATAACACTGGATATTGCTGAGAAACAACTATGTACATTTAACTAAACTCAATTATGTGAGATGACAGTATACTTAACTTTGAGCCTTGCATCTCTCCATTCAGCTTAATGGACATGTAGTTCCCATGCCAGGTCAAACTTGGCCCAGGGTCTTTGAGGGGAATCTCCAGAGCAAATATTGAGGCGTTCTCATGAAAAGGCTGGTGAAACAGCACAGTGCTAGTCTCGTATTTGTTTAGTTTAGAGATCCAGTGCGGAAACAGGCCCTTCAGCCCACCCAGACTGCACCAGACAACGATCCCCGCACATTAACGCTATCCCACCTACAGACCTGTACGTCTATGGAGTGTGGGAGGAAACAGAAGATGTCGGAGAAAACCCACGCTGGTCATGGGGAGAACGTACAAACTCCGTACAGACAGCACCTGTAGTCAGGATCGAACCCGGGTCTCTGGTGCTGAGAGGCAGCAACTCTACCGCTGCGCCACCGTGCCGCCCCAGTGTACAAAAATGTGGGTAGCCTGAACTAGGCAGCACTTACACGGTGAGAGGCTGACAGATCTGTACAGGAGCTCTGGCATTTCCCCCAAAAAAATTGGGGCCATTTCTTTCAGCTTCATTTTCTTTTCACAACTGGCCTCTCTAAATCTCTGAAAGCTTTCTTTTGTGGTGACGAATTGCGTTGCCAAGCTTTCACTTCTGCTTCTGGGACATCAAATGGCATAGATCAGTGTCATGTGACTCTGATCTCATACCACATCTTTCCTATTCCATCTGTATTTGCCACCAACACTGAAGGAAATGTTGTCAATCCATTCCTCTTATATGTTGTCCTGAAGCAAGGTCGTTGGCCTAAAAGATTCATTCATTTCCTCTACTGATCTTGTTTCACCTGCTGTGTATTTTGAGCCTCTATTGCTTTTCTTATGGATTCTCAATGTCTGATGCATTTGCTGATGTATTTATAAAGCTAGACCGTTGTGCTGTGTGGTATTATCATTTCTTGATTGGAACGGGTGTCAGGGGTTATGGGGTGAAGGCAGCAGATCAGGTTTGAGTGGGAAAGTTAGATCAGCCATGATTGAATGGTTGGGGAGACATGATGGGCCAAAATAGGGTGACACGGTGGCAGGCAGTAGAGTTGCTGCCTTACGGTGCCAGGGACCAGGGTTTGATCTCGACTACGGGTGCTGTCTGTGTGGAATTTGTACATTCTCCTTGTGACCGCGTGGGTTTTCTCCGGGTGAAGAAGAAGTTGAAGTTCCTTTATTGTCATTCAGACCTTACGGTCTGAACGAAATTTCGTGCCTGCAGTCATACATACAATGATACAATAATAAACAACAATAAACACAAATTAACATCCACCACAGTGAGTCCTCCAAACACCTCCTCACTGTGGTGGAGGCAAAAAATCTTAGGGTTGTAGTCTCTTCCCTCTTCTCCCTCTGCGCTGAGGCAATTCCCCACCGGGCGATGGTACAAACAGTCCCGCAGCTCACCGAACCCCGCGAACGGGCCGGTTCAAACACTGCGGCCCGGGGTGGTCGAAGGGCACCTCCAATCCAGCACACAGCCGCCGGCCGCGGCTGAACCCAGGTGGACACCGGCAGAACGTCAGTCCCAGCCACCGGAGCACCGTCCCAGCCCCCGGACGGATCGCCCTCACGTGAGTACCGTTCCACCCTCAGGCTGGGCCACTCCAGCGGGAGGGCTGGGCCACTCCGACGGGAGTGCCGTTCCTCCCTCGGGCTGGGCCACTCCGACGGGACGGGCCACTCCGACGGGGTGCCTGTCCCCTGTACTGGAGGGAGTGCCGTTCCTCCCCGGGCTGTGCCACTCCGACGGGCGTGCCGTTTCCCTCTCCGGGGTGCTCCCCGGTTTGCCCCCCCTCGGGCTGGGCCACAAAGCGGGTATAGGTTCCTCCCTCGGGTGGGCCACTCCAGCTTGGTACCAATTGGGCCGGGAGTGAGCCCAGGACAAGTCCTGTCAGCTGCCTCCAGAGTCCCTAGGTCGCCGGCTCCGCTAGGCCTCAGCGTAGACGGAGAAGGGGGATACGACAAAAGGGCGTATTCCCCCGAAGGGAGTTGACAGCAGCCCCCGTTTTCACCCCCCCACCCCCCTCCCCACATAAACACAGCCGCGGACCACATAACTAGACAAAAACGAAAAAAAACAATACAAAAAAGTAAAAACCAACGGACTGCAGGCGAGCCGCTGCTGCCAGGGCAGCGCCGCCACTTCCGGATTTACCCCCGCTCCGGTTTACCCCCGCACTCCAAAGACGTACAGGTTTGTCAGCTAATTGGCTTGGTAAAATTGTAAATTGTCCCTAGTGTGTGTAGGATAGTGCTAGTGTACGGGAATCGCTGGTCGGCGCGGACACAGTAGCACATTGAATATTGGGTGCTGCATATCATCGCACGTTTCCTGAAGAGCTTGGCTTCATTCTAACGTATGTTTCCTTTGTTCTCTGCTCTGTACCACAATGACATAGAAAGAAGATGATTTAAATTACCTTGCATACCTTGCGTATAGCAATCTGCATGCTACAGGAAGGCTATGTTGATGTTTTTTACCTATTAGACCAGCAGTACATCCCTTGCAAGCATACATTAGTTGAAAGCCAGGAAATTAAATCTCAAAAAGAAGGTAGTAGAATAGGTCTAAGAAGAAATACGGTAAAATAGATCAGCCATGATTGAATGGCGGAATAGACTTGATGGGCAGAATGGACAAATTCTGCTCCTATGTCCTAGTAAAAAAAATCATAGTGTCATAAAGCGTGGTACCAGGTCCTTCGGCCCAACTTGTCCATGCTAACCAACATGCCGCATCAACACTACTGTCTGCGTTTGGCCCATATCCCTCTATACCTATCCTATCCATGCACCTGTCCAAATGTTTTTTAAACAATGTGATAGTACCTGCCTCAACTACCTCCTCCGGCAGCTCGTTCCATATACCCACCAACATAAAACCGAAAAAAGGTTACCGCTCAGGTTTCTATTAAATCTTTATACCCTCATCTCAAACCTGGCATCTGGATTCTCCTACTATGGGTAAATAAAGTGTATTTACCTTATATATTCCTCCTCTGATCTCACACACTGCTATAAGATCACCTCTCATTCTTCTGCGCTCCAAGGTATAAATTCCTGGCCTGTTCAACCTCTCCCCATAGCTCAGGCCCTCGAGTCTTAACAATATCCTTGTAAATCTTCTCTGCACCCTGTCCAGTTTAACAGATTTCCAAACAGGATGACCAAATATCTTATGGTCTTGTGTAAGAAGGAACTGCAGATGCTGGTTTACACCAGAGATTGACACAAAATGCTGGTGTAACTCAGAGGGACAGGCAGCATCTCTGGAGAGAAGGAATGGGTGATGTTTTGGGTCCCGCTGAATTACTCCAGGATTGTTTGTGTCTGTGCATCATATGCTCTTATCTGACATTAAATGCAAACGGGATAAAATATTTCTGGACATACAAGTGATGAAACTCTGCATCTTAGAGTCATAGAGTCATACAGTGTGGAAACAGGTCCTTTGGCCCAACTCGCCCACACCGGCCAAAAATGTCCCAGCTACTCTAGTCCCACTTGCCTGCGCTTGGCCCATAACCCTCTAAACCTGTCCTATCCATGTACCTGTCCAAATGGTTCTTAAACGATGGAATAGTCCCAGCCTCAACTACTTCCTCTGGCAGCTTGTTCTATACACCCACAATCCTTTGTGTGAAAGAGTTACCCCTTGGATTCCTATTAAATCTTTTCCCTTTCACCTTGAACCCATGTCCTGTCCTGTGTCCTCTGGTCCCCTACTCTGGGTAAAAGACTCTGTGCATTTAAGTTGAACAACAAATTACAAATTTAAAACATTCTTAAGTCATTGTTAATTTTGGAATAGTATTTTATAAATTCTGCATAAAACCACACACACCGCATCCTGTGTCTATCACAGTTCTCTGTCTGCTATTTGTGCTCTGACTAGTGGTTAAAGGTATACTTCCACATTTGGACGAGTAAACTCTATTTACTTGCTCACTTATCTTTGACAACTATTTTTCACGATACAGTTAAGTGAAGTTGTTGGAGAATTTCATTTACATGGTCTCGTGTATGAAAAATCTCAGACGCATACATATCGTTAACTCGAAACAAAGAAAGAGATTTTGGAATGTTTTCTTTGCAAGACCGAACCTTTTCAACATAGGTAGAACATAGGGTATAGAAACGTACAGCACATGAACAGGCTCTTTGGCTGACAATATCTGTGTCAAACATGTTGCCACGACCATCTCTTATCTTGTAGGGTCATAGAATCATACTTTTGATGGCAATCTGTTCGACGATGTTGAGCTTGGCGGTGGTAAGGCCTTCAACATTGAGCTGCAGTAGCGCTAAACCTCGACAGTTGGCGGCATTTAACGGTGCCGCCTGGCCGGGGGAGGCATGGCTTTTAGCGGTTTGCAGACGCGGTAAAGACATTGGTTTTGCTTTGTGGGCTTATGAGCCTGTAAGCTACTTGTGGAGGAGGCAGCATAGAGGCCGCCTGGGTCAAGACGAGATGGAGAGACCCGTGGAAGTCAGCGGAACCATCTAGGCTACACCATTACATCAATCACCCCATGGACGTCCCTGGACGGACGAAAGGAAGAGGAGGAGCCAGAGGGCTGACGGGGAGCGGGCAAGGGGAGGAGACAGCAAGGGCTAACGGAAATTGGAGAAGTCAATGTTCATGCCGCTGGGGTGCAGACTGCCCAAGCGGAATATGATTTGCTGCTCCTCCAATTTCCGGTGGTGCTCACTCTGGCCATGGAGGAGGCCCAGGACAGAAAGATCGGGTTCGGAACGGGAGGGGGAGTTGAAGTGCTGAGCCACAGGGCGATCAGGTCGGTTAATGTGGACAGAGCGGAGGTGTTCGGTGAAACAATCGCCAAGCCTACGCTTGGTCTCACCGATGTAGATTAGCTGACATCCAGAGCAGTGGATGCAATAGATGAGGTTGGAGGAGGTGCAGGTGAACCTCTGTCGCACCTGGAACGACTGCTTGGGTCCTTGAATGGAGTCGAGGGAGGAGGTAAAGCGACAAGTGTAGCATCTCCTTCGGTTGCAAGGGAAAGTGCCCGGGGAGGGGGTGGTCCGGGTGGGAAGGGAAGAATTAACAGGGGAGTTACGGAGGGAGGGGTCTTTGCGGAGAGCAGACAGGGAGGGAGTTGGGAAGATGTGGCGAGTGGTGGGGTCACGTTGGAGGTGGCGAAAATGATGGAGGACTATTTGTTGTATGTGACGGCTAGTGGGGTGGAAGGTGAGGATTAGGGGGACTCTGCCCTTGTTCCGAGTGGGGGGATGGGGAGAGAGAGCAGTGTTGCGGGTTATTGAAGAGACCCTGGTGAGAGCCTCATCTATAGTAGGGGAGGGGAACCCCCGTTCCCTGAAGAATGAGGACATTTCCGATGCCCTGGTGTGAACACCTCATACTTCTGTTACTACTTTCAGGTTGTTATGGACTTGGACCCCAAGATCCATCTGTATATCAATGTTAAGGGCCATTCTATTTAATTGTACATTTTCCCCTTATATTTGACCACCTCACACTTGCTCGGTTTAAACTCAATCTGCCATTTCTCCACCCATTTCTCTTGCTGATCTCTATCCCACTGTATGCCTTGACAGTTCATGACCCCAGCAATCTTGGTGTCTTCTGCAAACTTACTAACCGACCTGTCTACCTTTACCTCCAGGTCATTTATATACAATCACAATCAGCAGAGTTCCCAGCACAGCTCCCAAGGGAACTTCACTGGTTCCGGACCTCCAGCCTGAATATTGTCCTTCCACCACAACCTTCCGTCTTTATCAGGGAGCCAGTTCTGAATCCATACGACCAAGTTCACTGTGGTAGACCATGGATTTTGTCACAGGTCTGAGGCATTGACCTTCAAATTCCATTTCCCGCAATGGAATTGAGTCTACTGATTGTTTTGAACTATGTATAAATTGGTCTGGATTATATCTGTGTTTATCCAGGGAAAGTCAGTGTTGATGACAAGGCGATCGATATTTTCTCATCCCAAATTTTTCTTGAGAAGCTGGTGACCTGCCCAGCCATACCACAGACGTGATGCTTGTTAAAGAAACATAGAAACATAGAAAATAGGTACAGGAGTAGGCCATTCGGCCCTTCGAGCCTGCACCGCCATTCAATATGATCATGGCTGATCATCCAACTCGGTATCCTGTACCTGCCTTCTCTCCATACCCCCTGATCCCTTTAGCCACAAGGGCCACATCTAACTCCCTAAATATAGTCAATGAACTGGCCTCAACTACCTTCTGAGAGTTCCAGAGATTCTCCACTCTCTGTGTGAAAAATGTTTTTCTCATCTTGGTCCTAAAGGATTTCCCCCTTATCCTTAAACTGTGACCCCTTGTCCTGGACTTCCCCTGGACAATCTTCCTGCATCTAGCCTGTCCAACCCCTTAAGAATTTAGTAAGTTTCTATAAGATCCCCCCTCAATCTTCTAAATTCTAGCGAGTACAAACCTAAGTCTATCCAGTATTTCATCATATGAAAGTCCTGCCATCCCAGGAATCAGTCTGGTGAACCTTCTCTGTACTCCCTCGATGGCAAGAATGTCTTTCCTCAGATTTGGAGACCAAAACTGTACACAATACTCCAGGTATGGTCTCACCAATACCCTGTACAACTGCAGTAGAACCTCCCTGCTCCTATATGCAAAGCCTTTTGCTATGAGTGTTAACATACCATTCGCTTTCTTCACTGCCTGCTGCACCTCCATGCCTACTTTCAATGACTGGTGTACCATGACACCCAGGTCTCGTTGCATCTCCCCTTTTCCTAATCGGCCACCATTTAGATAATAGTCTACTTTCCTGTTTTTGCCACCAAAGTGGATAACCTCACATTTATCCCCATTATACTGCATCTGCCATGCATTTGCCCACTCACCCAGCCTATCCATGTCACCTTGCAGCCTCCTAGCATCCTCCTCACAGCTAACACTGCCACCCAGCTTCGTGTCATCTGCAAACTTGGAGATGTTACCTTCAATTCCCTCGTCCAAATCATTAATATATATTGTAAATAGCTGGGGTCCTAGCACTGAGCCTTGCGGTACCCAACTAGTCACTGCCTGCCATTGTGAAAAGGACCCGTTTACTCCTACTCTTTGCTTCCTGTTTGCTAGCCAGTTCTCTATCCACATCAATACTGAACCCCCAATACCGTGTGCTTTAAGTTTGTATATGAATCTCTAAATAACTAAAGAAGTTATTTCAGAGCTGTTAGGTTGGTGGCTTCAGGGGTTGCGGACCAGCAATGATGAGGGATCAAGACTAGGATAGTCTGTAACTTGGAGTGTAACTTGCAGATTTGTTCTAGTTCATCTGGTTGCTGGTTTAAGAAGTGTTTGACAAATATGTGTATTGTACCCTGGAGCTATGGTATGTCCGTGATAGGAGCAGCAAACATTTTAGCTGCTGGATGGAGTAGCTGTTATGTGGATTGCAATTTTCTAGATGTTATCACCTTCTTGAGAGTCGAGGCTTCAATCACCAGATCAAATGGAGCGGAATCCATCTTACTCTGCGTTATTGATGCTAGAAATGCTTTGGAGAAAATGGAGATGAACCACCTATCACAGAATAGTCAATTTTCTACCTGCTAGAGTGGCCTGGGAATGGCCCAGTTGATTTTCTGATCAAATGCCACCTCCAGGGTGTGGGGGAATTAGTCCAACGCAATGCATTTGAATGTCAAGATTTGGTAGTTGCTTTCTCTATTTCTGGAAGTGGCCATTTAGAGCAGCGAGTGACTTATGTGAGGCAGAATGAATAAAAGTTCTCCGCGCTGATATTTAATATTTGATGACCCAAAAGTATTGCCAAATCTCTTTCTTTCTTTCAGTCACCACAGCAATACAACATTGTAATTACAGATGCCATACATGCTGTACTCCAAACCCACAAAATATGTTCTCATTACTACAATACAGAATTTAGTTTGATCTGAATTTACAGTCCTATAAAACCATGTAAAACATTTCTCATGCAAGACACCTATAAAGTCGATGCTTGTTGCAGTGTTCAGTTTTAGGTGATGTGATGCAGACAAAGAAACACTAGAAAATGTTCAATATAATATGTCTTTGTGGCCAGTGGACGCCAGTGTTATGTTGGTCTGCCTATTATTTTTTAATTCTGTTGGGTGCCAATTTCTTTTATCAATGAACATGGAGACTTATTCAGATTTTATGTTCATAGATTTTCTTTTAAGAATGAGTGTAAAAATAGTTACAAACGTGGTAATTTGAGATCATGATCACATTACATTATTCCTCAAAAAAAAATCTTATCACCATTGAAATGTTGTCCAGCTAACTGCATGTCCTATTTAAATTCATAACACATAACCTCTTTACATTTTAATCTCTAGTTATTGAAGGTCATTTTACAAAATTAAAGATTTAAGGTGCAGCAACATTTCAAACAGAGGCAGATAGATAATAAATTGATTTATCTTTCAACAGCAGTTAAATCTGTAAAATGTGTGAAAACACGTGAGACTATAAAAGAAGGCAGGTTGCACAAAGATGTTGTTTTTATCGGAAAATGGTGAAAAGCATCTTTTCATCCCTAATTGACAGATGCTTTTGAGAAAAATTCTATTCTTACAAATATGTCAGTTTACTTGATCCTCAGGCAGAATGGTATAAAACGGAGCACTAACTGTAAGTACTTGGTCGAATAGATACACAGTAATATTCCAAAGATGATGTGTTCATAGATGCACAGAGTTGATAGTCAGTCAGCCAATGTTTTTGATTTCACAGGAAGTATAGCTGGCAGCATCTTTCTTTTGTTAGATCTAATAGTCCACTGATCACCGGAGCATGCTAAGTAGGCACAAAGCCTGGCCAGTTATATCCCTGTTTCGGTTTTGTACAATGAGTTAAAGTCAAATGCAGCCTGAGGAAGATTTGCAATTCAGTTACCATCTACGCTATAATGCCCTAATGGAAAATAATATCCAGGTTGAAAACTAAGCTGATGTCAAGTTGTTCTTGTAACAGTAGAATCAAGGAACTACAGATGCTGGTTTACAAAGGAAAGACATCGAATGCTGGAGTAACTCAGCAGGTTAGGCAGCAACCTTGGAGAACATGGACAGGGTGACTTTTCAGGATGGACCGAAGGATCCCTACCCATAAAAAATCTCAGGGAGATCTCTAGCAGCTGCAGCACATCACTTATCCATGTTCTCCGGGGATGTTGCCTGACCCGCTGAGTTACTCCAGGATGTTGTGTCTTTCCTTGTTCATGTAGCCAAATGTCTCTGGAGTTTAGAAGGATGAGAGGATATCTCATTGAAACATATAAGATTGCTAAGGGATTGGACACGCTAGAGGCAGGAAAGATGTTCCCGATGTTGGGGGAGTCCAGCACCAGGGGCCACAGTTTAAGAATAAAGAGTAAGCCATTTAGAACAGAGACGAGGAAACACTTTTTCTCACAGAGAGTGGTGAGTCTGTGGAATTCTCTGCCTCAGAGGGCGGTGGAGGCAGGTTCTCTGGATGCCTTCAAGAGAGAGCTAGATAGGGCTTTTAAAAATAGCTGAGTCAGGGGATATGGGGAGAAGGCAGGAACGGGGATGATCAGCCATGATCACATTGAATGGCGGTGGTGGCTCGAAGGGTCAAATGGCCTACTCCTGCACCTATTGTCTATTGTCAATGTTGCCAAACATCCAAAATAAATCCCTCATTCACTTCTGCGAATAACCTGGCAAAGGCAAAAAATAATTCTTGCTATGTTCTTTGAACTTCAGGCAGAACAGTGGTGTAGCTGATAGGCCTGGTGCCTCACAGCGCCACAGGCCCAGGCTCAATTCCGACATTGCGTGCTGTCTGTGTGGAGTTTGCACATTCATGCGTGGGTTTCCTCCGGGTGCTCTGGATTCCCCCCACATTCCAAAGACATACCAATGTGGAAGTCTCTGTTAAAATGCCTTTACTGTGTCAGGAGTGGATGAGAAAGTGGGTTAACATAGAACTAGTTTGGTCGAGTGATCTATAGTCGGTGTGGACTCATTCTATCAAAGGTAGACACAAAATGCTAGAGAAACTCAGGCAGCATCTTTCTTAAACATCTTCGTCGTCCTATCAAACTGTTTTATGAAACAAATAGGAATTATGAAATATGAATTATGAATCTTGCCATAGAGGGAATGCCGAGAAGGTTCACCAGACTGATTCCTGGGATGTCAGGACTTTCCTAGGAAGAAAGACTGGATAGACTCGGCTTGTACTCGCTAGAATTTAGAAGATTGAGGGGGGAACTTATAGAAACTTACAAAATTCTTGGGGTTGGCCAGGCTAGATGCAGGGAAGATTGTTCCCGATGTTGGGGAAGTCCAGAACAAGGGGTCACAGTTTAAGGATAAGGGGGAAATCTTTTAGGACCGAGATGAGAAAAACATTTTTCACACAGAGAGTGGTGAATCTGTGGAATTCTCTGCCACAGAAGGTAGTTGAGGCCAGTTCATTGGCTATATTTAAGAGGGAGTTAGATGTGGCCCTTGTTGCTAAAGGGATCAGGGGGTGTGGAGAGAAGGCGGGTACAGGATACCGAGTTGGATGATCAGCCATGATCATATTGAATGGTGGTGCAGGCTCGAAGGGCCAAATGGCCTACTCCTGCACCTATTTTCTATGTTTCTATGTTTCTAAAGGTCTTTGTTGATAGTTAAGAAGCAGGAAGTGGAAATTGTGTCCATGTCTGAAGTACATGGCATGTAAGTATGTAATCAAGTTACATGAGTGTGTGTGTGTGTGTGTGTGTGTGTGTGTGTGTATGTGTGTGTGTGTGAAGTAATTACATCACAACCTGTATGATGTATGTACGTATGGTGATATTGTTTGCTTGCAGTAAAGTATACCCACATGTTCTGAAGCTGTTGCCATCTCCTTGAGATTTTTATGGGTAAAACAATAGAAAGATAATTCTATAGTTTTAATTCAAGCAGAAAGCCCTCTACCATTCTCCCAAGTAGATTAATGAATGGCCAATAAATCCTGGCCTTACTAGTGGAGTTCATGTCCTGAAAACTGAATAGTTTATAAAATCACCGCCAAATACACCTCCGTTTCCAAATGGCATGATAAAATTGTACTGAGGGAAGATCTTTGCATCAGGTAACCAATGATCACAGCATGGGATGCTCAGAGAGGGCAGCTCATTTGATGAAACCTTCAATTTTAAGTTCGGTCATTGCTGGCAATACAAATTGGTAATCGTCTATCTGAAGATGTTATTGCATGTATTGATGTGGTGTTGATGCCAATGATCGGTACGTTAGCAGCGTAGGGTTTTGTGAGTATTCATTCAAATACAAGCAACATAGTCTTTTGAAACGTTGTGTTCAGTTTTGGAAGTGAGAAGAGCTCAAGTCTGTTAGCTGGTATTGATCATTTGTGGGATGTTGTCCATAAAATCGGATAATAAGTACATTTAAAATACACTTGAGTTAATGTGAAGCAAAAATGAGTGAGATTGTTATTAGAGAGGTGCATTCAGATTCAATGCACTAAGATGTTCACACATTTTCGAGTTGTGTGAGTTTTCAGTATTTAAATGCAGATGGATTAACACTTTTTATATCTTTCTTTCTCTAAGCAAGAAAAGCCTAAAATCGTTGAACCACTGGATTATGAGGCAGTGATTGAAGATCTTGAGGGCCAAATTCAGGATCACCCTCTCAAAGACATCTTGCTCTTTCCAGACAACGATTTCTCTGTAAGTTGAGGTTTTACACTTGAAAAGATTTTGTTCGCCTGGCTTTTTAGTCACTGTAAATAAGTTTTTTTTTAAACGTTAGGTTTTGTGGTACAAGCAATGTAAAACAGTACTCAATTCCTGTAAAAATGGATTCACTGTTGTATTAATGCAAGGTTCTTGACTTTGCATCAATAACCGTGCATAGTTTTTTGAAACTTTTCGAATATCATATAGACAATAGGTGCAGGAGAAAGGCTTTTGGCCCTTCGAGCGTTTAGCATCCGAGCATTCAATGTAGATCTGGGATGTAATGTTAAAATTGTACAAGGCATTGGTCTCCCCAATCCCTGGAGTCCGCTACAATTTTAAGAGCCCTATTTGAAAGTATCCAGAGAACCTGCTTCCACCGCCCTCTGAGGCAGAGAATTCCACAGACTCACAACTCTCTGTGTGAAAAAGATATATGTTGTCTTTAGCCATATTCTTACTAATAATGCATTGACCCGTAGACTTTTTTGTCTTTTCTGTATCACAGTAACAACTTGTAAGGACCACTATTTTTTCTAATATGATGATTAGATATGGTGGGCTGCAGTGAAAGTACATTCTGAGTACTAAAGACTGTCCTGTGCATATGAAGCTGTATTACTGCAGGTGTGCAATAAAGCTCTGAAACACAGACTAACGGCCACATTAAACAAACAACTTGACTTGTATTTTCTAATGTGGCCATTGCAGATGCAGTAGCTGTACTGTTATCTCTCCCGAAGATAGGCACAGAGAGCTGTAGTAACTCAGCTGGTCAGGCAACATCTCTAGAGACAGGGAATGGGTAACATATTGGATCGGAACCCTTCTTCAGACTGAAAGTAGGGGTGGGGGGGGGGGGGGGGGGGGGGGGGGGTGGCAGGGGCAACTACAGGTTAGCAGAAGACCCAAAAACCTGAGAAAAGAATGGGTGACATTTTGGATCAGAATTCTTTTAGGAGGTCTGGCCTTCTCCTATCTCCAGTCCCCCCCCCCCCCTCCCCCAACATCAGTCTGAAGAAGAGTTCTGACCCGAAATGTCACCAATTTCTGTTCTACAGAGATGCTGCCTGAGTTACGCCAGCACTGTGTCTGTCTTCTGTATAAACCCGCATTTGCAGTTCATTCCCACGCCAGTTTTCTTTCCGCTTCCCATCATCCAGGGATACAAGCAGTCCATCCCAATGAAGCAGCAATTTACCGTTTTGCCATTCAGTGCTTGCAATCTGCCATCTCTACATTGGACAAAGCAAATGCAGGCTGAGTAACAGCAGAACACCTTTTGTCAATCTGCCACGGTGACTCTGAGCTTCCAATCGCCTATACCTAAAGCAAGTGTGTCATCTAAACTAACACACCATCAACTAAACTCAACACCTGAACAATCTTACTCTCTACCCAATCATAGTGATTCTCTTTGCTCTTTCCATCTTTCCATCAGCACACTAGCCCACTTCCCCAACCCCCATATCTCCAACTTAAAACATGCTCGTTTTCCTCCTTTTTCATTTCTGATGAAGGATCATGGAATCAAAACATTAACTCTGCTTCATCCCTGCACGCGGCAGAATGAATAACAACTTACACGCAGGATGCCTGGATCACGAGAGAGAGTTTTACTACCCAACATTCCCTGCTTATATGCAACACCAACTCATTAACATTTACATGAATATGCATGAATACATTACACTGCTCTCCTTTTTTAAGTATAAAATCTAAGTACAGTTACAATTTTGTTGTTTTGATACTTGATTTAAGCCAGTATATATGAAATCTTAAATGATAAACATAATATATTTATTTTACATATTTACACATTTTCATTTTACTTAGTGAGTTACTTAACTTACAAACCTAATCTGACTACTGGTTTGTGGATCCTGCCTGATCATCTAACAGTAACAGGTGTAACAGGTTTAGGTGTTGACTCAATTGTAGGCTTGTTTGGCTCTGTTTTAGTACCCTTACTTTGACCAGAGGAATCTGTTTCTTTGTCTGAAATAACTGAACTTTGTGTTTCAATCACAGTTGGTTCTTCCAGCTTACTTTCAGATAAAGATTCGGGGATTAGGACTTCATGCTCAGTTTTTGGTTCATCTTTGGCTGGAATCATTTGATCAACATGAACACTTTTGATCCTATCTCCAAATTCAAATAAATATCTTTTTGTTCCACACACTTCCACTATTTTCCCAACATCCCATTTGTCTCGACTGGACTTGTTGGGAGGACTGTGGGAGTCAAAATGGCGTTTCTGACTTAACTGTTTTTGCTCAACTCTCAGGCCCAAATTGGGTTGAACTAGACTTAGGCGTATTCATAGCCTTCTCTTCATCAACAGTTCTGCAGGTATGTAGTATGTAGATTGAGTTCTCACTTCCCACGTCAGAGTTCGCATGGGGCAACCGGGATAACGTAGCTGCAACTATGTCGCACTTGGAGCTTCTGTACTCCACCTTGTAGTCAAACTGAGATAGCAAAATTGCCAGCGCTGCATCCTTGATGCCGCCATGAAAGGTATAGCTGACTTGGTACCAAGTTTCACTAGTAGTGGCTTGTGATCAGTCACTAGGGTGAATGGTCTGCCGAGAAGAAACTGATGAAATTTCTTGATTCCGAACACGATGCTGAGCGCTTACTTTTCTATCTGTGCATAATTGCGTTCACTCGGTGATAGGGTGCGGGATGCAAAAGCAATAGGCTTTTACTGTCCGTCATTCAATATGTGGGAGATCACTGCACCTACACCATAACTTGAAGCATGCAAGCAAGTTTCATCTCGCGTGTCGTATCGTAGTGAACAAGAAGTTTGCCACTTGTCAAGTTTTCCTTGCAGATGTCATATGCACGTTGCTGTTCCTTTCCCCACATCCATTTTGCATCTTTTTGTAGCAGATGATGTAGTGGCTTTAGCACAGTTGCTAAATCTGGAAGGAGTTGTGCGTGGAACTGCACCATCCCAAGGAATGATCGTAGCTCTGACACATTGATGGGTTTTGGAGCATTCACTATTGCTTCCACTTTCGCCTTCACAGGGTGAAGTCCGCTGGCATCTACTTTGAGTCCAAGGTAGACCACCTCTGACTGCGCAAATGCACATTTACTTTGTCACAGTTTGACATTGTGGCAGTTCAGTCGTGTGAGAACTTGCTCGAGGATTTCCAGATGTTCTACCATGCCCTCTGTGAGTATCAGTAGATCATCCTGGTTGCACACACAGTGCGGAATGCCTTGTAATATTTGGTCCATGACAGACTGAAAAATCTTCGGGGAGGATTTCACACCATAGGGCAGTTTTGTATATGAATACAAGCCCTTATGTATGTTGATAGTCAAGTACTGCTGACTTTCCTTGTCGACATTGAGTTGGGCGTAAGCGTGAGACAAATCCGGTTTAGTGAAGACTTTTGCTCCGCTAAGTTCTGCGTACAGATCTTGTGGGGTTGGTAACGGATATCAGATTCAGATTCAATTTTATTGTACCCCATATTGTTCGTCATCAACAGCTTGGTTGACTGTGACTTTGTAGCCACCACATAGTCAAACAGTTCTGTCGGCCTTGCGTACGGCCACAATTGGCATTGCCCAGTTATTCTGGTCTGTCTTCACGAGTACTCCATTCCGCTCAAACCTGCCAAGTTCTTTCTCCACTTGTTGCTTTAGTGCACATGGTACAGGTCTCGGTCGACAATACACAGGTCTCACATCTTGCTTAAAGGGCCTGTCCCACTTTCACGACCTAATTCACGACCTCTGCCGAGTTTGCCCTTGACTCACACTCGCAGCATGGTCGTCACGAGGGCGTAGGAGATCGTAGGTAGGTCATGATGCTAGTCATAGGTACACGTGGCATCAAGTAGGTTGGGGCATTTTTCAACATAATGAAAAATATTCACAAGCAAACAAGGTTGTGAAAGTGAGACAGGCCCTTAAGTCGAATGTGTGCAGAGTACCCCGTTATTCCCGTGTAACCCCGTTATTCCCGTGCAACCCCGTTATTCCCGTGTAACCCCGTTATTCCCGTGCAACCATGTTATTCCCGTGTAACCCCGTTATTCCCGTGCAACCATGTTATTCCCGTGTAACCCCGTTATTCCCGTGTAACCCCGTTATTCCCGTGTAACCCCGTTATTCCCGTGTAACCCTGTTATTCCCGTGCAACCCCGTTATTCCCGTGCAACCCCGTTATTCCCGTGTAACCCTGTTATTCCCGTGCAACCCCGTTATTCCCGTGTAACCCCGTTATTCCCGTGTAACCCGTTATTCCCGTGCAACCCCGTTATTCCCGTGTAACCCCTTTATTCCCGTGCAACCCCGTTATTCCCGTGCAACCCCGTTATTCCCGTGTAACCCCGTTATTCCCGTGCAACCCCGTTATTCCCGTGTAACCCCTTTATTCCCGTGCAACCCCGTTATTCCCGTGCAACCCCGTTATTCCCGTGTAACCCCGTTATTCCCGTGCAACCCCGTTATTCCCGTGTTCCCGTGTCAGCACAAATGTTTATGACGTTTTCAAGACGTGATTTGGACAAATTGACGCTGACAATGTTCTTCCAGTCAAACTCTATTCTGCTCAGCCAATCCCTTCCAAGGAGGGTTGGTTTATTTCTGTAGCTGCCCACTATGATGGGCAGTGTTACTGACTGACCATTGTGCTGGACTTTACAGTTCCTTTGTCCACATGGCTGCAAAACTTCACTGGAGTAGGTTCTCAGCTTGACCTTACTGTCAAACAATGGTATCTGTGGGAACTTGGTTTCATACAGGTCTCTGCTCATGACCGAACAATCTGCTGCCGTGTCAATACACATATCGATTAACTGTTCATTAATCAATAGTTTGGTTTGAAAGTCCTTGCCTTGACTGGTAGTAGGCTTAACGATGTTGGTTGCATAAATGGTGTACAACCCAAGTTAATTTCCATCTGGGTTCACCTCCAAATTATGAACTCCTTTCTTGTCGCTAGTTTCCCGCAGATTGTTGGTTTCCTGTTTTAAGCTTGGCTCGACATGCTGAGGCGATATGGCCTTTCGTCTGGGAGTTATAACACTTGGCCATTTTGAACGGACAAAATTGGGATGAGTGATTACCGTTGCAACGATAACAACTGGCTGAACTTGGCTCCCCGCCATACTTGGTTTTGGTTTAGTGCCTCTTGGTTTGGCCATAGCCACTGCCTTGCGACTGTAAACGGCCACTGCAGTCCGTGGTGGACAAAACTAACCAGCATTCTTTGATGACATCTCCATTGTGGTAACAATATTGCATGCTTTCTCGAATGTGAGATCTGGAGTGTTCATCAGTTTGGACTGAATTTGTTCATCCACTAGACCACAAACAATCTGTCACGTAGTGCTCGTCCAAGACAGGTTCCAGAGTTACAGTGTAAACTTAAGTTTTTCAAGGCAACAATGTACTCATTGATTGTCTCATTCTGCTTCCGGTTTCTAGTGCCAAATTTATAGCTTTCTGCAATTTCCAGAGGCTTTGGGTTGAAGTGCTCCTCCAACTTCTTCATAATGTCTTTGAATCGCACGTCTTTTGCCTTTATGGGTGCAAGAAGATTCACGAGTGTGCCGTACACTTCAGGACCGATCTCCGTGAGCAGAATCACTTTCACGTGTTCGCACACAGCCTTATTTGTTTCAGTCACTATCTCTCCTTCACCACTAAACTTCATTATATTATTTGCTGCGAAAAACATTTTTGCTCTCTCCATATAGGAGCTGAACGGCTCTCTACTCTTGTCAAACGTGCCAAGGTTTCCGATGTAGCCCGTGGATGCTGCCATCATGTCCTTCTCTTTTTTTTAAAAGTCTGTTCAAAAACCCCCGAATTCCTGTCTGTTCTGTTGTAAAGGGCCTAACCCACGAGCATGCGACTGCATGCGTCCAGCGCGGCCAAACCGGAAGCGGGCGCCGCGCGGAGGTCGAGTGATCCCGTACGAGTTGACGTGATGTTCGAGCGAAGTCCGCGGGAAGTTTTCACTAGGCGTACACCGTCAAGACACTGCGTACGGCGTTGAAACGGTGCGTACGCCCATTGAGGCGGTGCGTACGGCCTCAAAGCGGCAGCGGGCCGGCAGGCCGTTGCCGCGCGGAATTTTTGAACAGCGTCAGTTTTTCTGAGCCCCGCGCGATGTCGGGACCAGCGCCGCAGAACTCCATACGGCTCCGGCGATCAAAGTGGGACCGGCCCCGCGAGACCGTACGGCTCAAGCGACCACGTTAGGTCGCGCTTGCCGCATGGAGTTGCATGCTCGTGGGCCAGGCCCTTAACATCTCGCCTAAAACTTTATCTGCACACAGGCTATTCAGCTTGAGGGAATTCGTCTAAAATGTTATACAATCCCAAGGAAAGGAATTTGAGGAGTGAATGGGAATGAGGTATTGCGACATTGGACCAGCCATGATTGTATTGAATGGTAGAGCAAGCTTGAAGGGTTGAATGGCCTCATCTTGCCTCATCCTCATCCTATTTTGTTTTTCTGCTTTTTACATTTCTAAAGATATTATTAAGACCAACGAAATTCAGGTTCATGTTTCCCTCAGTTGCTAAGAGGTCCGTGGATAGATGGAGTTTTTTTAATTGCATGGTATTGGGTTTTTATGAAGTATTTTTACTGGGAATGTTGGATCCCTGTCTACCATACCTTATCCTTGGGAGGAAGACAACATGTGGCTGAAACCCAACAAGAAATTAAGGTCCAGATTTGGAGATCCATGGAGATTTCTTAAAATCCAGTGACTGCATGTGATGATTTGAATTGCAAGTGATGTGTGCACAAGCACTTCTATCTTGCACGAGCTACAAATTAACTCGGAACATAAATTTGGACACACAATGTAGCCAGACATTCAGATTTAATTTCCTCTGGGTCCCAGTCCCCAAAGCTGGCCATAAATCTGCAAATAAAAGATCAGCAAGTATCCGGAATACATGCCACTGACATCCACAGAGGGACGGAGCTGTCTAAAATGTGCAAAGATCCTTGGCACACTTACGTCCTTGTCTGGAAGAAAAGAAAAGCAAATGTTAAAAATAATAGTGAAGATATGGCTCAAGTTTTTAAAAAGCAACTTTTTTTATCCTTTGTCCTACCTACTCTTTAGATATATGCAGTGTAAAACATGCCTGCATTATTTCCAAACACCTGTATTAGTTACGGAGACTAAAATGTAGCAATTATAATGACATTTGAGATTCATGATTTAACCATTGATGGACCCCAGGGGTGTGATGTAACTGGGCATTGGTTGGGGGAACTCAGAAAGAACACCAGTGAGCATTTGTTTCTTAGAAATAAGTCTTATGATAGCACACTCAATGTTTGAATCCAACACTTTGCTGATGTTTGTGCGTAGGCTGATAGGATAATAACTGGCCGGATTGGATTAATCTGGCTTTTTGTGACATGCCATACTTATGCATTTTCTCTCATTGTTGGGTACGTGCCAGCGTTTCTCCATCGCTGTGGAGAAACAGATTGACTGGACCTGCGGCAAGGTCTAAGAGAATGCATTTCCAATACAATAGTCGGGATGCTCTTGGGTTTCTCTCAGCTACAGGTGGAATTAATTGCACTGACAGTGGCTTCCCTTATCATGTATCTATACACTGTGAAAGGATCGATTGTAACCATGTATTGTCTTTCTGCTGACTGGTTAGCATGCAACAACAGCTTTTCACTGTACCTCATGACAATAAACCACACTGAAACTACTGGGAGGTTGAGATGGATGAGCATTTTGGCATTTCTGCTCAGGCTGCTCACAAACACAAATGTCCTGGTATTTGCACTTATATGCTAGACTCAGCCAGCATTTAGGAAGGAAGGGAATGTTCACGAAGAATGTTCCTCCTCATTCCTTTTGTTGTTTAACCGCCCACTGTCACAAGTAGTCAGATGTGTTGGATGTGCAGAGAGTTTGAGCTGATTTGTTGGTTGTGGAATTGTTTGGTTTGGTCTCGGCCTTCACCATTGGTACCAAGTAGGTAGTCTAGTGTTAACTTCCACAAGCTGGCACCTTGCCCCTTCTGGCATACGGCTTTGCATTCTTCATCGAACTGTGGTTTCTCTCTTGGCTTAATGGTGATGAACGTATGAGGGGTGTGCCAAGCCCTATGTTACTGACCATGGTAGAATGCAGTTCTGTTGCTCCTGACAGCCTGTGCCATTTCCTGAATACCCAGCAACCCGCTGCTGGATCAGTTATGAGTCTGTCCATATAACCATATAACCATATAACAATTACAGCACGGAAACAGGCCATCTCGGCCCTACAAGTCCGTGCCGAACAACTTTTTTTCCCTTAGTCCCACCTGCCTGCACTCATACCATAACCCTCCATTCCCTTCTCATCCATATGCCTATCCAATTTATTTTTAAACGATACCAATGAACCTGTCTCCACCACTTCCACTGAAAGCTCATTCCACACCGCTACCACTCTCTGAGTAAAGAAGTTCCCCCTCATATTACCCCTAAACTTCTGTCCCTTAATTCTGAAGTCATGTCCTCTCGTTTGAATCTTCCCTATTCTCAAAGGGAAAAGCTTGTCCACATCAACTCTGTCTATCCCTCGCATCATTTTAAAGACCTCTATCAAGTCCCCCTATGTCCCCCCCTGTCCGGTCTACAATGATGGTAGTTCCACACAGAATTATGGAGCACATCAACAAGATAGAAACCTGTCCCCACAGGTTTCTATCTGCTACCAAGAACACAAGGATCCATGACATTCAGATTACCGAGGACAACATCAGGATGCTTTTTCCCTTATTGATATTTTCTTCACCTGTGATGATGACAAATATGTAACAACAAACATTTTAGCGGGAAGGATTGCAGAGTTTCAACTTGATTGTCTTTGTTGAATTCAGGGCGATGTTCCTTACTGATATGACCCATCTGAATTTTCTTGTTTGCTTTATCGTTGGCTGGTATAAGTTTAGTTTAGTGAGGTGGCATGGAAACAGACCCTTCGGCCCACTGAGTCCGCCCTGACCAACGATCTCCCGTACACTAGTTCTATCTTATCCCAGTTTCGCATCCTACATCCTGGGGGAACATTTTTACAGAAACCGATTAACCTTCAAACCTGCACGTGGCTGGAATGTCGGATCCGGACCACCCGAAGAAAAGCCACGTGTTCACGGGGAGAACGTACAAACTTTGTACAGTCAGCGCCCATAGTCGGGATCGAACCTGGGTCTCCGCCGCTGTAAGGCAGCAGCTCTACCGCTGCGCCATTGTGCCATCGATGTGCGGTCTTACATTAGCCCAGCCATATACTTGAATGGCCTGTAGTTCATTTCAAAGGGCAGCTGGAAATCATCCATTTTACAGTGGATCTGAGGTGTCACATAGGATGGCAGATGACCTCTGAAAGTATCAGCGAAGGAGATGACTGCAACGCTTTTATTCCCTGTTTCGTAGTTGATACAAATAAACATGATGACTGGCACTCCATTAAAACTTTGACTCTGAGTAAAATGTAATAACTGTAATAATGTAATAATGCAAATGTAGTAACCCTGGTAATCTTCCAGCAAGATTGAAAGTAATGCATTTATATAGTGCTTTTCACATCTATTTTCAGATATCTCAAAGCAGTTTATAGCCATTGAGGTACAATTGGCGCCTGTCATTGTTCTACCGTCAGAAATGCAACAACAAATTTGTGTCTAACAGGCTCTTAAAGAAGTAGCGTGGCAATGAACAAAACATCAGTTTTAGTAATGCAGTTTGAGGATAAATACTTTTAGATGATTCTTTCATTTTCTTTTGATTGTTAAAACAAAATGTATTTCAGGCCAGCAACTTATTGCCCAAACATAACTCACTCCTGAAACCTCCTCTTCACAATTCTCCATCTGACCAAGCCTTTAGCTGCTCTTATTCCCCAAAAGACTCTCGCTCGCTCACCCACTCACCCACTCACTCCTCCTCCCTCTCCCTCCGTCACTCACTCACACACTCACTCACTCACTCACTCACTCACACTCACTCACTCACTCACTCACTCACTCACTCACTCACTCACTCACTCACTCACTCACTCACTCACTCACACACTCACTCACACACTCACTCACTCACACACTCACTCACACACACACACTCACTCACTCACTCACACACTCACTCACACACACACTCACACACTCACTCACTCACTCACTCACACACTCACACACTCACACACTCACACACTCACTCACTCACTCACACACTCACTCACACTCACTCACTCACACACTCACTCACACACTCACTCACACACTCACTCACACACTCACACACTCACACACTCACACACTCACTCACTCACTCACACACACACTCACACACTCACACACTCACACACTCACACACTCACTCACTCACACACTCACTCACACACTCACACACACACACTCACTCACACACTCACTCACACACACACTCACACACACACTCACTCACACACTCACTCACTCACACACTCACACACACACACACACACACACACACACTCACTCACACACTCACTCACACACTCACTCACTCACACACTCACTCACACACTCACTCACACATGCACACACTCACTCACACACACTCACACAATCACACTCACATTGGCTCACTCACTCACATTCACACTCACACACACTCTTTCTCACAGACATACTCTCGCACACGCTCTCACACACATGCTTGCGCACACGCAAAAAATCCAGATGACGTCAGTACACAATATCTGCTTATTTTCATCTGGGTGAATAGCGGTGGATACTACACCATCTAAATGCATGTTACTGCGTCACCTTCCTTAACTTCTTGTTCAAATAATAAAATGATCCTCATATCCTGGCTTAGAAGGGATTAAAAATAAATCATTATAATGAAAGGCAAAGTATTTATAATGCAGCATGAGGAATTTATATTTTGAAATATGTGTTTATGGAAACATACAAATTTCAGATTTAATAAAATAATGAGGGGATTTTCTGTGGAGCTTTAGGTCTGTCATTTATGTATGGAAAATCCTTAATGCCTGCTTCCGGCAATCACAGGAATACCTAAAAATGTTGTCAGATACATTTCGATAGACATTTGACGGAGAGCTGTGTTTTGTAAAATTGGGCCACATTGTGTCTGTTTTGCATTCACATTCATATTCCACCCTGATAGATTTTATTATTGTTTGATTTTTTTTATTTCCCATGGTAAGCTATCAAACTTGTATTTTAAAAACTAAAGAAAATAATTTAGTTTAGTTTAGTATGGGCTTCATTTTAGGTTTTTATCATAGATCAAAATTCTTAAGGGGTTGGACAGGCTAGATGCAGGATGATTGCTCCCGATGTTGGGGAAATCCAGGACAAGGGGCCACAGCTTAAGGATAAGGGGGAAATCCTTTAAAACCGAGATGAGAAGAACTTTTTTCACACAGAGAGTGGTGAATCTCTGGAACTCTCTGCCACAGATGGTAGACGAGGCCAGTTCATTGGCTATATTTAAGAGGGAGTTAGATGTGGCCCTTGTGGCTAAGGGGATCAGGGGGTATGGAGAGAAGGCAGGTACAGGATACTGAGTTGGATGATCAGCCATGATCATATTGAATGGCGGTGCAGGCTCAAAGGGCCGAATGGCCTACTCCTGCACCTAATTTCTATGTTTCTATGTTTCTATCAGAGATACAGAGTGGAAACAGGCCCTTCGCCCCACCGAGTCTGCGCCGACCAGCGATCCCCGCACACAAACACAATTACCTGTACTACACACTAGGGACAATTTACCGATTAACCTACAAACCTGCATGTCTTTGGAGTGTGGGACGAAACCGGAGCATGCAGAGAAAACCCACGTGGTCACAGGAAGAACGTACAAACTCTGTACAGACAGCACCCGTAGTCAGGATTGAACCCGGGTCTCGGGCACTGTAAGACAGCAACTCTACCGCTGCGCCACCATTCCACTCCATAATGTATCACAACAATTTATATATAGAGAGAGAAAGATAGCGTGGATACACAAGGGAGTACTTTCATTAGATGGTGTAACACAGCTCGTACAATGGCAACATTTCAGTAAAGGGCCTGTCCCACTTCCACGAACTAATCCACGACCTTTTTTACTCGTGGACATTTTTTAGCAGGCTAGAAAAAACGCCCCGACCCACTTGATGCCACGAGTACCTACAACTAGCATCAGGGCCTGCTACGACCTACCCAAAACCTCCTACGACCTCGTGACGACCATGCTGCGAGTATGAGTCAAGGGCAAACCCAGCAGAGGTCGTGAAAGTGGGACAGGGCGTTAAACCTGTGAATGGTATAATAGCAGATAATGGTGACCACCAATTTAGGCAGCAAATGTTTCGAAAGAAAGAAAGTTAACATTTGAGATTAATGACCTATTATTATTTTGATTGTAATATTTAATAAAGAAGGAAGAAATAAAATACCGAACCTCTTAGCCAAACATCATTGGTAGTGAAAATGGTGGGACCTTTAATGAAGGATGTAATAATAATATCCAGCAAGGAATATTAGGATTGTACAAAGCCAGTATGAAGATAGAAAAGGGCGATTGAAAGGGAAACTGAACCACCCTATCACCAACCAGAGAGCGATCCTCACCTGCAATCTACCTCATTGGAGACCCTCAGACCATCTTTCACCAGCCCTTACTAGACTTAACCTTGCACTAAACGTTATTCCCTTTCATCCTGTATCTGTACACTGTGGACGGCCTGATTGTAATCATGTATAGTCTGTAGCGCGCAACAGAAAAGCTCTTCGCTGTACCTCAGTGCACGTGACAATAAACTAAACAAAACCAAAGATTATACAGAGTGTCCGCTGGAATTCTGTGAGGATTGACAAGTAAGAATAGAACAGGGGAAAATATAGATTCATTGATTTAGATTTTCAGAAGGTTTTGGATATTCCGAAGCGCAACAGAGTTGGAGCAGGTGGAACAGGGTGTAATCCACCCGCATGGATAGAGAACTGGTTAACGGACAGAAGGCAAAGAATGAGAATAAAGTGCCTCTTTTACATTGTTAAGGGCCTGTCCCACCAGCATGCGACTGCATGCGGCGAGCGCGACCTAACGTGGTCGCTTCGCGGGGCCGGTCCCACTTCGATCGCCGGAGCCATATGGAGTTGTGCGGGGCTGGTCCCGACATCGCGCGGGGCTCCGAAAATCTGACACTGTCCAAAAATTCCGAGCGGCAACGGCCTGCCGGCCCGCAGCCGCATTGAGGCCGTACGCTGCGCCTCGACGGGCGTACGCAGCGTCTCAACGGTGTACGTGGTGTCGTGATGCCGTATGCAGCATCTTGACGGTGTACGCCTAGCATGTGGCGTTACGCGATTACATCATCGCCCCGCGTGCCGTTGACCCGATGCCGTGCGACGTACAAATTCAGTCGGCCCGCCTCCCGCCCAGCTGATTGGTGAGTATGATGTCGGGACCAGCCCCGCACAACTCCACACGCCTCCGTGGTTGGAAGTGGGACTGGCCCCGCGAGGCCGTACGCCTCAAGCCACCACGTTTGGTCGCGCTAGACACATGCAATCACACGCTGGTGGGACAGGCCCTTTAGGCTGTGTCTTTTGAGATAACACAGATGTTGGTACTTTGTTTCCAATTATTGACAATCTATATTAATGATTTGGCTGAGGGGACAGAATATCATATTTGCAAGCATGCTGATGATCCAAAACTGGATGGGATTGTGAGTATAGAGGAAGATGTAAAGAGACAACAAGGAACTGCAGACAGCAGCAAGTGACTGGGATGAAACATGGATTATCTAGTGGGAACATGTAAAATCATCCACTGGCAATAGATTGGAAAATCTTGATTATATAAGTCATGGAAACCTATGATGCACATACACTCAGCAATCAGGAAAGCAAATGGAATATTGGCCTTTATTATGGGACGATTTGAATACACTGTTAAAGATGTCTTCCTACAATTTAATTGTGTGTCTTAATCCTGCTTTGGAGAGGGTGCAGTGATGATTCTCCCTGAATGGTTATAAAGAGGGCTTGTTGGCTGTGGAAATATTGCATAGGCTGAGCCTATATTCCCCAGGTCTAGATGAATGAGGGGTGATCTCATTTAAACGTACAACATTATTGTAAAAGAAGATGCAGAGAGGATGTTTCTCCTGGGAGAGACAAAATGAGGATTCCAGAACAAGGGATCACAGGTTCTGTTCAAGGGGCAGGAATGAGGTAAAAATAAATGTCTTTACTCAGAGGGTGAAGAATCTATGGAATTCTCAATATCAGAGGGCAGTCGAGTCTCTGTCACTTGAGTTTATTAAGAGCAGAGATCAATAGATCTGTGAAGATAGAAACAAAATGCTGGAGTAACTCAGCGGGACAGGCAGCAGCTCTGGAGAGACGGAGTGGGTGACGTTTCGGGTCGAGACCCTTCTTCAGACCCCTCTTCTCGTCCTGATGCCAACTGACCAACATTTTCTGTTTTATTTCAGGATTTTAGCGTCTGAGATTTTCTTTAGCTTTTGAAATCAAAACATTGGAACGATAACAATGTCACTGAAAAAATAAAACAAGCATTCACTGTGACTTCATTCAGTTTATTTCCATTTACCTGTTTCGGATGAACAGCTCATGGTCAAATTGCAAAGGACACTAAAGCACTGAATGCCCAAATGGATTAAATTTTTTTTGGGAACGATTCCAGGCATCACGATATCGCACCATATATTCCACTGTGCCTTAGGGGGCAGAAAATGAAGCAGAAAGTCTCCTGATCCCTGCTGGTTATTCTTTGTGTTGGCTGTGGGAGATATGCATGGTAGGCTGAGCCTATAAATTCTGTTAAACGATACAAAATATTTTGCAGAGAGGATGTTTCTCCTGGGAGAGAGGGCTTTTCTGTGAGATATGTGCCTAGGCATCACAGGTTTGTTCAAGGGGCAGGAATGAGGTAAAAAGAAATGTCTTTACTCAGAGGGTGAAGAATCTATGGAATTCTCAATATCAGAGGGCAGTCGAGTCTCTGTCACTTGAGTTTATTAAGAGCAGAGATCAATAGATCTGTGAAGATAGAAACAAAATGCTGGAGTAACTCAGCGGGACAGGCAGCAGCTCTGGAGAGACGGAGTGGGTGACCCTTTGGTGTCGAGACCCTTCTTCAGACCCCTCTTCTCGTCCTGATGCCAACTGACCAACATTTTCTGTTTTATTTCAGGATTTTAGCGTCTGAGATTTTCTTTAGCTTTGAAACAAAACATTGGAACGATAACAATGTCACTGAAAAAATAAAACAAGCATTCACTGTGACTTCATTCAGTTTATTTCCATTTACCTGTTTCGGATGAACAGCTAGTCAAATTGCAAAGGACACTAAATTGTTACTGAACGATGCCTCACTGATTAATGATTCTTTTTTTTTTATGTCCAGGCATCATCGAGCCTGCGGGAACGGCGCACCATATATTCCACTGTGCCTGAGGGGGCAGAAAATGAAGCAGAAAGTCTCCTTGTGAAACAGGTAAAGGATGAAAATATTGAAATTCGTGGCTCTATACAACTCTAAAGTTGGTCTTGCACCTTACGTTCAATGACATCTGATGGATTTCAGACGTCATTGGATATAGAAAAGTACAGCACAAGAAAAGACCCTGTGGCATACAATATCTGTGCTGAACATGAGGACATGTGCTAATTTGAGGAAGAACATCCTTGTGATTGAGGCAGTGCAGCGTAGGTTCACGAGATTGATCCCTGGGATGGCGAGACTGTCATATGAGGAAAGATTGAAAAGGCTAGGCTTGTATTCACTGGAGTTTAGAAGGATGAGGGGGTATCTTGTAGAAACATATAAAATTATAAAAGGACTGGACAAGCTAGATGCAGGAAAAATGTTCCCAATGTTGGGCGAGTCCAGAACCAGGGGGCACAGTCTTAGAATAAAGGGGAGGTAATTTAAGACTGAGGTGGGAAAAAAACGTTTTCACCCAGAGAGTTGTGAATTTATGGAATTCCCTGCCACAGAGGGCAGTGGAGGCCAAATCACTGGGTGGATTTAAGAGAGAGTTAGATAGAGCTCTAGGGGCTAGTGGTGTCAAGGGATATGGGGAGAACGCAGGCACGGGTTATTGATTGGGGACGATCAGCCATGATCACAATGAATGACGGTGCTGGCTTGAAGGGCCGAATGGCCTCCTCCTGCACCTAGTTTCTATGTTTCTATGATGCCAAGATAGACAAATCTCATCTGCCTGCACATGATCTACAGTACATTGCTCCATTCCCTGCATCACCATGTGCCCATCTAAACACCTTAAAGAGCCTTGAATTTGAATGGATGCAAAAGTTACCTGGCTGAGCTACAGCACATGGATCTTATCATTCATTGTTGCCATTTATGCTTGAAACGTATTCTTGCGTTACCACTAAAATAAGAATTACAAATGTGAATCAAATAATATTCTTCCTTGTTTAGACTTTACTTTAGTCTTTAGTGATACAGTGTGGAAACAGGCCCTTCGGCCCACCGGCTCCGTGCCGAGCAGTGATCACCCTGTACACAAGCACCACCCTACACACCAGGGACAGTTTTTGCAATTACAGAGGGCAATTAACCTACAGACCTGTACGATGCGTTCCTGGCCTCCACCACTTTCTGTGTAAAAATGGTCAGTCCCTGCCATGAACAATCATTTCATGAGCTTCGAATGACTTGGATCATTTTATTTAAGGAGCAAAATACCAGTTAAAGGAGAGAATAATAATTCGGATAAATCCTATTTTCTGTTTTTGTTGGTTTATGTTTTAGAGTTGGCATTGTCGATTTTGAAAAGTGACAGGTTTATTTTGTGCTTGAGGCCAATATCTACATTTATGCAACTGATGGATCGGTTGTGTGCTGACTGCTGTTGAAATATTTTCTCAAGCCCATTACTTTTATTTAACTTGGAAATAAGCGAAATTATGAGTGTCTTTTGTTAAAGGGGCTGCATATGATTTAAATATGCAATGCTGCAGGTAAATAAATTAGCTAATTTAACTAAAATAACTAAGGATTGTTGACCTTTGATTGTAAGTAGCTCACCAATCATGGGATGAATCATATTTCTTTTCTCTATATTTCCTTTCATCTCCACCCCTTAGAGTATGACCTCTCTCATGAAAATCGAGCCTCTTTTGTTTAGGGCATGTGTTGTTGAAACCACCTTTCCTCCACTTTTTGCTTCAAATTGGGCCGATCGCTAGTTAACCACTTCCTGAGTCTCCGCACTATGAGCATTTGCACAGGAGTGCATCGTATTGTGGTGTGTGGCTTAGAAGAAACACAGCAAGTCTATATTTCACAGTAATGTTCCACTAGTCTATTACGCCTTGTTCCTCCAATACTTTATTTACAGCGTGAACTGACCATTTGCTTCCCGTTTAAAGCTGGCTGGAAGGAGAAGCGAAACTGTGTTTCATTCCGTTACTATTTGTAATTTGTTCAAACTGAAACCATCTGGACTGTGGGCCATTATTTGATTAGACTTACTTGGGAAGAATGTGTGTCAGATGGATGGATCAATATTTTTTTATCAGATGTTTTGTGATGGTGCATTAAGAACATTCTTTAAAATTAAAATCAGATCATTACTTTTTAAAATAAGTAACAGTTAAATGAATTAAAACCCCATAAAAACAAGCAAACTCATTTAATTACACTTGGTTAGTTGTAAATTAACTAATGTTGTTTTCCTTCGGAAAAGTTTCTTGTCTCGGTTTGTACTCGCTAGAATTTAGGAGATTGAGAGGGGGTCTTATAGAAACTTACAAAATTATTAAGGGGTTGGACAGGCTAGATGCAGGAAGATTATTCCCGATGTTGGGGAAGTCCAGGACATGGGGTCACAGCTTAAGGATAAGGGGGAAATCCTTTAGGACCGAGATGAGAAAAACTTTATTCACACAGAGAGTGGTGAATCTCTGGAACTCTCTGCCGCAGAAGGTAGTTGAGGCCAGTTCATTGGCTATATTTAAGAGGGAGTTAGATGTGGTCCTTGTGGCAAAAGGGATCAGGGGGTATGGAGAGAAGGCAGGTACGGGATACTGAGTTAGATGATCAGCCATGATCATATTGAATGGCGGTGCAGGCTCGAAGGGCCGAATGGCCTACTCCTGCACCTATTTTCTATGTTTCTATGTTTGATTGGAATGATTGCATTGTGTCTATGCAAGTTCCGATCAGGATTATATTCAGTAAGTTCCAGCAAAGTGCATTGGGTTCCCACTTCACCGCTGGACTTCCCTTGGAGTCTCATACATCAACTTAGTCAGGACATTACTGCTGCAAAGTAGCTAAGAAGTTTAATTTAGTTTAGTTTGGAGATACAGGACCTTCTGTCCACCGAGTCTGCGCCGACCAACAATCACCCCATACACTAGTTCTAACCTGCACTCTCCGGACAATTTACAGAAGCCAATTAACCTACAAACCTGCACGTCTTTGGAATGTGCAGCACCCGGAGAAAACCCACTCGACACAGGGAGAAAGTGCAAACTCCGTACAGATGGCACGTGTTGTCAGGACCTGGGTCTCTGGTGCTGTGAAGCAGCAACTCTACTGCTGTGCCACTATGCTGCCCAGTTCTGGACACCTGTGATAGCACAGGAAGCCTGAACTCGTTGGCACTTTGTGGATAAATGCTGGCAGTTGGGCATGGAATTGCTACCATTTCCCAGCCAACTATAGCCTGATGTGATGGATGTCAAAACCTATTTGTACTTGGGCATGTAAATCCAGTCTAGTGTGTCACGTGGAGTTTGGGATGTACTAGGTAGCTTCATGGCAGTTATGTTTTGATCTTGACCAAATTACCCAGGGTGGTAGAATTTCTAAGTGCCCCCAATAATAGAAACATAGAAACATAGAAAGTAGGTGCAGGAGTAGGCCATTTGGACCTTCGAGTATGATCATGGCTGATCATCCAACTCAGTATCCTGTACCTGCCTTCTCTCCATACCCCCTGATCCCTTTAGCCGCAAGGGCTACATCTAACTCCCTCTTAAATATAGCCAATGAACTGGCCTCAACTACCTTCTGCGGCAGAGAATTCCAGAGATTCACCACTCTCTGTGTGAAAAAAGTTTTCCTCATCTCGGTCCTAAAAGATTTCCCCCTTATCCTTAAACAATGGCCCCTTGTTCTGGACTTCCCCAACATCGGGAACAATCTTCCTGCATCCTAGCCTGTCCAACCCCTTAAGAATTTTGTAAGTTTCTATAAGATCCCCCCCTCAATCTTCTAAATTCTAGCGAGTGCAAACCGAGTCTATCCTGTCTTTCCTCATATGAAAGTCCTGACATCCCAGGAATCAGTCTGGTGAACCTTCTCTGTACTCCCTCTATGGCAAGAATGTCTTTCCTCAGATTAGGAGACCAAAACTGTACGCAATACTCCAGATAGAAGGATATCAGTAATGGAATGATATCACTGACTTTTTCTACATGTTTTGATTTGTCATCCAATTTATTTTTTGAAAATCTTGTACCATTTACCAAATCTGGAGCTTCAAGATGGCCACTGTCTGAGTCTGATCCATTCCAGGTGTGATCCATCCATTCCAGCAGGGAAGAGAGAGCAGGTCCGAAATAGATTTATCTGTCTGCTTCCCAATTGGCAGCTGAGGAGAGAGAAAGTTAACATGAAGCCCTGGCTGTTCATTGTCATTTCTCATGATGTGACATTAACTGGCAAGAGGGAACAGGGCAAACAATAATGGGTCTGAGGAAGGGTCCCCGACCCAAAACATTGCCTATCTATTCTTCAGTGATGCCGCCTGACCCGCTGAGTTACTCCAGCACTTTGCGCCTTTTTTTACTGTAAAGTTACTGTTTGCTAGAATAGAAGATGATCAGGTGGCGTTTATCAACAGTGCTGAATTGCTGCTAAAGCATACATTCTGTTATGGGACCTGGATGAGTCTCATGGTCTATTTAAGAGCAATTTAGATAAGCATTTGAATCAGATGAAGATATGTATTAGATTTATACTTGACTACTAAAAGTTAACACAACAGATAAAACAATTGTCAGCATATATGCTGTCAGCATCTATTAAATATATTTTTGATCACTATCTGGGTGGCAGAGTCCATCACTATCGCTGTTTTATTGTTGTGTACTTCCTTCCCGAAATGAATTGATTTCATTGTCCACCTACACAACAAAGATACAAATTCACCCTAGACATTCAACTATGTCAAGTGAAAGAAGGATGATAGTGAGCTCAGATACCGCGCATCGTGAAGTTCTGGATTCAGTAAATGGTACATCGTATTCAAAAAATAAATTGGATGTCAAATCAAAACAAATTGGAAAAGTCAGTGATTTTCACAGTGTAGGGCATCAATGCTAACAATAACATCAAGAGGCGCTGTGGCACTTGGGTCCTCCGCTGTTCGACTTGTGCACTGTTTGCAGCAAGCTATTATTGGAAGAGATTTGCTTGTTGGAGTAAGCCAACATGAAACAAAAGTTTCACGTTGCCTTGGTGATGGGCTCAGAAGGCAAACATCCCAGCTGCTGTGCCAAACGCTGAAAAGCCATCTGAAAGGAAAAGCCAAGCAAGATTGGCCAAGAATAATTTGGCAGATGACTGTAAAACGAGTTTCTGGAGGCTAATGGCCATCGGGTAAAGGCAGCGCAAATAGACAATAACAGAAATAGCTGTCCATAAAGGGGTTGGCGCGCTGGAAGGATGGGACTCGTTGGGATACTTTGCCTATCATCCTATATCACTCTCTGTTTAGTTTACTTTACAGAGTTTGAATGTTCTCCCCGAGACCGAGTGGGTTTTCTCCAGGTGCTCTGGTTTCCTCCCACACTCCAAAGACGCATAGGTTTGTAGAGTAATTCGCTTTGGTGCCGATTGTAAATTGTCCCTGGTGCGTAGGATAGTGCTCAAGAATGGGGACCGTGGCTCGGCGCGGACTCGGTGGGCCGAAGGGTCTGTTTCCGCGAAGTATCTCTGAACTAAACTGAAAAGATACAGCATGGAAGCAGGCCATTCACTCCACTGAGTCCACACCGACCATCGATTACATGTGTAGTAGTTCGATGTTATTCCACTTTCACACCCTGCACACTTGGGAGCAATTGACGGAAGCCAATTACCCTACACATTGCCTGTCTTTGGAATGTGGAAGGAAACCGGAGCACCTGGAGAAAACCCAAGTGACCACAGGGAGAACGTACAAACTCAGCACAGATATGGTCAGGATTGAACTGGATCTCTGGCGCTGTAAGGTAGCACCACTCACGCTGCACCACTATGCCGCCCTGATTGAGCTTCTCCCTGTTATTATGTTGTTTATGTTGTCAAGCTTGAAAGGGTTCAGAAAAGATTTACGAGGATGTCACCAGGACTAGAGAGTGTGAGCTAGAGGCAGAGGTTGAGTAGGCTGGGTCTCTATTCCATGGAGCGCAGGAGGATGAGGGGAGATCTGATAGAGGTGGACAAAATCATGAGTGGAATAGATTCGGTAGATGCACAGAGTCTCTTGCCCAGAGTAGGGGAATCGAGGACCAGAGGACTTAGGTTTGTGAAGGGGGAAAGATTTAATAGGAATCCGAGGGGTAACTTTTTCACACAACAGGTGGTGGGTGTATGGAACAAGCTGCCAGAGGAGGTAGTTGCGGCTGGAACTGTCCCATCGTTTAAGAAACAGTTAGACATGGATAGTTCATGGATAGGACAGGTTTGGAGGGATATAGACTAGTGCAGGCAAGTGGGACTAGTGTAGCTGGGACATGTTGGCAGCTGTGGGCAAGTTGGGCCGAAGGGCCTGTTTCCACACTGTATCACTCTATGGGTCTATGACTGGTTTTACACTTAATATGCAAGATAGACATCGAGGAATGGAAGGAATTAGGAAATAATCTAACTGGCTACTTTTGTCTCATTTCCCTAGGCCTGTAAATACTACAATTCCGACTGGAATACTGTGAGCTACAAGTATGAAGCTTATTCAGGGGATCTCAAACAGTTACCTCGGTAAGATTTTTATTGTAATTCTAATTGTCCACAGAGTGCATTTTCGGTTGCTTGTGATTTGACAATAGACAATAGACAATAGGTGCAGGAGTAGGCCATTTGGCCCTTCGAGCCAGCACCGCCATTCAATGTGATCATGGCTGATCATCCTGCCTTCTCCCCATATCCCCTGACTCCGCTATTTTTAAGAGCCCTATCTAGCTCTCTTGCTGTTAAAGAATAATAAATACCAAATTTGCATCTTGATGTGGATACAATTAAATGTTTGAAGGACAAGTTGTGTAATTGCTACGATAAATGCTAGAAAAAACAGATAGATTGGAAACATGTGACATCTACAGAACCTCGGTCTTGTTTACTTTAGTGGTTGAGCATATCCCGAAGTATTCATGTTTCTGTTATTTATTTTGATAGTTCTGTCAATGAAAGGAATTCATCCAGAAATCTGAGCTGATTGTGTGGTGGGAATGGAAAGAAAACTATTTCACATTCTTGTCAGAATAACCACTTTCTAGCCGCTGATATGACAGGCAATTTACAGTATGTCATGTATAAAATCATGACACAATGAACTATGTTAGTAATGTTAATTGAGGGATTTGATTTGATTAGTACGAATGTCAGAGGTTATGGGGAGAAGGTAGGAGTATGGGGTTAGGAGGGAGAGATAGATCAACCATGATTGAATGGCGGAGTGGACTTGATGGGCCGAATGGCCTAATTCAGCTCCTATTACTTATCGTCATAAGTGATAAGGGACCGGAATTAGGTAATTCGACCCATCAAGTCCACTCCGCCATTCAATCATGGCTGATCTATCTCTCCCTCCTAACCCCATTCTCCGCCAGCTTTCTCCCAATAACCCCTGACATTCGTACTAATCAAGACTATCTACCTCTATCTTAAAAATATCTATTGCCTTGGCCTCCACAGCTGTCTGTGGCAAAGAATTCTACATATTCACCAACCTCTGACTAAAGAAATTCCTCCTCATCACCTTCCTCAAGGAACGTCCTTTAATTCTGAGGTTATGACCTCTGGTCCTAGACTCTCCCATTAGTGGAAACACCCTCTCCACATCCACTCTATCCACGGCATTCACTCTTTGGTAAGTTTCAATGAGGTGACCCCTCATCCTTCTAAACTCCAGCAAGTGCAAGCCCAGTCGTCAAACACTCTTCATATGTTGAGCAAGCGCCTTATAGAGCCCCAGCATTATATCCCTGTTTTTGTATTCTAGCCCTCTTAACCTTATGGATAAATATCGGTCAGGAAATCTCAGAATACATTTCCTGGGAGCAAGTTCCGACCGCAGAATAATTTGTCAACTAATTTACTGTCAAACATATTCAGAAATGATCAAGATATATTAAAGTTGTTAATATTTTCAAAATATGAACAAAGTTTTAAAATTAAAACAAATCTTTGCAATTGAAAATACATAAATGAAAATAAAATCATTTGAATTAACTTACTTCTTTCAAAAATGTAAATTATCTGAACCTTCAATTCTCTCCCACAAGTATGTGTTTCAAACTATCAGTCTGAAGAAGGGTCTCGACCCAAAATGTAACGCCCCTGTACCACTGTGCAAGGTAATTCAAGAGCTCTCATGAGTTTTAAAAAAATCGGACTTGTGGTAAGTACGCAGAATGTACTTACCGGTAATGTCGGAGCTCGGGACGTCTCCTAGCGGCTCGTAACGCTAACGGCAGGTACCCGGGAAACGCGGTAAACCCGTGAAGATTTTTCAACGCTGTGAAAAATGTCCACGAGAGCCCCGAGTATCCACGAACGGCCATTACCGTAATTCTCCGAGTTCGAATCAGGGGAAACTCGGGAGAACTCCTGAATTACCTCATATAGTGGCCTTAACCCATTCCTTCTCTCCAGAGACGCGCTGAGTCACTCCAGCATTTTGTGACTACGTATCTTTCTTGGGATCACACCGTCCAGAGCCAACGATTGGCTTATTGGAAGTCTTCTGTCGCTGACCCTGATTTGTCCTGGTCTTTTCTTGCTTCCAGACCTTTCTAATGAAGCTATATTTAAGAGGGAGTTAGATGTGGCCCTTGTGGCTAAAGGGATCAGGGGGTATGGAGAGAAGGCGGGTACAGGATACTGAGTTGGATGATCAGCCATGATCATATTGAATGGCGGTGCAGGCTCGAAGGGCCGAGTGGCCTACTCCTGCACCTATTTTCTATGTTTCTATGTTTCTATGAAGCAACTGGGATCACTGATTTGGGCCAGATCTACATGACAGATCAATCGCCGGCACGGGGGGAGCTGACATCCCCCTATGCAGGAGCTGATTGCCCCGATGCGGAGGGCCCAAATGCCACCGGCTACGGTACGTCGGCCTGTCAATGGAGTGCTCGAGACTCCCGACCGCGGGAGAGCAAAGAAGGGAAGAGAGGTTGAGAAGGAGTTTCTTCCCAGAGGCAATTCGGATTGTAAACGCCGTTCTCACCAGGGACTAACTCTACAGAACGTTTTTTCCTTCTATTATTTATTATGTAAAAGAATATGTGTGTTATGATTGTGTTTATAATTTGTTTGGTTGTTTTGTTGTTTGTCTTTTGCACAAAAGTCCGCGAGCATTGCCACTTTCATTTCACTGCACATCTCGTATGTGTATGTGACAAATAAACTTGACTTGACTTGACTTGAGATGTGACCTTCCATCACAGTGAGGAATGTGGAGGAGTCACTGTGGTGGATGTTTATGTTAAAATATGTTTTGTGTGTTCCGTTGCTTTTTATTTGTATGACTGACTTGGGAAATGAAATCCCTCGTATGTTGCAAAACATACTTGGCTAATAAAGTATTATTGTGATTGTGATTGTAAGACAAGAGTGTCAAGTACTATTTGGAGTTGTGAGGAAAATGTAGTCTTAATCCTCAGTCAGTCACACAGCACTGAAACGGCTTGTTCATGCTTTTCTAATCTGCCTGTTCATCCTTTTCTACTCTTTGATTGACCCGTATCTGTCAAATAAATGTGATGTAATTATCCCATCGGTTGAATGTCAAAATCACAAACCGTACGTCAATAGTAATGTGAAATAATGAAGCACTGATGTTAAATCATTGATGTTAATCACAATTAGAAGGATACATTTTAAACAATTGCATTTTAAGAAATGTAAAACTGTTTAATATTCTAGTAAGTAAATGATTAAGATAATTAGACATGTTTCTTTTTTTTAAGAAAACAGTTTAAACCAGAGAAACTGGCATCACATTCGTTTGAGATTGATCATGATGATGTTGAAAAAGATGAGGTACGTGTTGGTGAAGAGACCGTGTAAATCTTTAATGTTGCAATATCGTAAGATCATAAGGGATAGGAGAAAAATTAGGCCATTCAGCCCATCAAGTTTATTTAATCGAATTCAATCATGGCCGATCTATCTCTCCCTCCTAACCCCATTCTCCTGCCTACTCCCCATAACCTCTGACACCTGTACCAATCAAGAATCTATCTATTTGTTTAAGAAGGAACTGCAGATACTGGAAAATCGAAGGTACACAAAAATCGAAGGTATACAAAAAAAGGCTGGAGAAAATCAGCGGGTGCAGCAGCATCTATGGAGCGAAGGAAATAGGCAACGTTTCGGTCTGAAGAAGGGTTTCGGCCCGAAACGTTGCCTATTTCCTTCGCTCCATAGATGCTGTTGCACCCGCTGAGTTTCTCCAGCATTTTTTTGTGTACCTAAGAATCTATCTATCTCTGCCTTAAATATATCCACTGACATTGCCTTCACAGCCTTCTGTGGCAAATAATTCCACAGATTCACCAATCTCTGACTAAAGAAATCTCTTTCCTGAGAGAACGTCCTTTAATTCTGAGGGCTCTAAGTCCTAGACTCTCCCACTAGTGGAAAAATCCTCTCCACATAATTCTATCCACTATCCTGCATCTTTCAATGAGGTCCCCCCTCATTCTTCTAAATGCTCATCAAACGTTCACCATATATCTATGGTTAATATATTCTCTTGCTCAAATTGTGGTCCCTTAGGTTTTAATATCATAGTTATGTTATTTTCCTCCCACTTATGTGATTGTAGATGCAATCCAATCTTCCAGTTGTTTTTGCATTCATCACCAGAGACTACCATACTGATAAATAAATCAGACTGCAGCACTGTCATAGTTACCAACAATTAAAGTGGATAAACAGGCATTGTTTTGGGCTAGAACACGAGGAGGTGCTGCCAATTGTCAAAGAGAAAGTACTGCACCCATTTTCAGTTGCATTTCTGTCATTTGAATGCAAATACTGCCAACATATTTCCACAGAAAAGGACTCCAAATGCAATCCTTTATAAAAAAAAAAAAACCCGCAGTAATTTTAGTTCATACAAGAATGGTGACATTGAACTTTTTAGGTTTATTTTTTTTTGTTGTGCCTCTTTCTCTTTCGGCATCAAATGACTTGCAGAATTTTGGGTGGAGGGAACAGCAAATAATTGAACAAATCCCGGGTTAAACCAGGACTTTGCATAACTTGCAACCTCTTTGTTGTTCTCTGGATAGATATTCTGGGAGTTCTCCTTATGGTTAGTGAGACATAAGGCATGCTGGGATTTATGAAGGCACAGTGGCGCAGCGGTAGAGTTGCTGCCTCACAGCTCCAGAGACGGGGGGTTCGATCCCGACTACGGGTGCTGTCTGTACGGCATTAGTATGTTCTTTCCACGACCTTGTGGGTTTTCTCCAGGTGCTCTGGTTTCCTTCCACACTCCAAAGATATACAGCTTTGTAGGTTAATTGGATTCAGTAAACTTGTAAATTGTTCCTGGTGTATAAGGTAGTGTTAGTGTACGAGGTGATCGCTGGTCGGCACGGACTCAGTGGGCTGAAGGGCCTGTTTCCACATTGATTCTCTAAAGTAAAAAGGGCTGGTTGGAGTGACCCTGCATAAAACATTGGAGTTATGCATCCAAAATAGTTCAACACACTTTAGAGAGGATGTCAAAATCCTAGAGAGGGTCCAGAAAAGATGTGCCCAAATTGTTTCAAAGTTGAAGGATTTCAGTGTCAAAGCTAAGAATGGAGTTGCTGAGATTGCTTTTCTTGCAGCAAGCAACAAGGCTGAGAGGGGATTTCATCGGGGTGTATCACAATGGGTTCAGATAGGATACATGGAGAGAAACTGTGTACTAACCCTTGTCGATAAGAGGAACTACTGCATCGACACTGGTTTACACAGTGTACAATGTGATCAAATCAATCTGATTGAAAAATTGTGCCTTTGTTGTAAATTCATGAGATCTGCAAATTTCCTCCTGAGGATGTGGCGTGCTGATGTACTGATGGTAGTCATGGGCATTCAATGGTGTCTGACATCATACAATGTACATCCAGGTACCACTCCTGAGAGGTTTAGATGGATCATCACAAATAAATTGGGCTCGTTTCCTTGCTGTATGGCTTTATGACTTTAGCCTTTAGAGACACAGCATGGAAACAGGCCCTTCAGCCCATCGAGTCTGCAATGACCAGTGACCACCCTGCACACTAGCCCTGTCATATACATTAGGGACAATTTCCAAATTTACTGAAGCCAATTAACCTACAAACCTGGGCATTTTTATAGTGTAGGAGAAAACCAGAGTACCCGGAGAAAACCCAGGGAGAACATACAAACTCCGTACAGACAGCACCCATAGTCAGGATGGAATGCGGGTCTCTACCGCTCCACCACCGTGACTCTATTTCCTTGAGACATGGAGGACTGCAGAGGTCATTCATGCGGAAGCAGAGCTTCGGAGTTCTTAGTGAGGGCTCCTTCATTGTTAAAGAAGGAACTGCAGATGCTGGAAAATCGAAGGTACACAAAAATGCTGGAGAAACTCAGCGGGTGCAGCAGCATCTATGGAGCGAAGGAAATAGGCAACGTTTCGGGCCGGCCCGAAACGTTGCCTATTTCCTCCGCTCCATAGATGCTGCTGCACCCACTGAGTTTCTCCAGCATTTTTGTGTACCAACTTCATTGTTACTTGTATTTGCCTAAGCATTTTTCAACCCTCTGGGGTTTGGCTTACGACTGATTTAGGTCTCCAATAGGTATCCCTGAGATCATAGCTCTGGCACCCCTAACTTTATCCACAAATCCCTGCCTCGCCAGCCTGGCCCTCATCCATCATTCGACTTCCAACACTGTCTCAATCTCATCCTAACCCCCCCCCCCCCCCCCCCCCCCCCCCCCCCCCTAAATGTCACTACCCCATGCTTTTTACCCCCATCACTCCCCATGCACTATTGGCCCCTCACAAAGAGATGCTCAGCAGGTAACCCTTGTGCTATCACCCGTTTATTTTCTTTATCATTCCCTGGATATTAAATCCACAATCCACCACTGGAAACAATGTACTCCAGCAGTCATCCTCTCCTCTGTCTACACCACCCGATCCCAACCCAAATCCCATCCTTTCTCAAGCTCAAATATTGTAAAATGTTATCTATTAGAGTTACTATGTAAACTGAAGACACTTTATTTTGTTGAGCTTAATTTAGAGATACAGGATTGAAACAGGCCTTCGGTCCACAAGGTCACACCTACCATCAATCATCAATTCACACAAATTCTATGGTATCCTATTTCGTGGCACCTTTACAAAGCACCCGAGGTCAGGATCGAACCTGGGTCTCTGGTGCTATGAGGCAGCAGATCTACCAGTTATGCCACTATACCGCTCTTCTGAAATAACATGTATTCACACACACATCTAATAATAGCATTATCATTATTCTGTTATATACATCTACAGATTGATAATCTTGTGCACTGAACATTTGTGTCATTCTGAAGTCTACTTCAAAGAAATCCACTTCTCAATTGTAGTTCCTTCAAATTGCATTGAGGCGGGATATGACAGACTAACTAATGCTTTTGGGAAAGAGGACTAGATTAGAAAAGTACCAATTATGTAAGTGAAATATCAATATATTCCTTCTTTCATGATTTATAGGATACTACATCTCTATCCTCTTCGAAAGGAGGGGGCGGAGGCGGAGGAGGCATGGGAGTTTTCAAGTCTGGCTGGCTTCACAAAGGGAATTTTAATAGCAATGTGAATAACAGCATCACTGTCCGAGTAAGTTGTACTTTCCCGAATTGATTTTATTAACATAGCAAGATTTGTTTTAGATTTTACAATGTGGAATTGTTTCAGATATTAAGAATACAAGGGAACTGAGCAAAACATTATGTTCAGCAGCGTTAGTTTGCGAACACTGCTTCATTGAGAAGGTTAAGAAGTTCTGCAGTAGTATTTTAGATATCGATATTATATCAAATGTTTCATTATGTTTCCCCTTGTGACAGAATAACTGAATCTTCTAAAGCCAGGATATGTTCATTTCATGGCTATACATGTATTTTACAGCTTTATTAATGTTTAATTTCCTTTCACAGTCCTTTAAGAGACGATACTTCCAACTAACACAGTTATCCGATAACTCCTATATCATGAATTTTTACAAAGATGAGAAAATTTCCAAAGAGCCAAAGGGTTGTATCTTTCTGGACTCTTGTACAGGGGTTCTGCAGGTAAGAGGAGATGATCAACCTGTTTTAATATTTGCAAATGAAAGATCTTGGAAGTTTTTATGTGTTTAGAGATACAGTGTGGAAACAGGCCTTTTGGCCCATTGAGTCCATGCTCCCCTCCCCAAAGTTTTGCACATCCATCAATCCTTTCCACTCTCACTTTAATTTCATGTTTCACGTATCTTGTGTTTTCTGACTGTTGGCAGACCAATTTCTCTCCTGGGATAAATAAAGTTCTGTCGTATCATATCGTACTTCTCTGTTATCCCGCTGTCTCTTCCACTCGCCACACCCTAGGGGCAATTTGCAGCAGCCATATTCTATCTGAACTGAAGGTGACGTTTCGGGTCGAGACTTTCTTCAGACTCATCGCAGAAAGGAGGAGAACTTGTTGAAAGTAGGCATTTCACAGTGGAGCAGTCAAAATATGGAAACAAGGAAGTGCAGATGCTGGTGAATACACAAAGATGTTTCCAGATGTTTCTAGTGATGCCTTCACTCTCAAGGTGGTAGAAAATACAGAGAATATAGAGGCTTCACTGGAAGCTCATTCCATACAGCTACCAGTAGAGGATAAAGAGCATCTTATCCTTGCTCTTGGTGGGAAATGAGTAGTAAATGGAAGATGTTGTTGAGAACTCTGCCAGCTATGGTGGACAGGAAGCTGTGGTTAAGGAAACAGGAAGACACCTTTAAAGATTGTCAACATCAGAACGAATAAAATAGTAACCGAGAAACGTGGAGAATGGGGTGCAGTCCATACAGGTGGAAGGAGGTCAAGTCTACATACATAGAAACATAGAAAATAGGTGCCGGAGGAGGCCATTCGGCCCTTCGAACCAGCACCGCCATTCATTGGGATCATGGCTGATCGTCCCCAATCAATAACCCGTGCCTGCGTTCTCCCTATATCCCTTGACTCCACTAGCCCCTAGAGCTCTATCTAACTCTCTCTTAAATCCATCCAGTGACTTGGCCTCTGTGGCAGGGAATTCCACAAATACATATAGTTGTGGGAGTCTATGGGCTTAACGTGGATGTTTGCTGTTTAACAATTGGTTGAGAAGAAAATAGAGGAGTTACATAAGAGAAAGGAGGTCAGAGATAGACCATATGAGAGAGAAAGTAGTGTGGAAACTGGCAGCCATAATGATGAAACGTTTATGTATGCATGAGAACAGGAAGCATTGTCAATGAAGTCATCAAAGTACCAGAAAAAGAGATGAGGGAGGGGACATGAGTAGTACTGAAAGAAGGACTGTTCCTCATATCCCACAGGAGGTAGTCATAGCTTTGACCTATACAAGTTCCTATAGCAACACCTCTGGTTTGGAGGAAGTGGTGAAGAACTGTTAGGTCTCTATTCAAGAGAGAAACAAATGGCCCTCAGGCCCTCCTGGTGAGGGGTAAGCTGCAGAGTGATGGTTTCTTGATCATTTATGTTGTGCATCTTTTGAACCAATTTTCTATTTGTCATTGACTTTCTCACTTACACGTGATAGAAGATCAGCTATTTAAATTGGGGTAGAATATTTAGTAAAGATTTGGAGATTTTTGTAAAAGTGCATTAGTTTGAGGTGCTCATGCGATTCCTGTTACCTCTCTTCATTTAGTAAGATCCAGTGCTTCAATAAAATGTTCTACTTCCTGTGGGATAACTTCACTGTTCTTTATGGCCATGTTCTTTATGATAGATGTCTGTGAATATTTTAATAATACTAATAATAATAATAATAATAATAATAAATTGAATTTATATAGCGCTTTTCAGGGACTCAAAGTCGCTTTTGGTAACATCACTGGCAATGTTGCAAAATAATTGAGTGGATGAGGTATAAAATCCCTTCCATTCCAGTTCAAAATGTATTAGATGCTCCACACAACCACGCAATGACTGAATGAAGTTAATACCTGAAGCTCTTACACTGTAGAAAGACACGGTCTTGGTCATTATCAGGTGAAAGTTTTTATTTGTAACATCAATGTAATAGTTGGCATTTTTGTCTTGAAAGTCGTTTTCCCAGCTATACAACGTAAACATTTGTCCTCGGCCTGTAGCTGTTTTAGTGCTAATTGAAGGTCAAACCCACATTCCAGAGTGATCTAGAGCAAAATAAATGATAATATTATTCATGGATACTTCTACCGATGTGAAGATGTCAACAAAAGTATAAAAACAACGAAATACATTTCTATTAGTAAATGGAAAATTACATTTAAAGTAACCTTGTTATCGCCTCTGCAGTGTGGTTTAAGTATGAGGTATGGCCAATTATACTTGGCCTTGTTGGGGTAAGTGTGTGGTATTCTCTTAATGATTTTCCATTATGGCCTTTGCTCAGCCGAGAAGTGCAATAGTTTTGCGTAGCTTCATTGATGAGGTACGATTCAAACATTTTTAGCTTGGCACTCTTGTTTCCACAAACATGTCGTGCTTGTGTATTGTTAGCAGCTGCATGAACCGTTTCAATTGTTAGAATTGTTAGGTTGGATTAACATTCAAAAAGCGCACATTGATTGTTGTTGAGGTTTTGGACTTGGAACCAGTGCCATTGATGCCAACTGGCAAACTAGCAAAAGCTGACCCACTATCTCAATAAGAGGCGAGCATTCTAAACCAGCCCGAAGTTTATCCCTTCCAATTTATTCTTGGAAGGTACGGTGGGCTGACTATTGTAAAAACCTGTAAACGTACCAAGTATTCCCTTTGATTTAAAGTCGAACTAATAAACCTTTAAAGCAGCCTGGTGGCGCAATGGTAAAGATTTTGCCTGACAACATCAGAGACCCGGGTTTGATTCCAGACTATGGGCGTTGTCAGTGCAGAGTTTGTACATTCTCCTTGTGACCTGCGAGGCGTTTCTCCGGGTGCTCCGGTTTCCTCCCACATTCCAAAGACGTACAGGTTTGTAGGCTAATTGGCTTGGTGTCAATGTAAATTGTTCCCAGTGTGTTTTAGATAGTAATAGTGTGCAGGGATCGCTGGTCAGAGCAGACTCAGTGGGCCGAAGTGCCTGTTTCCACACTGTACCTCTAAACTAAACTAAAAATCACAGAGGGAGACTATTTGGTGCATAATATTTATATCATCCAAGACTATATCCAGTCCAAAACTAATTTTAAATCCCTACTCCTTAGCTATCTTTCCTCCGTTAGGAATAGTCTAAAGAGCTCAAATTGTGCCCAACTATGATTTCCCCAATGCTGGCATCTTTCGTGTCCGTGTGTGAAATTCAATACATCCTCACCCAACAAAGTTTACTTCAGAGCTGTTTTCCATCAAACATCATTTACTTACCACATTAGATGCCTATTTTACCCATGGTGAAAAAAATCACCTATTCACCTATTCTACGAACATACTGTGTTATCCCTGTGACAAATTAGATTTTCTCCGGCTGCTCCGGTTTCCTCCCACACTCCAAAGATGAACACTTTGTTGGTCAATTGGCTTCGGAAAAAAATGTAGTTATTCCCTAGTGTGTACGATGAGTGCTAGTGTCTGGGGGTGATCGCTGGTAATGATACGATACAGTAGAACTAAGATAGTGGCAGTGATCAGGTTCACACCTGGGTGAATGGAGTTGGGAGATAGTGGCACCAACTGTTGAGGTACTGTGCTACCCTCAACTGTGTGATTGAATTTCTAGACATGTGTGACAATGGTTATCGCTCTGTGTGGTACGTGGATGTGTTAAATATAATCTTAAAACATCACAGCTAACTGTAAATCAATCCGAGAATGGCAACACTCTCTGAATTAATACTGCAACATGATGTTCTTATGAAATGATGCGAGTAGGGTCAGCCAGGGTTAATTAATATTATTTTACACTACCATTTTCATATTTAGCTTCGGGGTAAAAAATACCAAGAATTCCATCATCAGAATTATAATATGATGCCTCCTTGCCTGCGAGCAGGCTTGTGTCAAAGTGCAGTCAAAATCTGAGAAATAACGTCTTGGATCTATTTGATTTTTAATTAAATACAGTTTGGTGAAGTAAATAGAGATATCTGAAGCAGTAACTCAGTGGGTCAGGCAGCATCTCTGGAGAACGTGGATAGGTGATGTTTTGGGTTGGGACCCTTCTTCAGATTGATTGTAGTGGAGGGAAAAAGCTGCCCAAGAGGTGGGTGGTGGGCAAAAGCTGAGCAAGCGATAGGTGGATACGAGAAACTGCAGATGCTGGAATCTTGAACAAAAATCACCAAATGCTGGAATAACTCAGCCAGTCGGGCAGCATCTTTAGAGAATATGGATAGGCCAGAGATATTTAAAAATGGTTCTTAAGCAGAAACACTAAGACAACTTAATCTGATTTTGAGTTGATAAGAGTCCCCAGTGAAGCAATTCGATCTCACGCAGAATAAAGGAATTTCTGATTTTATTTTGGGGTCGTCAGCATCCTATGTTATAATTTGATCGTTGATTTTTACTTCTGCTGTTGAATGAAATGTTCCAAACTGCGTAACCAAATCCAATTGGAGTCCTTTTCATATCCACTCATTTCGTATTTCACCTCCACACATGATCTCTTGTTGAAACTTGCCCCCAAATTATTCATTTCTATGTTAGGAAAAATATGTTAAAAATGTTTACACTGGGTCACAAAATGTTGGAGCAACTCAGTGGGTCAGGCAGTATCTCTGGAGAACATGGACAGATGATGTTTTGGGTCAAGACCCTTCTCCAGAAGAAACATCAACTATCTATGTTCTCCAGGGATGCTGCCTGACCCATTGAGTTACTCCAGCAGTGTGTGTACTTTAATACCAATACTAATTTGATTCATAAACTCATTCTGTCTGCTTGTACATAGAAGACACAGAGGCAAAATGTGTCCTTTTGTACCAATACTAATTTGACTCATAACGTCATTCTGTTTGCATGTACCCATAATTTTACTTCAATATATTTAATGAAAATGGACAAATTGTTTAATTCTTCCCATCTGCCATGTTTCTTGAATCATTCAGAATAGCAAACTTCGCCGTTACGCGTTTGAGTTGCAAATGAGCAACGTGACGTACTTTGTGCTAGCTGCTGATAGCGAGCAGGACATGGAGGACTGGATCTCCACCCTGAACCGCATCCTCCAGATCAATCCAGAAGGGTCCAGTCAGGAAAGAAAAAGTGTGGACCTTACAGACGTCAAACAGGATGAAATTCCAGGTAAGTCATTGCATTCCTACGTATGGTGGGGCAGAATTGGCCTGCTCCACCATTCGATCATAGCTGATCGATTTAAAAATAAATTGGATAGTTATATGGATGGGAAGGGAATGGAGGGTTATGGTCTGAGCGCAGGTATATGGGACTAGGGGAGATTATGTGTTCGGCACGGACTAGAAGGGTCGAGATGGCCTGTTTCCATGCTGTAATTGTTATATGGTTATTATATGGTTATATTCCCTCTCAATCCCATTCTCGTGCCTTCGCCCCATAACCCTTGCCACCCGTACTAATCAAGAACCTACCAATCACCACCCTAAAAATAAACATTGACCCGGCCTCCACAGCCTTCTGTGGCAATGAATTCCACAGATTCACCACCTAAAAAAAAAATGATCAAAAAAAGACCTCCTCATCACCTTTCTAAAGGTGCACCCTTTTATTCTGAGGCTATGGCATCTGGTCATGGACTCTCCCACTAGTGAAAACATCCTCTACGTTATCTATTACATTGCGTAGACATAAAGTAATGCTTGAACAGTCAGTGTAGGAATGATCTGCAGATGCTGGTCTACACTGAAGATATTCACAAAATGTTGGAGTAACTCAGCGGGTCAGGCAGCATCTTTGGAGAAAAGGAATAGGCGACGTCATCTATTATTTTTCTCCAGAAATGCTGCCTGACCCGCTGAGTGGGGACTAGTGTAGTTGGGGGATCTTGGTTAGCATGGGCAAGTTGGGCTGAAGGGCCTGTTTCCATGCTGTACGACTATCACCACATATATCAGATCTTAGCTATGCTCTGTTTGATGAAGGGTCTCGACCCTGAAATGCCGCCTCTTTCTTTTCTCCAGAGATGCTGCCTGACCCGCTGAGTTACTCCAGCAGTTTGTGTTTATCTTCTGAGAATACAGATATTTTTGTCTAAAGCACGTTTGTAAAGATTCAATAAAATAAAATTACTTTGTTGACTGATTGCAATTATTAATAAAATGCAAAATAAAGCACAACAAAATTAAAAAAAAATCTCTAATGAGGGAACAAAGTTCTATTCTAATATTTGAGAGCTGGGCCAATTTTAAAAATGTGTAATTGTATATTTCATTACATAATTGTTCTCCGGAGATTAATACTTAAAACAAATCTAAATCTGTGATTTGTCCAGTGTTTCTTCTCTTATGGTTGTTTATGGAATATACAGCAGCGCAATAGGCCCTTCGGCCCACAATGTCTGTGTTGTACATGATGCCAAATTAAACTAATCTCATCTGCCTGTGCATGATCCATACCCCTCCATTCCCTGCATATCCATATGCACATTTCAGAGCCCCTTCAATGCCTCTATCGTATCTGTCCCCACCCCACCACCACCACCACCACACCTACAGTATGGTCCAGGCACCAAAAACATTTTATCTTCAAACTTCAGGTAGAACTTTGCTCGTGTTTTTGGTGAGGCTAGTCAGCAATAAAGTGAAGCTTGCTATGATAATTGAGTTGGTATATTCCTAAAAGTAACGTTTGACTTCATTGTTTTACAGAGGATGAAATAACAGATATTATTTTAAATGATGAAATAGATTCTGAGGATGCCATCCATCCGGAATTAGCAAAGGTAACTGTCACCACTGTTCTCAAATGCATCCTTTTTGACCGCCCATTATTGTCTTGGCTGATCATCTTCAGTGAATTGTAGAGTGAGTATTGTATAGTTTAGTTTGGTTTAGTTTAACAATACAGCATGGAAACAGGTCCTTTGTCCCACCAAGTCCACACCGACCATCGATCACTCATTAACAACAGTTCTATGTTATCCCACTTTCTCGTTCACTCCCTACACACTAGAGGCAAGTTACAGAGGCCAATTCACTTACAAAACTGCACGCTTTTGGAATGTGGAAGGAAACAGGAGCACCTGGAGAAAACCCCCATGATCACAGTGGGAACGTGCAAAGACCACACTGACCAGCACCTGAGATCAGGATCGAACCCGGGTCTCTGGCGTTGTGAGGCAGCAGCTCTACTGACTGCGCCACTGTGCCGCCCATTCCGGCAGACTAAGAGCACAATACATACAGGACCAACATCCCTCCCATGTTCCACGTTGAGGAACAAATGCCATTCCCTGCTGTATATTTGACCTACCTTTTCTCGCGCCAGGAAATTGGGAGTTGCAGACTTTAACATTCCAAGGAGAAAGTTCAACACCTCTCTTTCTTTTCGACTTTCTGATTCAATTCCTCTTCTCCTGAAATCTTTTCAAGGGTCTCGACCCGAAACGTCACACATTCCTTCTCTTCAGAGATGCTGCCTGTCCCGCTGAGTTACGCCAACATTTTGTGTCTACCAGAAGATTCATCAAGCTGACAAAGAATGTTAAGAATAAACACTCCAAGGTCCCAATTCTTGCAGACAGTCCAAATGTGATCACTCTGAGTAACTGGCAGTGAGATTTCCAGTAGATATACAGTATTTATGCTTCCCATTAGACCAAGAATGTTTTATTCAGTTGAAAAGAAAGAGAGCAGCTACTAATTTGCAAATAAAGGAGGAGGAAACAATATATAGTGGCAAATTGGCATGGAATATCTAAAAAATAGTTTAACAACTGTCTAGAGAGGAATGGAGTATCAAAAGCATATTTGTGCCACAGGGGGACAATAGCGGATTAATAGGGGTATAATAGGGGTGTTATAACAGGGTACTAAAAAAAATGATTAAAAATGAGAAATAAAGCTCTCAAATCTGAAATTAACACAGACTGTTTTCTTTCTCTTTTATTGGTGACAGTATATTACGGAGACAGAGGAGACCATAAAGCTGTCCCGAAATGTAAACCGATTGAACCTATTTTCACTTGACCCCGACATACCCGTGAGTGATGTATTTTTAATACTGCAAATCCTGCCAATTAACAATTTTTTTTTTCCATATTAACAATAGAAATGACAAATCAAATCTCTTTGTTTTAAAAGCTGTTTCCTAGCAATGAGGCAACCAGACATACTTCCCAGATCTCTTCCAATGCTGCTGTGGAATTTGCCATAGAGTACCAGTCTACTTTTGAGAGTGGTTGAAAATTTACAAGGCTTGATTAGTGAGTTTGCAGATGATACTAAAATATGTGGTATCGTTGTCAGTGGAGATGGTTGTCAGGAATCACAGCAGGATCTTGATCAGCTGAGCACGTGGGTCCATGAGTGGTAAATGGAGTTTAATTCTGATAAGTGTGAAGTGTTGCATTTTGCAGGACCTTAACAGTGAATGGTGGTGCCCTGGGGAATGTTTCAGAGCAGAGGAATCTAAGAATGCGGGCACTTATTTCTCTGGAAGTGGCTTTGTAGGTAGATAGGGTGGTGAAAAAGACGTAGTCAGTCTGAAGAAGGGTTTCGGCCCGAAACGTTGCCTATTTCCTTGGCTCCATAGATGCTGCTGCACCTGCTGAGTTCCTCCAGCACTTTTGTCTACCTTCGATTTTCCAGCATCTGCAGTTCCTTCTTAAAGACTTATAGCATGCTGGCCTTCATCAGTCATGGAACTGAGTATAGAATTTGGGACATTATATTATTGTTGTACATGACGTTGGTGAAGCCACTCTTGGATTATCATGTTGAGTTTTGGTAACTCTTGCCATAGGAAATATGCCATTATGCAGAAACAAAGTTCGAGGATGTTGCCAGAACTCGAGGGCCTGAACTATAGGGAGAGGTTAGGCAGGCTGGTGCTTTATTCCTTGGAGCATAGGTGGATGAGCAGTGATCTTACAGAGGTTTATAAAATAATGAGGGGGTAGATATGGTGAATGCACAGTATCATTTTCCCACGGTTGGGGGATCAAGACCTGGAGTGCATAGGTTTAAGGTGAGAGGGGAAAGATTTAATAGGCACCTGAAGTGCAACCTTTTCACACATAGGATGATGGGCACATGCCTGAGGTAGGTACAAGAACACGATTTGAAAGACTTTTGAACAGCTACATGGATGGATTTGCATGGATGAATTAGGCCAAATGGTCTGTTTCCGTTCTGTATGTCTCCATAACTACGATTGTCACTTTCAGATAAATCATTCATAATAGTCAAGCTTGTGTGCACCACAGACTTTTATGTCATGTTCATCAACAAATTTTACTTCCTGTCTCTCTTGGCTTTCTCTATCAAATGGGAAATATTTGCCAATTCTATCCTGGAACGATCTTCAGCATTTTGTTAATTTCCAACTCAAGACTGCCAGTGACAAGATTTTTGCATTTAAAAAAAAAATTATACTTACCTAACATATTAGTTCATAAGTAATAGGAGAAGAATTATGCCATTCGGCCCATCAATTCTACTCTGCCATTTAATCACGGCTGATCTATCTTTCCTCACTATCCCCATCCTCCCATAAGCAGGTCAAACAGCATCTGTAAGAGAGTGGAGACACAAGGAACTGCAGGTGCTGGTTTATTCATTTATTTTTTAAAGACACAGAGTGCTGGAGTAACTCAATATGTCAGGTAGCATCTCTGCAGAACATGGATAGATGATGTTATGGTTCAGGACCATTCTTCAGACTGTGAGGCTAATGCCCCTGTCCCACTTAGGAAACCTGAACGGAAACCTCTGGAGACTTTGCGCCCCACCCAAGGTTTCCGTGCGGTTCCCGGAGGTTTTTGTCAGTCTCCCTACCTGCTTCCACTACCTGCAACCTCCGGCAACCACCTGCAACCTCCAGGAAACGCACAGAAACCTTGGGTGGGGCGCAAAGTCTCCAGAGGTTTCCGTTCAGGTTTCCGTTCAGGTTTCCTAAGTGGGACAGGGGTATAAGAGAATTGCAGAGTTAATGTTTCAAGTTAATTCTTTTGAAGAGGGTCATTGACATGAAACGTTACCTTCAGGTCTCTTAATAGTTGCTGCCTGGTCTGATGAGTACTAACAGTTTCTGCAGATTTTTTAAAGTGCTGTGTTAATGCAATTTGTTTCATTTCAGCAGCACAGTTGACTAATAGTGTGGTGTACTGAATCAGACAGATATGCAGTTAAGAAAAGCTCAGTGTGGGAAAACATTATTGCAAAGTCATTATGGTAACTTTGCAGGCATGCATTAACATTTTATGGAGGATCCATGTGCTTGAAATACGATAGAACACGAGGAGTAACAAACGTACAGTTAGCACTGAAAGTATAAAGGTTTAGATAAATTACGTTAAATGATGCAAGTAGTTCCTAGTTTGCTGCCCTATGGTGTGCATTGTATGAGACTATGGTCATTGTGGTTTGGTACTTTCCGTGATGGAGCAGTTAGCTGTATGGGTAGGTTCATCAAGTGTGGCTACACGCACCAAACATTAACCCAACTCAAGTTGTTGTAAAATGGAATGAGAAAGAATTAGGGTGTTTTCAGTTTTACGATAAAGTGAACACTTTATTTCACTGCGAACTTTTCAGATGAAGATTTTACTTCAAGGTTTCAAGCAACGCTTTTCTCTGTGCATTTCTCTCTTGTGTGTTCCTGTTAACAGCTGCTCTTGGGTCTGTTTCTCTCCACATTATTTTTTGGTGGTCCTTGCCATGAAGTGAATTTAAACTAATCCCACGCTTACTCAACGACCGTATAGCTCCATCCCTGCCTGATCACATGCCCAAATAAATGCCTCTTAAACGTCACGATCATATCTGCTTTCACCACTGCCCCTGGCAGCATGTTCTACACACCAATCATTCTCTGTGTTAAAAGTACTTGTCTGGCAAATCTACTTTAAACTTTCCCTCTCTCACCTTAAATCTCGGCCCTCTAGTAAATGGGAGCAAAGGCCCTGACTATCTACTCGATTTAGTCTTCTTATAATGTTATATATTTATTGGGCACCCCTCAGCCTCCTACACCAGAGAAAACAATCCAAGTTTGTTCAAACTCTGCTTATAGCTAATACTCTTTCATTCAGGCGACATCATGGTGAACCTCTTCTGTAAACTACCCAAAGCCTCAATGTCAGAGTCTTCACATTCCTGTAATGTGGCAAGCAGATCTGCACCAATACTACAAATGTGCCCCAAACCATAGTTTTGTACAGCTGCAATATTATTTGCCAATTATTATACTCAGCCCTGACTGATAAAGTGAAATATGCCATGTGCCTTATTTACCGTCCTATCCACTATGTTCCAGGACAATAGACAATAGGTGCAGGAGTAGGCCATTCGTCCCTTCAAGCCAGCGCTACCATTCACTGTGATCATGGCTGATTATCCACAATCAGTACCCCGTTCTTGCCTTCTCCCCATATCCCTTGACTCCACTATCTTTAAGAGCTCTATCTAACTCTCTCTTGAAAGCATCCAGAGAATTGGCCTCCACTGTCTTCTGAGGCATAGAATTCTACAGATTCACAACTCTGGGTGAAAATGTTTTTCCTCATCTCCGTTCAAAATGGCCAACCCCCTTATCCTGACGGGACTATTTTTAAGGAGCTATGAATCCCTCTGTATACCAATGCTCTTTAGGGTCCTGCTATTTATCATTCATGTTCTTCACACATTTGACCCCCCAAAGTGCATCAACTCATACTTCTCCTTTTTAGCTCTTTGTTTTAATTAACACCATTTGCTTTGACATTTTTTCTTTCCTTTTTTTTCTGTGGGAGAGTAATTTGTCTCCAGTTGCGAGCACTAAACGTGTGCAGTAGTGTCAAACCCACAATTGTGTCTTATATTTGTCATTACCTCTGGAAGTGAATGTCACATCCTGGCCACAGATGTGAAGTAATAATGATATTTATCCCTTATACCCTTAAGGGGTTGGACAGACTAGATGCAGGAAGATTGTTCCCGATGTTGGGGAAGTCCAGAACAAGGGGGTCACAGTTTAAGGATAAGGGGGAAATCATTTAGGACCAAGATGAGAAAAACATGTTTCACAGAGTGGTGAATCTCTGGAATTCTCTGCCACAGAAGGTAGTTGAGGCCAGTTCATTGGCTATATTTAAGAGCGAGTTAGATGTGACCCTTGTGGCTAAAGGGATCAGGGGGTATGGAGAGAAGGCAGGTACGGGATACTGAGTTGGATGATCAGCCACGATCATATTGAATGGCGGTGCAGGCTCGAAGGGCCAAATAGCCTACTCCTGCACCTATTTTCTATGCTTCTATGATATCGACACATTATTAAGAGGTTACATTCATTGTTCCCTGTGTTTATTAACTCACACAGTCACAGCCTCCATCTTGGCTTACACAGCCCCACCAGATCTGAACTCCAGGTCATCTGATACAGAGGCCATCTTATTTACATATCACCATCATGACTCATCATCATGACAGTGAAGGACATGCTGAGCCTAGCTTCCCCTGCACTTCCCAACTTTTCCATACTTTTGTCTATATTTTCATAGATTTTCGTACTGCTTCCATTCACTCATTGACCAGATCGCCTTGTTTACAGTGTGTCCACATAGTCACCCTGGTTTTAATGTACCAGGGTCATTTCTTCCACCTCCACCCTTCCCCTCTCCAACATCTCTGCATCTTAACAAACTTAATTTCTCTCCTGGGTAGACAAAAATGCTGGAGAAACTCAGCGGGCGAGGCAGCATCAATGGAGCGAAGGAAATGGGGAACGTTACGGGTCGAAACCCTTCTTCAGACTCAATTTCTCTCCTTCCCAGTTCTGATGAAGTGTCTTCAACCTGAAACGTTAACTCTGTTCCTCTTCACACAGATGCAGCCTGACCTACTAAGTATTTCCAGCATTTTCTGTTTTTTTTTTAAGTTTTCGATTTCCATCGCCTACAATTTTTTGACTTTTTTATTACCATTTGCTCCTTCTGCGTCTCGATTCATTGCCATTGAAATCAACCATTTGGTGCTAAAATCAGAGTTGAATTTCTCCCACCACCCCTCCCCTTGACTTCCCCCTCTTCCCTTTTCTTGCATGGTATTTTTTTTCTTTCATAAAAACTGATTAAATTGCTTCTATGATCACATCAAATCCACTTCCTGCCGAGCTCTTTCACAGGCCAAGAACAGGAAGCCATAGACGGATGCTCATTGCATGTGCTTGACTGCTTCAATGGTGTCTGCAGTAAGCTTTGACCCTCATCGCTCTACGAGGTCGTTCTATTGAAGGTGAAACCAAAAAATCGCCTAAAAAATTGAGTTGTGTGCCTTGAAGACCGCTAAAGTGTTTCGCAAAAATTGCAGAATCAGCACGCTTTTTTATTTTCCTTCTACTGAATTTATTTTCTTAAACTGCGTTTGTCATAACGTTGACAGGAATATTTGCTTGAAAAACTATTGAAAGCAAAAGTAGAAACAGGGTTGTTGCAACAGTCAATAAAATGAAACCTGTTACACTAGCTCCCTCTACAGGTTGTTTGTAGCTTTGGAATTGCTTTGGTCCAGAACTCATTTTTAATGAAAATTTGTTCCCATCTGTCTGAGAGGCAGAACATGATTTTAACGTCATCTCAGCGAGCTTGGATTTAAATCTTCCTATGCTCCGTCTCAGCAAATGCCATTAACATCAGGAAAGTAGCATTTAAATCGTGGAGTGATTTAGTTCCTCTTCTTTCACCTAGAATTATTTCAATCTGACTGCATGAGATATTAGAATTGTGGATTATTTGGGCAGTGCAGTGGTGCATTGGTAGAGTTGGTGCCTTACGGTGCCATAGACCCACGTTCATTCCTGACAACAGGTACTGTACGGAGTTTGCCTGTTCTCCATGTGACCTCGTGGGTTTCCTCCGGGTGCTCCGGATTCCTCCCACATCACCAAAGATGTTAGGTTCTGTAAAGTGCCTCTAGTGTGTAGGATGCAAAACTAGGATAACATAGAGGGAGTACATGGGTGATCGATGGTCAGTGCAAACTCGGGGCCAAAGTGATACAGTTGTAGATGAACAACGGCCGAGAAACACAGAGCCCAAAAGATTAAAATAAAGGATTGTGCAGCACTAATCAGTCTTTATGATGCCTCAAGGAACTGCAGAAGTTGGTTTACAATGGATACACAAAGTGCTGGAGTAACTCAGCGAGTCAGGCAGCATCTCTGGGGAACATGGATAGATGATGTTTCGGGTTGGAACCTTCTTCTGACTGGTCTGGGGAGGCTTTAGAGGGGATGGGATGTTAGGGAAGGCTGAACTTGAAGTTTAATTGTCGAATTAGGAACATCAAGGGAATGGATTAATTTGGCCGGGCGAGGAGAGGAGAGGGACATCAGTTCATGGGAACTGCTTCAATACTTCGAGCTCACGAGCCGACCGGACTTTGGACTTTGTAAAACGGCGCCAGAAATGGCGTCATGTGTAATATATGCAAGATGAATTTCACTGTGCAGTTGCATGTGTGACAAATAACACACAATTGAACCATTGGCTGAGGGAATATCAAGTATCGGACACTGATTGAATATTGAATGCTGTGGGGTATTGAACAGGAGATTAGGCTTAGAAGCTGGATCGGAGGATCAATCAAAGTCCTGGCAACTTGACATCGAGGAACAGATATAAAATCAATCCTTTGGTCTCTCACTTTGGAACAAGTAAGAATGTAACTTTAAGTAATGTGGAAAATATGTTTCTGTATGACCTGTCTGTAATTCATAGTTCTTAGATGTCCAAAGTAATTTTGCATGCCATGTAAAAATGTGCACTGCAGGCTGTTGGATACTAACTGTACGTATCCAATGGCCTTCCGTCTTTGTACAACAAGTTGATTTTCAAAATTGCTTAACTTGTACACGTGGGAACTAATATGCCATCAGGTATGCGGTATAAGTTTTATAGTGATCAGTTTATTTCTTGATTGATTTTAACCTACATTGTTCCTTCTACTGATCTGCCTGTCAATATCCCTACATTATAAACAATTATTGCTTAGTCTAGTTTAGAGATACAGCACGGAAACAGGCCCTTCGGCCCATTTTCGTCTGCGACAACCAGTAATCCCTGCACATTAACACTATCCTACACACACTAGGGACAATTTACAATCTCACTAAGGCAATTAGCCTACTAAACTGTATGTCCTTGGGGGTATTGGAGGAAACCAGAGATCCCTGAGAAAACCCACGCAGGTCACGGGACGAATGTACAAACTCCATACAGACAACACCTTTAGTGACTTGAACTTGGGTCTCTGGTGCTGTACGGCAGCAACTATATCGCTACGCCACTGTGCCGCCCATGAATTGTCCAGGCACAGTTTTTGTGGAGCACCATTCACATATTTCACCAAGATGACTCGGTAACTTTAACCTGTAATCCTTGGTTTCGTTGTTAATTTGCTATTTCTAGTCTGCTGACTCCACATGCTTTGACCTTAAACATGAATGCTTAAGATGCCTTTCCAAGACACATGAACGTCCAAATACCATAAACCTATTGCATTATCTCCTTTTGTTTTCTATGTTCTTACTTTCAGTATGTTCTTTACTTTCAGCAAATTCAATGTGGTTGATCAATCTTTGCTGCAAAACCAATTCTGATTGCTACCTCTATATTTTAAATTTTAAGATATGTTTTCTCTACTTTTGAGCTAATATGCCATTACCTTTACATTATATAAAACTAGCTGGTTTAAATTTATTTTTCTACCTTCCTCAACTAGTTTTAAAATCAGTCTGGAGAATATATTTTATTCTCTGCAAAACTGACTTGTTTATAAATGTTCTTCCACATTTCAATTTAGAGTATTTCCCTCTCATAGAAACATAGAAAATGTGCAGGAGTAGGCCATTCGGCCCTTTGAGCCTGTACCGTCTTTCAATATGATCATGGCTGATCATCCAACTCAGTATCCCATTCCTGCCTTCTCTCCATACCCCCTGATCCCTTTAGCCACAAGGGCCACATCTAACTCCCTGTTAAATATAGCCAATGAACTGGCCTCAACTACCTTCTGTAGCAGAGAATTCCAGAGATTCACCACTCTCTGTGTGAAAAATGTTTCTCATCTCGGTCTTAAAAGATTTCCCCCTTATCCTTAAAATCTGAATTATTATCTTAAATCTCTCATCTGAATTATTCTTCAAAGGCCATGTGCGATTTGTAAATTATTATTATTTCTGCCATTACATGGTTATTTGGTGTTTATAATAATGATATTAAAAGCTTAGATCTGGTATTGGTATTATAAGATTTTATACCAACAATTTGGAGTGAATTTAGAAAGTCAACGTGTTATGCCATTTTGCAATTAATTTCACAACCCGATAAATTCCCAACACCAATAGCCACATTGGTAATTTCATCACTTTAAAGCCAAAAATACTCTTAAGAGAATGAATAGAAATGTATAAAGGTGAAGTGAAATAATTGAACATTACTAGATTTTGTTTCTCCTTTAACCAAACAGGATAACAATCTAATGATGAGCGGATAAAAGCTTGACCTCATGGATATTCATTCATTATTACTGTATCTTTCCAGATTCTCAAAACACAAAAGGCGGACATTACTGTGAATGAGCCGTTGGTGAAGCCTTACGACCTGAAGATGGGCAAGCGTATCATGGTTGTATGCAAGTCACTTGTCTTAAATCTTCAGGCATGTGTCAATGAAATTGAAAGTGGTCTGCTGACTAATGTAAGCAAATCCTCCATTAATATTGAATTCAAGTCAATCATTTGGTATGTGTAAGATGATGTATAGTTCTATGTTTCTAAAGCAGCACTTTCACCTTGTATTTTCTTTATTATTAGTATTAATTTCCACTGCATTAAATAATTACCCCTTCACCAATTACATTATATTTGATGTTCACATGTTTACTGATTTGCTCTGATCCAGCATTCTTAATACTGTATAGACGCTAATTTTTCAGTATGACATTACGACACTTTGATATTGCACAAATTCTTGATCTATGGCAACTGAACTGAGCTCAGCTGAAGTGCCTAAATGTGTCAGTGGACAAACAGTTGGCAGGAGAAAATCAAGTCGAGAGTATTTCACTGTCACAGGTCCCAGATAGAACAATGATATTCTTACTTGCAACAGCACCCAGAACATGTAAACATAATACACCGTATACAATATAATAAATGAGTGAGAAAACAAAGTTCAGTGTGTGTATATATACCCACATAGTCACAAATACACATATATATATATATATATATATATATATATAGATCATATATATATATATATATATATATATATATATGCAGTGTATACACACAGACACATAGGTACACACACAAAAAAAATAATAATTGTGCTATGTGACAGTAGGAAAGAAGCTGTTTCTGAACCTGGATGTTACAGTTTTCAGGCTCCTGTACCTTTTTCCCGATGGCAGGGGTGCCGCTGCCGATCGGAACGCCTGTTGAATGTTTAGTAGAGTGTTAAATTTGTTCATGATATATGTATTTTTATTTCTATTTATTTTTAATGCACACTGAATGGACACTGGTTGAGCAACGTTTTTTTGTTTCCTCTGGGTATGTGAATACTCAGGAAATGACAATAAAGATATACAATACAAAAATGATTGTGTGGCCAGGGTGGTGTGGGTCTCTGATTATACTGGCTGCCTTTCCAGCCTCTCCAGCCCGTAGATCCATTCTTTGCAGAACTCTTGTCAGCAATTTTGCGTGCATGCTGTGACTAAAAGAATGAAAAGGAGCAGTTGTGCAGTACAGGCGGCCCCTGTGATGCAGGGGGATTGCATTCCCAGAAGCAGACTGTCTCGCATGTTTCCTCTTCACAAACCATGCCATCCGCATGTCCATCTGGCAACGGGAGTTGCAAAAAGTAAATAAATGATTGGGTCATTTTATTTTGTCATACAAATTCCGTGAGAGTCTTTAATATCTCTAATATTTGGGTCATGATTTGTAAATCTGAGAAGGATGTGGAGGTCAATATTCCCAATTAGGATGACAGTGTGATGTGCGACCTATATTGAAATCACTTCTGTGGACATTTTACTAGAGCTGGGTACATTTCCACCATGGCGAATTTCACAATGATAGGGGTGAGTTCTAGGTCACATAGTAAAGGTGCCAGTGCAATCATACTGGAGCAGAGAGCCAGTGCCTTGAAGAATGAGCAAAACAAGCAGATAGAATCATAGATTCATAGAGCCATTCAGCTGAAATAGGCATGATGCCCCATCTTACCCACGCCGACCAACTTGCCCCATCTACGCTAATCCCAAACACCTGTTTGTGGCCCATATCCCTCCAAACTTTTCCTATCCTTGTACCTATCCAAATGTTTCTCAAAGTTTGTGATAGTACCTACCTCAACTATCTCATCTGGCAGCCCGTTCCATATACCTACATGTAAACAAAAAGTTGCCCTTCAGGTATCTATTAAAACCTTCCCCCCTCACCTTAAACCTATGTCCTCTGGTTCTTGATTCTCCTAATCTGGGTAAAAGACCCTAAGAAAAATATAAATTGGCCATTTCCCTAAAATTTGGCCTCAATTAATTTAAATGGTGTGATATTTCCACCCCTGCAACGGAGAGTTAGCTCCAGCTGCTACGGTCAGGCAAACGCCTCCGTCGCCATGCGGTGAGAACGGAGAGGCTGAGAAGGAGTTTCTTCCCAGAGGCAATTCGGACTGTAAACGCCTATCTCACCAGGGACTAACACTACTGAACGTTTTCCCTTCCATTATTTATTATGTAAAAGAATATGTGTGTTATGATTGTGTTTATAATTTGTTTGGTTGTTTTGTTGTTTGTCTTTTGCACAAAAGTCCGCGAGCATTGCCACTTTCATTTCACTGCACATCTCGTATGTGTATGTGACAAATAAACTTGACTTGACTTGACTTAATATTGCTGCTAAGTTAACTACCTCAAACGTAATTAACAACTATAATTTTAATTGCTTTTTGTACAGATTGAACCATTTTTCATCAGTCTTGCCCTTTTTGATATCCGAGAAAACAGAAAAATATCTGCAGACTTACACGTGGACTTAAATCTTGAGAGTGTTAGACAACTGGTGACTGGATCCTTGGCCTGGGCAGAAAATGGAGAGAAATACGTCGCTGGAGAAGAGAAGTCTGGAGAGCCGCAGCTACGAGGTTTTCCCGAAGAATGGTTAAAATACCCTAAGCAGGTAACAAGATGTGCATTATGTTCACCTTTCATTGACTGCTGCATTCCAGCAAAGTGAATATGAGTTAACGGCCAGAATTGTCCCAGGAGAGAGGAGACATTTGTACTCCAGCTATTACCTTGTGGAGCCCTGGGGTGAAGTAATCTCCAACATGACCTGTGACCCAGAGCCACAAAGAATCTGCATGTCATAAATCTCACAAAATTGTGTTGACAGTCAGTTAAGTCACATGTTCCACTGAACCAACAGCTGTTAAACAGGTTGTATAAATGTGCATTCAGAACCATTAAAAAAAACCACAAGAAATGAAACTTCCAATTTAGTTTAGATTAGTTTAGAGATACAGCGAGGAAACAGGCCCTTCGGCCCAACGAGTCCCTGCTGGCCAGCGATCCCCGCACACGTACACTATTCTACACACACTAGGGCAATTTACAATCATATCAAACCAATTAACCTACAAACCTGTACATACTTGGAGTGTGGGAGGAAACTGGAGATCCCAGAGAAAACCCACGCATGTCACAGGAAGAACGTACAAACTCTGTGCAGACAGCACCCGTAGCCAGGATCGAACCCGTGCCTCTGGCAATGTAAGGTAGCAACTCCACTGCTGTGCCACCCCTTCAATCTAAAGAAAATGGTTAAAGTTTGAGAAGACTAGAAAGCACTTCAAATAATTAAATGCACACAAATTAACTCAATTGAAGAAATGTAAACCACCTGTAAATTGCCACACTCACAACTGTTTCTCTCCGGTCCAATGAATGGAATCGCAAACAACGTTCCGAGTTTATTCTATGGCCAAAATTTCCTGTTTAACTTCTGTGAAGTCGCATGAAGTTAGCACTTCATTGTTCGACTGTATGAGGTATCCTTAGGATGTTTGACATAGCCCTCTCCTGACAGGCAAGTGAAGAAAGACTGGTAGTTAACTGTGGGGATTTCTCAAGAAAATGTTTCTGTAGCTAAAAATCCATGTATCATAATTCATTGAAGCTTGCGTTTTCTGTAGGGTTACGTGCGACGTTGAATATAATGGTATTCTACATTTGTAGGTAGATTTCAAACATTGCTGAATAATATTACTTGTGCCTTAAACTTTATAACTCGTTTAAATTAGAGGCGCTATGTTGACATTTAATTTCCAGTGCTTTCGAGTGTCTTGATGATGTGCTTTTTACATATCACAAGCTTCCCATTCCAGTTCCATTTCTTGTTTGTCAGAGTTGAAATGAACTATTGATAAGGTTAATCAATTCTCAGTCTCTGATCTCTGGTAATTGTCAAGGTGACAGGTTATACAGTGAGAATAATGATTGCTTCATAAAGTGAGAAGTTTCAATGCTCATATTTCTTACTGATAGACTAAATTGGAAATGAGAAAGCAAACATCATAAATTCTTTGTACAAGTTTGATATGTAGCTTTTAAATCAATGACTCTAAGCTCTTGCACAATAACGAATTGAAGCCTACAACTCACTTCACATAATATTGTGGAGCAATGTTCATTCGCCTCTGGGAGCTGTTCAAACGATCCATAAAAAGATGATGCAGACCTGCTTTTTCATACACACGGCAAAAGTGGATTAAGGTCTGCTGCTCTTCACAAGGCTATGGCAGAATTAAACTGGGATGTACTTAAGGAGTTTATATCGTCCTAACAGCTGGGTGTTCAAGGTAGAGATGATGAAAGTGGTATGACTGGCACATTTGATGTCTTTGATAACACAATACACTTTGCTGATATGCTAAGGTAATGCTTGAAGGTGCAAATGTATGAAATGTATAACTGGCTGGATTGTACTGACAACTGGCTGGCAGTCTGGTGGAAAGCCATCGGCTATCTGTGGTGCACGTGTCAGTGAATTGAATGGATTTGAATTAAACGATGCAGCATGGAACCAGGCCCTTCGGCCCATCGAGCCCATGACGACACTTTACTATACTTACAATTACACCAAACCAATTAGCTTACAAACCGGTGCGTCTTTGGATTGGTGGAAACAACCAGAGATCCCAGAAAAAAACCCACGCAGGTCACGGGGAGAAGGTACAAACTCCATACAGACAAGTACCTGTGGTCAGGATCGAACCCGGGTCCTGGCGCTGTAAGGCAGTAGCTCTACTGCTGTGCCACCATGCAGCCCAATTGAATGGAAGGTAATTGAATGAAAAGATACAGCATGGAAACTGACCCTTCAGCCCACCGAGTCCACACGGACCATCCATTACCCATTCACTGGGGATCTAAGTTATCCCACATGCATCTACTCCTACCATGCTAGGGGCCAGTGGCGGACTGGCCATGGTGTCAGCTTGCCCGATGGCAAGTGGGCTCCTGATGAAGTAGGCCCCCTATATCAAGTGGGCCCCTGATGAAGTGGGCCCCCTTTGTCTCCTGGCAACCAATATTTTTAGACCCAGTCTGCCACTGCTAGGGGCAATTTACAGACCCCAATTAACCTACAAACCTGCGCACCTTTGGGATGTGGGGGTGACCTCAAGGAAACCTTTGCGGTCACAAGGAGAACATGCAAACTCCACACAGATTGCAACCTGAAGTCAGGATCGAACCTGGATGTCTGGCGCTGTGAAGCATCAGCTCTACTGCTGCGCCACCGTGCGGCCCAATTGAATTAAATGGAATTCAATTAAAAGACAGAGCACGGAAACAGACCCTTCAGCCCAACGAGTCCACACTGACCATCGATCACCCATTCCCTCTCGATTATGTTATCCCACTCTATCAGCCACCAGCTATGCCACTGTGCTGCCACGTTACGTGCCAGTATATGGACTCTGCGTCCTCGAGAATGGGAATATGCAATGTCGTGTCCCGCAGAGCTGAGGATGAATCTGTCACAACTGAATGCCGTGTCCCGCAGAGCTGAGGATGAATCTGTCACAACTGAATGCCGTGATCTATTATTCGACACTGCAGTGACTTTGTGCTTGCTGATCATCACCATTAAGAGGGAGTTAGATGTGGCCATTGTGGTAATCACGATAAACCAAGTTGCAAGTAAATACCAGGACATCTTTTCTATTCAGAGTGTGCTCAGATCATTCGCTCAGAGGAACGAACAGATGGGCTCGGGTGCTGCACATCCCAGAGATACCATCAACTAGTTCCTGCTAAATAACCTGCAGCTGCTCCAGGCTGCCTCTAGTACATCGGTGACTTTAATAAGACTGAAAAGAACTGCATTTTCATCTCTGATGTGGATGTTGATTTAGGTGCCGCAAGATGTTAAAAATGCAACTCCCCAGGGGAATCCTGGAAACTCTGTCCTTGTTTGTGGAGCAAGGTCTTAGGATGTTGGCAACAGTTGATTTTGCTGGCTCTGAAACCATTGACTTGAGACTGTTTATATAACTAATTTGGTGAATTGGTTTCTTGATGCTCAAAGGCAATTTTAAATTATTTTTTTTTTTGCCAATTGCAAAGAATGCGTTGCCTTGGCATGAGAATAGAGTTGTACAAATAACTCCATGAACTTAACTAAGTGAACTTGAACTTATTTATTTATGCCTGAAGCATTAAAATTACTCATATGTTTAGAATGTGACGGCTTTGCTCTTCGCCTTTTCGGGATTTTTATGAGTCTTATTAAAATGTGCCGTTATTCCACTTTGTTATGTAATCTCTTTCCATGAGGATGCGAACTTAATTCATGAATTATAATTTGATATGCAGGGCATTTTCTCTGTATCTAACCCACACACTGACATCATGCTAGTGGCAAAAGTAGAAAAAATACTAATGGGAAGCATTCAAAGCTGTGCTGAACCCTACATTAAGAGTTCAGACTCCAGCAAGGTATGTATCCATTCAATATCTGTTCAATGCTCATTATTACTGATGCATATTTTAACATTGTGAAATAATTTCATCATAAATTAGAAGATTGAGGGGGGATCTTATAGAAACATACAACATTCTTAAGGGGTTGGACAGGCTAGATGCAAGAAGATTGTTCCCAATGTTGGGGAAGTCCAGAACAAGGGGTCACAGTTTAAGGATAAGGGGGAAGTCTTTTAGGACCAAGATGAGAAAAAAAAATTCACACGGAGAGTGGTGAATCTGTGGAATTCTCTGCCACAGAAAGTAGTTGAGGCCAGTTCATTGGCAATATTTAAGAGGGAGTTAGATATGGCCCTTGTGGCTAAAGGGATCAGGGGGTATGGAAAGAAGACAGGTACAGGATACTGAGTTGGATGATCAGCCATGATCATATTGAATGGCGGTGCAGGCTCGAAGGGCCGAATGGCCTACTCCTGCACCTATTTTCTTTGTTTCTATGTTTCTATAAATGATTTTAGCAATGAATTAATAAATTGTTTTAGCGGTGTTGTTAAATATAACCCTGGAAGTGCAGTTTTTAAGTATCTCTACAATAATGTTAAATATGATCTAAAATTTATCCTGGATCAGCCACATTGTAACTATGGCAAAGAAAATGCACCAACACGTCTAGTTCCTGAGAAGGCTTAGGAAGTTCAGCATGTCCTCAACAGCTCTCACCAACTTCACAAATGTGGCATAGAAAGCATTTTATTGGGATTCATCACAGTATGCTTTAGTTTCAGCTCCATCCAAGTCCGCAAGATATTGTAGATATTCTGGATATAGCCCAGACCATCAGGCAAACCAACCTCCCTTCCATTGACTCCATCTACACTTCAGTTCACCAGCATAATAATTTCACCCCAGTAATTCCCTCTTCTTCCCTCACACATTGGACAAGAGGTATACAAGTTTGAAACCGCATACCTCCAGATTCAGGGACAGTTTCTTTTCAACTGTTATCAGGCAACTGAACAGTCCTCTCACCAGCCACAGTCTAGTGCTGACCTCCCATCTACCTCCTTGGAGACCTTTGAATTATCTTTAATCTGATTCAAGAATAAGGAGTATGCCATTTAGAACGGAGACGAGGAAACACTTTTTCTCACAGAGAGGGGTGAGTCTGTGGAATTCTCTGCCTCAGAGGGCGGTGGAGGAAGGTTCTCTGGATGCTTTCAAGAGAATAGCGGAGTCAGGAGATATGGGGAGAAGGCAGGAACGGGGGGTACTGATTGGGGATGATCAGCCATGATCACATTGAATGGCGGTGCTGGCTCGAAGGGCCAAATGGCCTACTCCTGCACTTATTGTCTATTGTCTATTAACTTTATCTTGCACTAAACATTGTAGTTTTTATCCTCTAACTCTGCACTGCGAACGGCTTGATTGTAATCATGTCTAGTCTTTTCTTTGACTGGTGTGAGGAAAGACATTTGCTATAGAGGGAGTACAGAGAAGGTTCACCAGACTGATTCCTGGGATGTCAGGACTTTCATATGAAGAAAGACTGGATAGACTCGGCTTGTACATGCTAGAATTTAGAAGATTGAGGGGGGATGTTATAGAAACGTACAAAATTCTTAAGGGGTTGGACAGGCTAGATGCAGGAAGATTATTCCCGATGTTGGGGAAGTCCAGAACAAGGGGACACAGTTTAAGGATAAGAGGGAAGTCTTTTTGGACCGAGATGAGAAAATCATTTTTTACACAGAGAGTGGTGAATCTGTGGAATTCTCTGCCACAGAAGGTAGTTGAGGCCAGTTCATTGGCTATATTTAAGAGGGAGTTAGATGTGGCCCTTGTGGCTAAAGGGATCAGGGGGTATGGAGAGAAGGCAGGTATGGGATATTGATTTGGATGATCAGCCATGATCATATTGAATGGCAGTGCAGGCTCGAAGGGCCGAATGGCCTACTCCTGCACCTACTTTCTATGTTTCTATGGATAGTATGCAAACAAAAGCTTTTCACTTTGTATTTCGCTACATGTGGCAATAATAAACTAAGCATCTAGTCATCTCAACATCTAACTATTTATTTAAAAGATGAAAATGAATGCCAAGATATATAATTGTTAATATTCTGACATATTTTCCCAATTTCTTTTTCAAGACTGCCCAGAAAGTTCTAAAGTCTAACAAGCCATTTTGTAATAAGTTGGCCAAGTACCGTATGCCATTTGCATGGGCAGTGAGGTATGTGCGTATTAGTTATAATGAAATAGATAACAAAATGAGAAGATGCGTGTCAATTATTCATTGTCTTCAGTGATGGATCTGTACACATTTTTCAATTGTTATTTTAGTTTTGAGCTGCAACATCCAAACAAAATGTATCATTTCCTATGCAATTCTAGAATATCAGGACTCAAATTTACTTGCGTTTGAAGCAGCAGACAGCTTCTTTGTGAAACAAACTCTCCAATTGTTATTGACACAGTGGCGCAACAATAGCTTTACGGTGCCAGAGACCCGGGTTTGATCCTGACTATGTAGGCGCTAGTCTGTACGGAGCTTGTACCTTCTCCCCATGACCAGCGTGGGTTTTCTCCGAGATTTCCGGTATCCTCCCACACTCCAAAGGCGTACAGGTTTGTAGGTTAATTGGCTTGGTATAATTGTAAATATGCCCCTAGTGTGTGTAGAATAGCGTTACTGTGCGGGGAACGTTGGTCGGTTGAAGGGCCTGTTTCCATGCTATATCTCTCAACTAAAAAAAACTAAACTAAACTAAGCTGTGGTGAATTATGTTTAGAATGCATCACTGAAGGCTCCACTCAGTCCAATGGCCTGCATAATGCTGTGTCTTGATTTACTTATTTGTTTATTGGGATCTGGGCATTACTGACAGGTAATGTCTTGTCTTTCCTGATCAATTTAGGACAATAAATGTCAGTGCATTAGTGAAAATGAAATATGCATCAGCAAATGCAGCCACAATTCTTGTTAAATGGTTTAAGGACGATCAATAGTTTTGACATTGGCTCAATGCTGAATGATTCACATACACTTGGACATGGCTGGTATTACAGAACAATACTGAATGATAAAAAAAAGACTCAGCGGAACTTGATGGAAGCCTCGTGACAATGTAGAAACATGAAATTGCAGATGCTGGTTTACAACAATAGACACAGGAGCACAGGAGTCAGGCTGCATCCCGGAAGAACATGGATAGGTGAAGATTTGGGTTGGGATTCTTCTTCAGACCCTTTTACTTTAGACTTTGGAGATACAGCATGGAAAAGGACCCTTCGGATCACTGAGTCCGTGCCGACCAGCAATCACCCTGCACACTAGCACCATCCTGCACACTAGGGACAATTTACAATTTTACAGAAGCCAATTAACCCACAAATCTGTACTCTCATCATCTGGGTTTCTGGAGCTTTGTTTCTTCTCAACAGCATGGCCAACACATTTTCTCTCAGCATAATGAGCAAAGTATTTTTAATCGTACAGGGGTCTATTGGTTTTACGATTGGTGCCATTAAATGTTTTTTTTTGGTAACTCATAATTGACTCTCATTGTCCAAAACTCTTTATTTTAATCAAGACCATTCTTCAGACTTCAGAGTCCGAGGAAGGGTCTCAAACCGAAACGTCACCTATTCCTTTTCTCCATCTCCTGCTGCAGATGCTGCCTGACCCGCTGAGTTACTCCAGCATTTTGTGACTGTCTTCGGTGTAAACTGGCATCTGCAGTTCCATCCTCCGCTGTTTATTTTAAACACTGTTTTGCTATGCGCTTTACCTTTCAGATCAGTATTCAAAGACAATCATGGAACAATAGATCGAGACTCTCGCTTCTCTCCTCTCTTCAGGCAAGAGGCCAATAAGATTTCCACGGACGACTTGCTGAAATTAGTAACGGAATTCAAAAGGTCTGGGCAATCTTTACCTCGTATCTGAAAACTAGAATGTTGTGATTACTGGTGAATTATTTTCCTAACCTAATCCGATTATTTATTTATTTTTGCATATAGAGCAGACAAAATGGGCAAAGTACAAACCATACCTGGTAATCTTGATATATCAGTACACTCTGTGCCCATCGAACGTCCAAGTATGTGATTCATTTTCTTTGTTCTATTTTTAAAAGTGTGTTTGATTCTGCATTCACTTTTCCAGCTATGTTTCAGTATCAATTAAAAGAGGATTTTCCATCCAACATCAAATTCTGCACATACATAGTAGTCGATAGAATAGAGTTTATCAAGAGTTTATCAAGAGAGTTTATTGTCATGTGTCCCTGATAGGACAATTAAATTCTTGCTTTGTTTCAGCGCAACAGAACATAGTAGGCATTGACTGCAAAACAGATCAGTGTGTCCATATACCATTATATACGTAAATACACACATGAATAAATAAACTGATAAAGTGCAAATAACGGATAATGGGCTAGAGTTTTGTCCGAGCCAGGTTTAATAGCCTGATGGCTGTGGGGAAGTAGCTATTCCTGAACCTGGTCGTTGCAGTCTTCAGGCTCCTGTACCTTCTACCTGAAGGTAGCAGGGAGATGAGTGTGTGTCCAGGATGGTGTGGGTCCTTGATGATACTGCCAGCCTTTTTGAGGCAGCGACTGCGATAGATCCCCTATTTGAAAGAGATTGGATTAGATACTTTCATTCTCACATGTGACGAGGCACGGTGAGATGCTTTGTTTTGCATACCTGAGGCATGCAAAGAGTCACCACGTAAAGGGCAGCACCAAAGTTGCAAAGTACCCCTTTTTTTGTCCCAATGCCCCTCCCCTTTCCAACCTCCTTAGTTCTCGACCCACCCTAGGTCCCCGTTAGTTATGGACGTCCCACCCCACCCTCGGTCCCCTTCATTTTCGGCAGCCTTCCCAAGCCAGGGTACCCCCCTCATTGTTCTCAACAGCCCTCCATTCTGGGTCCCCCCTTTGTCCTCGTCGCCCCCCCTCCTACATAACACTGGGACTCTATCCTCCGATCTCTGACCTCCGACTTCGGGACTCAGACCTTAGTCCTCAGGACTCCGGCCTCTGACCTCCGACATTATGTAACTTTCTGAATCAACCAAGCTTTCCGTTTGTCCCAAAACTCTCTTTCAACCAGGGTGTACCTCCAGACTCAATCTTTCTTCAGGAACCTGGCTCCCAGTTGATTGGCAAGACCTTGTGCACGGCAGGGTAATTCTGAGTGAAACCTGCAAGCTTTGCCCCGACCTGCATTGGAAGGTGCATTAACCTTGTCTCCCGCCTTACCAGCTGTCAGCAGAATTGATGCTGTGAATGTGCCTGGCATTCAAAACCATGCTAAAGAAATGACCTATTAAAAAGCACTATTAAAATAATTATTTAAATAGATGCAGATATATTCATGATAAAGGGAATAACGTTTAGTGCAAGATGTGCATTGGATCATCTCCAGTCCATTCAGGCAGAGAGAGTAGATAGACAGAAAATGCTGGAGTAACTCAGCGGGACAGGCAGCATCTCTGGATAGAAGGAATGGGTGACGTTTCAGGTCGAGACCCTTCTTCCGAATGAATGCTGAAGAAGGGTCTCAAGTGTCCACCCAAAACGTCACCCATTCCTTCTCTCCAGAGATGCTGCCTGTCCTGCTGAGTTACTCCAGCATTTTGTGTCTATCTTCGGTGTAATCCAGCATCTGCAGTTCCTTCCTATGCATAGTGAGTAGCTTTCTTGGTCTGAGAGAAGGAATTCTGCAGAGGTTTGTGTGTGTGGTTTGGTTTCATGCAGGGTGCAGTTGCCCCCCCCCCCCCCCCCGGATCAGTGATCAGCTGACAGCAGTTTGGAGCCACTACTCTCATGAGACCCCATCGTCTGCTCAGGTGACAGCAGACAGTCAGCACAAATAAATCAAAAGATTTACAGCGAGAAGCCAGTGCAGACGCAAATACTCTGTAATAGTGTGCATTCCATAATGTCTCCACTTTTAGAATTTCTGACCTGTGGGGAACCATTCCTCTTATTTTGTGAATTGGAGATGTCTGTGGAATAAATCCTTCACTTCTGTGTTCTAATGGGCCTGTCCCACATTGGCAATTTTTTAGGCAACTGCGGGCGACTAGTTTGACGTCACATGTTCGCTGGTTGTCGGCGGGAGCAGTCTCCTCAGTCTCCTCAGTCTTTCTGGTCACCGCTAAATTTTCAACATGTTGGAAATTTTTCGGCAACAGTGGGTTTGACGCCAGTGAGCGTAGCTTGATGTGGGCGCTGTCGTAGGTTGTCGCCAGGATGATGTAGGTTGTCGCCTGCAAAAAATCGCCAAGTGTGACAGGCCCATAACTAGCCATCAAAGCCTTTAGGTAAGGTCATTGTATGGTCAGGTTTTCCTGGGCTCTGAGCCCACAAGCACTGCCCAAGGGCCACACTTTCACCTGGTGTGGCCTTGGGTGCAGACTCCCATTGGGATCCCACCTTATCTGTGAGCTTGAGTAGAACTTGAGTGCAGCTCAGGGCTGCTCTGACAGACAATCTGCAAGGCTGTTCTAACAGAGAGGTTTTGTTAGCTACTGAGATCCCATCTCCCACCCACTGTTCCTGGCCCAAGTCAAGTCAAGTCAAGTTTATTTGTCACATACACATACGAGATGTGCCGTGAAATGAAAGTGGCAATGCTCGCGGACTTTTGTGCAAAAGACAAACAACAAAACAACCAAACAAATTATAAACACAATCATAACACACATATTCTTGTACATAATAAATAATGGAAGGAAAAACGTTCAGTAGAGTTGGTCCCTGGTGAGATAGGCGTTTACAGTCCGAATTGCCTCTGGGAAGAAACTCCTTCTCAACCTCTCCGTTCTCACCGCATGGCAACGGAGGCGTTTGCCTGACCGTAGCAGCTGGAACAGTCCGTTGCAGGGGTGGAAGGGGTCTCCCATGATTTTATTTGCTCTGGAGTTGCACCTCCTGTTGTATAGTTCCTGCAGGGGGGGCGAGTGAAGTTCCCATAGTGCCTTCAGCCGAACGCACTACTCTCTGCAGAGCCTTCTTGTCCTTGGCAGAGGACTGTCCACTGTCTGTCAATAGTCAACAGTTTAGTGTCCGATACACAGCATGGAAGCAGACCCTCCCTGCAGCCGACTGAGCCCACGATGACCATTGACCACCCTTTCACACCAGTCCCATGATACACTACTTTCTCAACAACACACTAGTGACAAACTCGCACATCTTTGGCATGCGGGAGGGAACCCGAGCACCCAGAGGAAATTGATGTGGTTATGTGTGAACTCCACATAGACAGCAGCTGAGTTCAGGATCGAACCTGGGTCTACAGCGTTGTGAGGCAGCAGCTCTACCACTGTGGTGGCCTCACTGTGCAGCCCTCATACCTCTCAGGTTCCTGAATAATTGTGAATATCTATGGCAATCGAAAACAATTAAACTAACCAGTTAAATCAAATAAGGGACTCTACTAAATTCTTTCCCCGCAGCTCGGTTTGCCTATTCAATGTACAAGGACTGCTGTACCTGTATGGACCTTTAATGTATAGGAAGGAAATGCAGAGGCTGGTTTATCTGAAGATGGACACAAAATACTGGAATAAACCAGCATCAAGCAGCATATCTGGAGGAAAAGGATGGGTTACATTTTGGGTCTGACCCTTCTTCAGACTGAGAGAAGGGTTATCTGTAAGAGTTTCAAGAAGGGTTCCGACCCGAAACGTTTCCCATTATTTTTCTCCAGAGATGTTCAGAAAATTAATAAAAAATTAATAAACAGTCATCCAAACATGCTGCTGTTCAATATAAAAGCACTGTCCCCTATTAAAATACAGGCACTTCATGGAGCTGTGGTCAGGCAAAATTTGACACCAAGTCAGGGGTTATGGGGACAAGGCAGGAGAATGGGGTTCAGAGGGAGAGATAGATCATGAATAGCAGAGCAGACTCGATGGGCTGAATGCCCTAATTCTGCTCCTATCACTGGGAGGCATGGTAGCGCAGCAGTAGAGTTGCTGCCTTACACGCTTGCAGCGCCGGAGACCCGGGTTCAAACCCGACTATGGATGTTGTCTGTACGGAGTTTGTCCGTTCTCCCCGTGACCGCATGGGTTTTCTCCGAGATCGGTTTCCTCCCACACTCCAAAGACGTACAGGTTTGTACGTTAGTTGGCTTGGTAAATGTCAAAATTGTCCCTAGTGTGTGTAGGATAGGGTTAGTGTACGGGGATCGCTGGACCGTGCAGACTCGTAGAGAAGAAGGACCTGTGTCTGCGCAGTATCTCTAACAAAAAAAACATGTATGAACTTGTGCTGCCTGACCCGTTGAGTTAGGGTCACTGTGTCTATCTTGTGCCAGCTTTACCTTCTCTGTCCCTGTGCTCTGTGTGGATCTCCAGTGAAGCCAGCACTGTTCTAATCTTAATGGCCCTGCCCCACTGTACGAGTTCATTCAAGTGCTCTCCCGAGTTTAAAAAAAAATCAAACGCGTAGAATGAACGTAGCGGGTACGTCGGAGCTCGGGGACGTCTCTTAGCGCTAACGGCAGGTACTCGGGAAGACTCGCTAATGGCAGGTAAGCTCGGGAAGACTCGTGAAGATTTTTCAACATGATGAAAAATGTCCACGAGAGCCCCGAGTACTTACGCGCGGCCATTACCGTAAATATCCGAGTTCGAATCAGGGCAAACTTGGGGACAACTCTTGAATGAACTCGTACAGTGGGACAGGGATTTAAGGCTCCCTTTGGGAATAGCCCAATAATAGGCAAAGCCAAAAGATCTTGAAAGACAGTTGAAAAATTGCCCCGTCTCTTAACCCAAGGCAGTTACATTTAACTTTTTATTTGAAATATACTTCAGTTTTTAGTTTTAGTTTTAGAGATACAGTGCGGAAACAGGCCCTTCGGCCCACCGGGACCGTGCCGACCAGCGATCCCCGCATATTAACAGTATCCCACACCCACTAGGGACAATTTCGACATTTACCAAGCCGATTAACCTACCAACCTGTACGTCTTTGGAGTGTGGGAGGAAACCGAAGATCTCAGAGAAAACCCACGCAGTCACGGGGAGAACGCTGCATTCGCTACAAGGCAACAACTCTACTCTGTGCAACCGTATTCCCATTTTAAAAGTTACTTGCTGTGCCCAGTGTGTTGATGTGGCATTCTCAAAACATAAGGACCCTGCATTATTCATCATAATGTAATATTCATTGCAGAAGGGGTGGCGTGATGAAGATTCCAAAAGACTTTGAAAGTGATGGTAAAAATGTACTTGATAGAAGTCAGCAATTGTAAAATAAGTGGGAGAATTTTTACTATCTTTTTTTAACTGCTGTTACGTAAATGTCACTTTCTTTAGAGCATGTTTCATGTAGTGCAAAGTTACAGGACTTCAGATCAAACTCTGAAGGAAAATGAATGATGAGAAACATTTTGTAACTTATCTATTTCAGATTGTGTTACCTCATCCTATGTGCCTGTTAAACCCTTTGGGGACCCAAATAAGTATGAACCCGCCATAGAAGTTGAAGAGTTTGTGCAAGAATCGGCAAAATATTCCCAGCCTTACACAGTGTACAAAAATCATCTTTATATTTATCCTAAACATTTGAAATATGACGGTCAGAAGTGCTTTGCAAAGGTACGGTACAAATGCAATTATTCTGTTTAGTTTAGAGATACACTGCGAAAACAGGCCCTTCTGCCCACTGAGTCCATGCCAACCGTCAATCCTCGTACATTAACACTATCCTGCACACACAAGGGACAATTCTACCTTTATACCAAGCCAGCTAACCTACAAACCTGTACGTCTTTGGAGTGTGGGAAGAAACTGAAGATCTCGGAGAAAACCCACGCAGGTCACAGGGAGAACGTACAAACTCCATACAGACAGCACCCGTAGTCGGGATCGAACCCGTTCTCCGGCGCTGTAAGCGCTGTAAGGCAGCAACTCTACCGCTGCGCCACCCTAGCAGTTCAGCCATGGGTGACATCAACGTGAGGCTCGAAGGGTCGAATGGCCAGATATAAAACATATTCAGACCCTCATCTCAGTAAATTACAGTGCATCCATGGATTCAGTGATGAATCCAGAGAGAAGCAATGAAGTCAGATACATCTCACCCCAGCCGCTGTGTATTTTATACAGTCACGGAGTTCCCGAACCTATTGATGCATGCACTGCATGAATTATCTGCAGATCTGGCCCATTGCCTTCTAAATCTGCAGAATCCTCAGACGGATGTTGCTAAACTCTACATTGTACAACAATGCGCGTCAGTATCGGAGTTCCCTACCCATTTTGTAAACAGCGATTCCCCAAAAACTGATCAGCAAATGCGAACTGTCGCAGATAATTTTATTACCATGAACGACTTTACCTCCATCCAAGGCTGAATAATTGTTAGATGCAATTCTTTCCTTATGCGTAAATTTCCAAACCATGTTAGATCGATGTAGTTCCACATTGTGTACAGTAATACTTCATTGAATCAGCATTATTGTTTTTTCAGCAGTTGCAAATTCCCGGTGATATCGTGATTCCGTGAACTTTTTATTTTTTAATGTTTCTTTCCACGGGATCTAAATGTTAACCCTGATGACTGGGCTATTTTCCCCATAAGGTCCATGTGTGAGGCGATGTGGGTGGAGGGTGGGTGATGAGGGAAGAAATATGTAGCGGTAGCATATGCTGAATCAGGGGTAGTAGTCACGCTCACTTTATCGGAGTAAACCCAGGAGCATATGAAATATTTAATATCATTTCCATTTCTGCAGGCAAGGAACTTAGCCGTGCGGATAGAGTTCAGGTGTTCGGATAAGGAACATGCCCAACCATTGAAGGTGAACGTCATTAACTATTTGTGATCTGTTGTGTGAAGATGCGACTCTATGATTATGAACCACAGCTTTAGTTGCTGATGTTGCCGACCTCTAGTGTGTACCAACAATAGTTTGATGGTGATGATGATGATGATGCTTTATTGTCACTTGTACCCAGCTAGCTACAGTGAAAATCTTTGTTTTTACACAAAAGAGTCTCCACGAAGACAAAGTTACCAAAAGTTCTCATCCCTCCTTCGCACCTCACTACTGGGTCCCCCTTAATTCTCAACGCCCCCCTCCCCCCCGCTACCCTGGGTCCCTTTAATTATCGACGCCCCCTCCATCCCCACCCTGGGCCCCCCCTTTAAATCTCAACCCCCCCCCCCCCCCCCCCCCCCCCACAAACCCTAGGACCCCCTTTGTTCTCAGGGCAGCTCCACCTCGAGACTCCGACCCTATAGGCTCAGTGCCTCCAAACCAGATAGATGAGTCCATGCCTGGAGCTACCATCCATCACAGCTGCACACTGTGCCCAGAAAGAAAGACCTATAAATAAACTGGAAGAAAAGCACCTTGTATATATATTTATAAAGATTAAGAGGGGAAGCTGTTGAAGAAAGGGGTTTGGAATCGGATCACGTAACGCGTGCCCTACTTGCTGATGATCACGTGAGAGTCACACACGTTGATACTTTGGTCTCTAAGATTTGTTTTGGAACAAGCAAGCATCCCGTCGTATCCGTCGGGAAAAACGGACACAAGGTGTAGTAGTCACTTACCGGGTCAGGAATCATCTCTGGAGAACAGGTGTTGTTTCATGTTGGGAGCCTTCCTCAGACTCAAGAAGAGTCTGATAAAGTGTCTCGACCAGAAACATCATCTGTCTATGTTCTCCAGAGATGCTGCCCAACCCGCTGGGTAACTCCATCGCTCGATATCTCATTGTACCTCATATGTATAGAAAATCACTATCTCATTGTGCAGCAGGCCTAGGGGGTTGAGTTAAGAATGGGTGTGGAATGGCTACAAATGGGCTGGCAACTGCCCTGTGCTTTTAGTTGCCTATATCTGCCAAACAATAATAGCTACTATTGTTAGGCCTGCCATCTTCTGGTTCCGTTTTCCAATAGCCATCTGTCCCTTTAAGGACAACTGGTTATTCTTTCCCAATGTCTGGCACAATTGAGGAATATTTACACCAGTTACAGATGTAACTCACACATTTGAGTTACATCCTCACAACATTTATAAGAATGGCGGGAAATTACAGCAGACATGCCTTGGGCAATGATGCAGTTTCTGAGCTCTCTCCCAATGGTTTTCAATTTCTAACCAGCCAGAGTTCATCTGAGAAATGGATGTGCAGCAGTAGAGAATGGACCCCAATTTCTTTATTGCATAGTTTCACAAGTGCGGAAAGATGACAATATCTCTGATCTGTGGTTCAAATGTTCCCTGGTTATTTTTATTTATTGAGTCATTTCAAGTTTGAAAGGTTACTTGCAGTGAAGAAAGCCATAATGTTAACAACTACGGGACATAAAACTCTAATGGGCCACTTGGGTGGATGATGCTCAGACAATAGTTACTTGGAGATATTTCTCTTTACTTGCAATAAAGGTTTATTAGTTTTCCTTTTTTTTTAAAACAGTGCATTTATGGAAAAGCAGGCGGCTCGGTGTTCACAACAGCAGCACAGACTGCAGTTCTACATCACGTCCAGAACCCAGATTTCAACGATGAGGTAATTTGCTAAATGCTGTGTAAACTTATGCAATTGGCAGCCAAGCAACAGTGGCAGAGGTGACTAAAAAATGTCTTGCATATTCATAAGTTCATAAGTGATAGGAAAGAACCGCAGATGCTGGTTTAAATCGAAGGTAGGCACAAAATGCTGGAGTAACTCAGTGGGATAGGGAGCATCTCTGGAGAGAAGGAATGGGTCTGAAGAAGGGTCTCGACCTGAAATGTCCCCCATTCCTTCTCTCATGAGATGCTGCCTGTCCCGCTGAGTTACTCCAGCATTTTGTGTCTACCTTCATAAATGATAGGATCAGAACCAGGCCATTCGATCCATCAAGTCTACTCCACCATTCAAACATGGCTGATCTATCTTTCCGCATACCTCCTACCTTCTCCCTGACACCCAGACTACTCATATGATCGAGAATTAAAAATATACCTTGCCAGGAAAGGGTCATGAAAGCAGCGCAGTGGAGAGAGCTTGCAGCAACTTTGACCAGGGCCCAAGGCAGTAAATGTGAATCACACACAAGGCCCCACAGGGCCACAGCTAATAGAATGACCGAGAATGATAATGATCCTGTCTTAGGCTCTGATGCCCAATAACTGACTAGCTATGTAACCAAATGGACAGGTTTCTCTGAGCAGCATGGAAGGCCATCATTTTGCAAGCTGTGGTGAAATAAATCGTATCACTAAGGCCCAAACACAAGGCAAAAGCAAGACGTACGATGTAAGGATGGGGTCAACACTTGACAACTCTTTTTTTAAATTTCTAATTTGCAGGTGAAAATTGAACTTCCCACTCAGTTGAACGAGAAACATCACATTCTTTTTTCATTCTATCACATCAGTTGTGACCTTGCTACAAAAGGTGGCTCCAAAAAGAAAGAGGCATTGGAAACGCAAGGTAAAGTATCTAAAAGACATACATGGCTTTCTTTTCTCCGATATGTGCTCCTTTAGTTGTACCCAGGGCTGGCCTTAGGAGGTGCGGGGCCCAATTGGGAACAATTGGTGAGCCTGCTTTGTATCGTATAAAGGATGCCGTTACTCAAAGCAATGCAAAAGGGATTCAACACTCCCGCACATTCAGCAACAGTCCAAGCAACTGCAAACTGCAATATAGTCTTCTCCAGATGAAGATTAGCAGCACTAGCACAGAGCGCGGGGCCCCCTTAGGCGCGGGGCCCAATTGGGAGCAATTGGTCCAATTGGCTTAAGGCCAGCCCTGGTTGTACCACTGTCACTATGAGGTCAGCATCATTCTTTAATAGCATCATTTCTCTTTTAAATTCTTATTAAATATTTCAGATGCATGGCTGCAGGGGTTAATAGTCATTGAAAATATTATCAGCTTAGATTGGAGAGGGATAAAAATGGATGTCTTAGTAAAGATCTTATGGAGCCAGTCTTGGCAAAGCATTGTAATTTCCCAGATTTCAAGAGTTGCTCAATTGTCATGTGTATGGAAATGGAACAAATGAAATTCTTACTTGCAGCAGCGTAATAGATCTGTAAACACATTGTACGTAATAGATGACATGTTAAAACAAACACAGAAGGCTTATAATTAAAAGAAAACTTGCAAAGGAGAACAAAAGAAAAGTCTGAAGTCCGTGATACAACCAAAACGGATTGTAGTTCAGTTTAGTTGGGGTTTGTAGTGTTCAATAGCCTGATGGCTGTCGGGAAGAAGCTGTTCCTGAACCTTGGCGTTACAGTTTTCAAACTGCTATACCTCCTTCCCGATGACAGGAGTGAAATGGCAGCGTGGTCAGGGTCGTGTGGGCCTTTGGTGATACTGGCATCCTTTTCGAGGCAGGGCCTTCTATAAAACCCCTCGATGTTGGGGTGGTCAGTGTGTCTCTCCACATTTTATACCTTTCCAGGAGACCTGTGCATGGAAAGAACATGGAAGCAAAAATGTGACGATTAAAACACTGCGTTAAAGTACTTTGATAAAATATATATATAAAAAGCACGTTACATCCTCTGCTGATACGAAGAGCAACCTTCTGTTTTTTTTCCTTCTTTGTAGTTGGATATGCCTGGCTACCTGTTTTGAAAGACGGTAGACTGGCATCTCATGAGCAGTCCATTCTTGTGGCAGCCAATCTTCCAGCTGGCTATCTCAGTTATCAAAACCTAACACCGGGGAAGGTAAGAACAAGAGAAATGTATCGTTGTAGAACACAGAGTGCCGGAGTAACTCAGTGGGTCAGGCAGCATTTCTGGGTGCCATGGATAGGTGACGTTTTGGCTCAACGCCCTTCCTTAGACTCTGACGGAGGATCCCAACGCAAAACATTGCCTGTCCATGTCCTCCAGAGATGCAGCCTGACCCACTGAGTCACTGCAGCACCATGTTATACTGGATGAAGGAAATGATGACCAAAAGAGGAGGAAAAATGAGCAAGGAGGTCACGCATTTGTGTTGGCTCTTTCCATAGGCAAACGGACCTGATATGAAGTGGGTTGATGGAGGGAAGCCACTCTTCAAAGTCTCTATCCATGTCGTATCTACAATCTATACACAGGTACGGACCAAGGTGTTTTTTTTTAATGTGTGTGCAGCTTCCTCAGTTTAGCTTTGCATAATTGACTGCTCACATAATTGACTGGATCAAAGGAAATTCTTTCAATTTATTTATGTGATTAAGAAGAAAATTGATCGCAGTGGGCCTGGTTGTCCCATCCAGTGCAGTTATGTGAAGCACCAGGGGTATTGGATAGGCAAACCATCCTTGTGGTGGACTGTCCATTTGGGAAAATTAATAATATCTTTATTTGCTTCTTTTTATTAGGAAGAAAGATTAAATAACTACTTCCAGGAGTGCCAAAAAGTGGAGCGTGGAGGGTTGCAGGCCTCGTCTTCAGAATTTGTCCAGAGCATTGAGGTTTGATGATTCAATGTCATGATAGATGTAAATTGTAATAACTGCATAAGAAAGAACATCAAAGGCTGTCTATTTTCATAAGTTCATAAGACTAGTGTGTGTAGGTGGGACAAGTTGGGCCAAAGTGCCTGCTTCCACGTTAGGCCATTCGGCCATCGAATCTGCTACACCATTCGATTGTGGCTGATCTATTCTCCCCACACAATCCCATTCTCCTGCATTCTCCACACAACCTTTGACATCTTTATTAGTCAAGAACCTATCAATCTCCGCTTTCAATATACTCAATGACTTGGCCTCCGCCACTGCCTGAGGCAATGAATTCCACAGACTCACCACTCTCTGGCTAAAGAAATTCCTCCTCAATTGCTTCCTCGGGACATAAAATAACAATTAATACCCTAAATTTGGAAACAGTCGTAAATATTGTTGATTGTAAATAATATCAAATTATTAATTCATGTTAATAAACAGAGATATCTTGCATATGTGAAATACTTAGAAATAAAATGCAGCATTGAAAAGTGATGTTAACGTCTAGACTAAATGTTGAAGAGCAATATTCAAAGTGAGACTTGTGCTTAATTTACTGGGGTTGTTGTAAACTTCAGTATCTGAAAGATTTTGATTCTTAATCTGTTTTTGATAATTTCAGGGTCTTCTTGGCATGGAAAAGATTCACGTGATTGTACATTTCCTTCCTGTCCTTCTCAATCAGCTGCTCTACAGCTTGATACAGACTGAAGATAGTCTACTTGCTACTGCCACCATCAGGTAAGTATATTAAAGCTGCTCGAGGAGGGAAAAAAATCAGCTGTGTAGCTCTCTAAAACACAAGCAAATGAGTTTCAAATGCCTTTGCTTCCATTATGTCAATGCAGAATATATGTACTGTAAACTTAGTTTATTGTGTTGCATTTATTTTTGTAAAGCTTATAATAATGCTTTATTACAATATAGTAGTATACATACAGAGTTACAATATGTGTGTGTATGCGTGTGTATGTTTTTATAGTTACAGGTGCACAACCTTTTATCCGACAGCCTTGGGACCAGACACTTTTCGTAATTTGGAATTTGTCGGTCTTCGGAATGGAGTTTTTTTAGCGTAGATTTTAATGGCTGGCTCAGTGGTAGAGTGCCCGGCTCATATCCGCAAGGTCGCGAGTTTGCGCCTTGATCCCGGCAGTTCCTCGGTCGCGAGTTTGAGTCTTCAGTGTAGTTTTTTTCTTGCAGAATAAATGTCTGTATGAAATGCAGTGTGTTGAATGAGTTCCTGAATTTGTAAATGTGACCGCAGCATTGAATCACCTCCCGCACTCATGTCACCCTAGCGGGGCTACATGCCCTAAGGCGGCCTAAGGCGACATTTTCACACTCTTATATCCGTGTGCAGCAGAGGCGCCAAACGTGAGCTTTGGTGTGCAGACGACATCCTGGAAAAAATGTCTGGTTTCTTCCAGGTAGGCGATATACCCTCCCGCGCAATATACCCTCCACTTCTCTTTTTAGTTCCCCTTTCTTCCAGGACCGACCCGAGGTTCCGCTGTCACCTCTGCGGGCCACCCTCGGTGAACGCTCACTCAACTTTGTCTTGGGATTCCTACTCTCCCGGTCAATGTACCCTCACCTCTTTTATGAATGGGGATTTAGTTCCCCTTTCGTCGAGGACCGACCGGAGGTTCCGCTGTCACCTCTGCGGGCCGCCCTCGGTGAACGTCCTGTCTCCCTGTCCCTGGGATAGCAGGGGGCGATCAAACAGCACAATACCCCCCTCCCCCTCCCTCCCACCCCCAACTCCAGAGGAATCCGCTCCCCGATGGGCCGCTACGGCGACAAGCGGCAGTTCGCCCACAGCCCGAGCCTCAAGAACAAGACGCACCTTGCGCACCATCAGTTTCTGCCCCTCTGGAGTGGGCTGGATTTTCTGGGGCTGTGCTGGAGTTGCTGTGCTGGGATGTTCTCGGGTGCGATTGCTTGCATTCGATGGTGGCTGATCTCTCCCCCCGTCCAATCCCTTTCCTGCATTGTCCCCAACCTTTGACAGGGTCAAGAACCAGCTCGGGCTGTGGGCAATGACTGTCCTCCTTGTCTGCCGTAGCGGCGCATCGGGGGAGCGGCTTCTGGTGGTCCCGATGTCTCCCGCTAGTTTGCAGTTTTCCTCTGGAGTTGGAGCGGGGCTGGGCTGGGCTGCTGCTGGCTGTGGGTCTCTGGGATCTCCGTGCTTGCAGTGGGCCTGGGGGTCGGTTGTGCCCGTGAAATACTTGACGTCTCCGGTGAAAGTGATGTTAACGCCGACGTGAAGATATGCAAAGCCCCCACGCCGGTGCAATGGGGCGGGGAGCTGGAGAGGGGAGGGAAGGGGTCACACACATGGCCGGGAAGCAGAGGGGTGTAGGTGGGGTGAAACTGAAGGGAGCGACAATCTGCAGCTCCCTGCCCGCTGAGTTAAAAAAGTTCCCACGCAAGACTCACGATACACTGTGTATCGTGAGTCTACCGTGGGAACTTTTTTAACTCAGCAGGCAGACAGCAGCATATTGTCAATTATTAACCCTCCCGCGCAATATACCCTCACCTTCTCTTTTATGAATGGGGATTTAGTTCCCCTTTCTTCGAGGACCGACCGGAGGTTCCGCTGTCACCTCTGCGGGCCACCCTCCGTGAACATTTTCAAGGACCTTTTTTCAAGGACTGAAAAAATGTCGCTATTCGGAGGTTTTCGTTATTTGGATCTTCGGATAAAAGGTTGTGCACCTGTACTATGGTTTTATATCTATAACTATAGTAATATAGCAGTATATTGTGATATAGTATGTATATATTATATACGAATATATAATATATTACTATCTAATATATATATATTAATAAAGTAATATAGTACTATATTATAATATAGTATCAGTATATATTATATACTAATATTATAAAATATATAATATTACAGTGTGTGTGTAATATATTTACTTTACTGCAATATTATTGCTATAGTTATTATTATACGACTACTAATTATTTTATTACTGTGTGGGATTTCGGTTAGTCTGTCTCCCCCCCCCCACATTAATTTTGTTCCGAGTGGCAATTGTTGTATTGGGGACATATTTTGTCCCCTGGAGAATAAGGGGTAAGCCATTTAGAACGGAGACGAGGAAAAACGTTTTCACACAGTTGTGAGTCTGTGAAATTCTCTGCCTCAGAGGGCGGTGGTGGCTGGTTCTCTGGATGCTTTCAAGAGGGAGCTAGACAGAGCTCTTAAAGATAGCGGAGTCAAGGAATATAGGGAGAAGGCAGGAATGGGGTACTGATTGTGGATGATCAGCCATGATCACAGTGAATGGCGGTGCTGGATCGAGGGGCCGAATGGCCTACTGCACCTATTGTCTATTGAGAATACGTGGAGACTGCATGTTGGGTTACCTGCTGCTGTGATTGCCTGTGGTTAAAGAAAGGTCAAGAACCCAACTATAGCCCGATTACTATCCACTGCCCAGAGTAAATCAACACCAAAAATTCAGCGTTACACCATCACAATATCTCCAAGGGCCTGTAATCCATGCTATGAATTGTTGGGGAATAGGAGTTCCAGAATTTAATATCCAATTCTATTAATGGTTGGAAAAATGAACCGCGTGTTTATTTCAAATAAAATATTCAGATGCTAGAATTTGGCACCAGATGTTTCTGCAGAATGTAATACTCCTTGGAGGCTTCCCCTGTTTGAGAAGCAATTTGAAGTTGTTCTCAAAATGTGATTTTAAAAGAAGACAAGTATAACATTGGGGAAATGCAGGGAAAGTAGTAGCATTTATTGGACCTACCAAGGTCCTTCCAAGGCTGCAGGAGACAGTTGTCAGATATGTATAATGAGTAAAGAGTTGTGACCATTAGGTTTCTGGATCTTGGGTCTTCATTAAAGTGAGACCTTGTAACCAAGTAGCACTTGAGAAGTACCCCGTTTAGATATCCAGTCTTGAAGAGTCCCAGGGTGTTAGTTCTGAACTGGAACTGAAACTGGAACTGGATCTGGGGCAGCACAATAGTGCAGTGGTAGAGTTGCTGCCTTACAACGCCATAGACCCGGGTTTGATCCTGATTATGTGTGCTATCTGTGCGGAGTTTGAATGTTGACCATGTGGTTTTTCTTCGGGTGCTCTGTTTTCCTCCCGCAATCTAAAGACGTGTGGGTTAGTAGGTTGATTGGCTTCTGTAAATTGCCCCTAGTGTGTAGGATGGGATAGAAACATAGAAAATAGGTGCAGGAGTAGGCCATTCGGCCCTTCGAGCCTGTACCGCCATTCAATATGATCATGGCTGCTCATCCAACTCAGTATCCTGTACCTGCCTTCTCTCCATACCCCCTGATCCCTTTAGCCACAAGGGCCACATCTAACTCCCTCTTAAATATAGCCAATGAACTGGCCTCAACTACCTTCTGTGGCAGAGAATTCCAGAGATTCACCACTCTCTGTGTGAAAAATATTTTTCTCATCTCGGTCCTAAAAGATTTCCCCCTTATCCTTAAACTGTGACCCCTTGTTCTGGACTTCCCCAACATCGGGAACAATCTTCCTGCATCTAGCCTGTCCAACCCCTTAAGAATTTTGTAAGTCTCTATAAGATCCCCCCTCAATCTTCTAAATTCTGGCGAGTACAAGCCAAGTCTATCCAGTCTTTCTTTATATGAAAGTCCTGACATCCCAGGAATCAGTCTGGTGAACTTTCTCTGTACTCCCTCTATGGCGAGAATGTCATAGATCCCTCTATGGATAACATAGAACTGGTGTGCGGGTGACTGATGGTCAGTGTGGGCTCGGTGCCAACGGGTTGTTTCTCGAAACTATAAACTGCTGGTTCAGAATGGACAGCAAAGTGACGCAGCTCATAGAGCTGCTGCCTCACAGCTCCAGAGACCCTGGTTTGATCCTGACCTCGGGTGTGCACTGTGTGGAGTTTGCATGTTCTCCCTGTGACCACACGGGTTTCCTCCAGGTGCTCTGGTTTCCTTCCACATACCAAAGATGTACGGATTTGTAGTCTACGTAGACTCTGTAAATTGCCCCTCGTGTGGATGCAAAGGTGGGATAACATAGAACCAGTGTGAATAGGTGATCAATGGTCTGTGTGGACTCGGTGGGCCGATGAGCCTGTTTCCATGCTGTATCTTTCAATGATTCAATGATTCAGGTAATGGGACTGATTGAGATGTCTAGATTAGGCAAAGCCATATCATATCTCCCAGTTAGAACAGTGAATTGTGGCAATGGAGGTATACCAGATGATTTGGATTAGTTAGGATTTGGGCCAAGAAAGAAGACCTTTAATTGAAAGTAGAGACATTTGATCCAATGCTGATGATTGTGTAGGTGTTCAGTAACAGATACAGACTCGGGTATATAGAAACATAGAAACATAGAAATTAGGTGCAGGAGTAGGCCATTCGGCCCTTCGAGCCTGCACCACCATTCAATATGATCATGGCTGATCATCCAACTCAGTATCCCGTACCTGCCTTCTCTCCATACCCCCTGATCCCCTTAGCCACAAGGGCCACATCTAACTCCCTCTTAAATATAGCCAATGAATGGCCTCAACTACCCTCTGTGGCAGAGAGTTCCAGAGATTCACCACTCTCTGTGTGAAATGATGATGGAGCTTTCCTGGATATTTGAGAAGACATCCATCCTAACATCAAGGCCTGCTCTTGCATTCAAGCTCTGTACAACGTTTGCAGCATGAGATTGATTATGAGGTTCCACTGACTGAGCTCATGGCTGTGTCCAGCATCCTCCATCCAAAGGCACATTTGAATACTCAGGGCAGTGAATCAATTTCACATTCCTTGAAAAATCCATTTACTTTGGACAAGTACATGGACAGGAAAGTACATGGACATTGTGGTGGCACAGTTGCACAGCGGTAAAGTTGCTGCCAAAGACCCAGGTTCGATCCTGACTATGGGTGCTGTCTGTGCGGAGTTTGTATGTTCTCCCTGTGACCATGCCGGTTTCCACCACATCCCAAAGACATGTAGGTTTGTAGGTCAATTGGCTTTGGTAAAATTGTATATTGTCCCTAGCTCTGACTTTGGGCTCTGACTTTGACTCTGACATCGGGGGGAGAGGGAAGTGCAGGGGAGAGATAAGTTTTTTTGCCTTCCATCACAGCGAGGAGGAGATGCGCTGTGATGGATGTCTGTGTAAATTGTGTTGTGTCTTGGGTCTTTTTTTTCTTGTATGTATGACTGCAGAAACAACATTTCACTTGAGTCTCTATGAGGTTCAAGTGACAAATAAATTGTATTGTGTTGTATTGTATTATTGTATTGTAGCGTGTAGGATAATGCTAGTGTCATGGGTGATCACTGGTTAGCGCACATTCGATGGGCCGAAGGGCCTGTTTCCACGATGTGTCTCTAAAGTCTAAAAAGTCAAAAGTCAGTCAAAAGTTTTGCGGGATATGGGCCAAGCATAGGCAGTTGGGACTAGCATCTTAGTCAGCATGGGTAAGTTGGGCCGAAAGGCCTATTTCCATGCTAAATCACTGTACGATGCTATGACATCCTGTCAATAATTTTACTCTCCCACTCAAGTGTAAAAACACACGAGCTTCATGTTTGAACCTCAAACCCATTTTTCGTTGTGAAAGTTGAACACTTTCGATTGTTATTTACCAACACTTTTGCTCGAGGGTTTACAGGCATTTATTTTAGAATTGAGTTTTGAAGTTCATGTTTGTGGCAGAATGAAAAACAGACTGGGGGATTTTATTAATAAACATTTGGCTTGTCACCGAAATAAAACACCAATGCCTTAAGTAGCAATATGAGGACTAATCCATTTTCAGCTCGTTCAGCTTGTTTTATTTATGACAGATGTAATATTGAAATAGGTTGACAGGATCATCTGGACACAAACGCCTCAAAGTCAAATGTACAATACCTCGCTGTGCACTAAAACATTCATTTTCTTTTTCTAAGAGCTATTGTTGACATTGTTGCCAAGTGCCAGGAAGAACACTTAGACAATTATCTCCGCTCGTACGCTAAGGTACAGTACAAAGAATAACAAAGTAATGCTCGTTATTGTAGGGTTTTTCATTACCTTACTCAAAATGTGTATAGAAATATTAATTTATACATCGTCATTAAACTTGCTTTAAAATCAAGTGATTCCCTGGGGTCGGATAGGTCCATGGAAGGGAAGCTGGAAATCACATTAGCAGCTGTCAAGTGTGGCTGTGGCTCTTTAAAAATAAATGATTGTGTCTTGGAGTAAAAGCTCTTCAAGGCTTTAAAAAAAAAAAGCCTTGAGTATTTGCAATGCATTTTCAGTCTTTCTATTATCAATTTGTCATTAATGCCTCTATGGGACCAAGCTGGCTTTTGCATCTGCAAAGGATCTGAGCTGGTTATCTTTATTGGTATACAACCAACAATCTCAGCTGCAGGGTATATAGAAAGAGAAGTGAAATACACATTTCAACTGGAGGACCCTTCATCAGAAACGTCAGGGAGAGTAAACAAATTTGTTTTCAGTTGCGGAGAGGGCAGGGCAAGGATGAATGGGAAACAGGGAATATTTCTGATAAGATGCAGCTGGGAGTTTCATGGCAAGGAGAATTATGATTGATACATTTGCACCGCGGTTTGCTACCTCACAACGCTTACAGCGCCAGAGACCCTGGTTCGATCCTGGCTATGGGTGCTATCCTGTACGGAGTTTGTACTGTACGTTCTCCCTGTGACCGCGTGGGTTTTCTCAGAGAACTTTGGTTTCCACTCACACTCCAAAGCCGTACTGGTTTGCATGTTGATGACTTGGTATATATGTGAAAATTGTCCATAGTGTCGGATAATGTTAATGTGCGGGATTGCTGCTCGATTCAGACTCTGTGGGCGGAAAGGCCAGTTTCCGCACTGTATCTCTGCACTGAACTGAACTGAACAATTATAGAGAGATAAAATGACAAAACTAAAGCACATAAAAGCTGGGTGAGGCAGGTCAGAGACGTAGGGAATGTGCAGCAGGTCAAGCAGAGGCAATGAAATGAGAATGCTCCAGATTTAGTATAGATGTTTGTTACATGTACTGAGGTACAATGAAAAGCTTTCGTGTTGCATGCTGAGTGAAGTGGTTGTGTTCATTATGTACCTCCACAATTTTCTAGAACTGAATTATCCCTTGAAGAAAGAGTTATCAAAGTCAGAAGAAACAGTGAAGAACTGATTGAGTTTCATGTCTATGACACATATTTTTATGTTACTGTGCATTCCTTGTAGGGTCTGTTTTGTTCATACGTGAACACAGGCTGGAATCCACTCCTGTCTCACCGCTAAATGATTTCTCATCGTTAAAATGTCCAGCAGAAGATTGGGAGCAGGGCTTGTGGCAATCCTGCCTACAATGCTTTAGCCTTCAAAGTGTAAGTGAGGCAAAGACCTGGATTAGTGGTTTCTTCAAGCAATGTAGAAAAGCAGGGCTCCTGACTTTCATAAGATACCGATAATAATATCGGTATTAACTATATGCTGTATAGTTATCGGCAGTTGTGAGGTGCTTGAAGCAAATTAGACATGTACTAATTTCTCCTCCTCAATCTATATTTTACGCAGTTTATTTTCAAGGCTGAATACTCCGAATTGAATCAGAAAACAATTCATGAAGAGCTTTTAAAAGGCATCACTGAGGTTTTGATATCTTCAGAAGAGACGGAATTCAAACGGCTGCTGAAGGTAACTTCTGAATAATGACAAATAACGTTTCATGCCAATGTAGTTACGTGAATCATAATGTTAATCATATTTGAAAACAGAAAATGCAGAATATTCTCAGCAGATCAGGCAGCATCTGGGCAAGGAGAAACTGAACTAACATTTCAGGCCAATATCTTTTGTTCGACAAAGGTCACCATCGTGAAAGATTGATCCAACCAACCAACCCGGTGACATTTCTCAGGTTAAGTTAGATGTTCAAATTAACAAAGTGGCCCTAACTGTGCTGCTCACATTACACTGCTCTGAGTTTGGTCTTCTCATGGGGAATCTGCCTGTTGAACCTCTGCCAGTTGGGCTCATATAGGAAGAGTCGGCTTCTACACACAGCTGAATTGAGCTGGCTTAACTGGGGCATCATGGTCATCATGGACTTCATTTTAATGGGCAGGAGCAGATGCAAAGGACCAGCCTCATGGAGAATAATTGGAATCCCTTGATAGATATGGAGCTTGTCAAGTTAAAGACTTTCTTGGAGCAATGTAACGCGAGGCCCTGCCATTACATCGGATCATGCTATTTGGAACCATATCATCATCAGCTGGTAGTTCAACAATGGCAAATCTGGAAAAGTGAAATTTGCTCTTTATGACTCAATAAGGACCATGGCCTCTGATGCCAAGTTCTAACTAGACAAAAGTGTTGGAGAAACTCAGTGGGTGCGGCAGCATCTATGGAGCGAAGGAAATAGGCAACGTTTCGGGCCGAAACCCTTCTTCAGACCGAAATGTTGCCTACTTCCTTCGCTCCATAGATGCTGCCGCACCCGCTGAGTTTCTCCAGCATTTTTGTCTACCTTCGATTTTCCAGCATCTGCAGTTCCTTCTTGACCAAGTTCTAACTCATTGTTTACCTCTCCAGAGTGGTTGCCTGTTCTACCGATCATTTCCAGTCATCGTAGAGTCCAGGATGCCCCATTTAAGTTAGTGGCCCGTATCTCTCTAAATATTAGTATGCTTACTAATCTATGTACTGTACCTGCCCAAATTCCCTTTAAATTCTGTTATAGTACTTGCCTCAACTGCTTCCGCTGACAGCTCGTTCCACATAGCCACCACTCTCAGTATGAAAAGTTTGCCCCTCGGTTTCCTATAAAAATCTTTCTCTTCTCAGCTTGAATCTCTACCTGCTAGATCTTGATTCTCCTGCCCTGGGGAAAAGTAGTTTCTGTTATTTCCAGGTTTCCAGATCTGTTGCATTTTACTTTTGCATGAATGGAAATGGTATGCTGGTGAACTTCAAGGATTCACACATTTAATGTATTCTTTTGTGGCATTTTTTTTTGTTTCAGGAATTTTTGTACTTTCATGTGAAACGGGTGTTATGGCAATCTTATACACTATCTGGGAAATATTTTTATTTTATCAATGTAAAGGAAAACAATTTTGATTGCCAAAAATGTTAATCATCTCAGTTTCAATAGACAATAGACTATTTCCAGCTATGTTACTATGTCTCCATTGCACCAAGTGTTTTACAGTTACAAGTCCACTGCTGATTTTCTGACAACTGGTGGTCCAGCACCTCCTTTAATGTGGACAAATTTACGAGAGTGTACTCAGTCCCCCCCCCCCCCCCCCTGGAAGTCCCCCCCACCCCACCCCCGAAAATATGGCACCTAGGCCAGGTAAGGCGGCTGATCTCAATCCCATTGGGACTTCCACGCTGATGGGTGGGTCGAATATTTGCCCCCCGTGGCCAGGGCTCTGGTACTCTAGTCTGGCCAGAACTGGAGGTACCATTCCCATAGCCGATTTTCTCAGCTCCTCGATGGTTTAAGTGGGACCATTGCAGTACCTTTGGATACCTCTCGGAGGCCGTGACCACTCTTGGTCGGGCAAAACAGATAATCCAGAAAGGACCTGGAACCAAGGATGCTGGAAAATCGGTAGTGGGCTTGCATAATATTTCATCATTATTTCTCATCAATCAAACAATATCAGTTGCAGAATTATTATGCCTGTGAGTGCTGTTCTTCTGGTTCCTGTTTCCTCGGTGAGAAATTAACTAACATTTCTTCCAAGGATGGGTCTTCCCTAATTTACTTACCAAGTTGCATCATTAGTTTCATGGTTAATGTGATGCACTGCCTTGATAGAAGTTGAGGTTGTTTTGACAAGCCTATGCTGAAATATTACTTTTGCTTGTCCTTATTGTCATTTTCAGAATTCTGATGATTTAATTATTGCTTTACAGCATCTGTGGTTCTTCTTTGAAATTGTTTTAAAGTCACTGGTGCAGTATTTGGTCGGTGAAGACAAGAGACTACAGGTAGGGTCATATGGGGGGGGGGGGGGGGAGCATAGAAATAACAAGAGAATCTTTAGAAGAACCAGGTCACAAATGACATGAAATGCAAGTGCAAATAATAAAAATAAAACATATCTGATTGGAAAAACTGCACGTTATTTCCAAGCTTCCCTTAAAATATTTTAATCTCAATCTGAGGATAAACTCCGGCATCACTGCCAAAGTAATTTGTTTAACTGTTAATGAGATCCCAGTTCCCGTACAGCAGCAGGTACAAAAGCTTGAAAGTGTACATCACCACTCAGGTTCTTCCCCTCTGTTCAAAAGATCTTAAGACATAGGTAAAGAATTAGCCCATTTGCCCCATTGAGTCTTCTCCATCTTTCGATCATGGCTGATCTATTTTTTCCTCTCAACCCCGTTCACCTGCCTTCTCCCGATAACCTCTGACACCTGTACTAATCATGACCCTCTCATCTCTGCTTTAAAAATACCCAATGACTTGGCCTCCACTGCCGTCCGTGGCAATGGTTCCACAGATTCACTGCCCTCTGGCTAACAAAATTCCTAATTGTGTCATTCTAATAAGGCTAGCCATTTATCAGGCTTCTGAGTATCAGGCTTCTCAATAAATTTGGGTGTTGTCCGATTCATCTCTACCCCATTGTGGACATTGGACTTGGTCTCTGGAACTGGTGCGATACAATGCTGAGAACTATATTCTTCACTCTGTATCTTCCCCGTTGCTCTACCCATTGCATTAGAGTTTAACCCTATGGTATTTGGGTATAGTATTATCTGATTTGATTGGACAGCGTACAAAACAATGCTTTTCAATGTGGCAATATTAAGCCTAAGCCAAAATGCTCACTCATACTGTTTTAAAAAACCGTGTCAAAGTTTGATCAATCTGATGAAAACAGATGTTATTGTTTTGTCATGTTACAGCTTTCCAGACAAGATGAGAAATTATTTTATTCCAATTCATTGTTTTTCTCTGAAATGCATAGCTAAAGCGTATTGAGAGGTTTCCATCATCCTATCATAGTGCAATGGAAATGCTGGTGACGACCCTGGGAGACCTAATTTACAAAACCTTCAGAGACACTGAAGAGGAAACTAAGGAGGCAAACCATTATCTCGCCATGTTTGTCAAGGTAAAACCTTTAGCCCCTGTGTAAATACATCACAGACCCGACATCTGACCAATATTCAGATGTTTGGAAAGAAAGGGGAATAAAAAATTGTTACATTTTTAGGAATGCAGGAATCCTTTCGTCCTATTCTCCTGGATCTTCATAAAGGTTTTACATTTGTCACTTCAAATATTTATCTCGTTCTTTTTAGAAAGTTGTAATGTTTTTTGCTGGTTCGGTTAGGGTGCCTTATAATTGAGGTCAGTATTATTTTGGCAAATAAGGACTCAGGAGTAGGATGTAGTTGAACCTGTCACCTTCCATCAAGATTTTGCAGCTTCAGATGCAGTCAATATTCCAATAGTTTTGGAACATTGTTTCCTGTAAGTTGGTGAGCAGCAACAGGGTAGTTTTCATTCAAATATTTTTAAATGTTTTAGAAAACCTTCTGTTGCCTATTAGCTTATTTCTGTAATACCAAGTGGTCATCAAATGGCATGGGTAGACTTGCTGCCTCACAGCACCAGAGACCTGGGTTTGATCCTGAGTACTGGTGCTTGTCTGTACGGAGTTTTTTACGTTCTCCCCATTCTTCTTTCTCCAAAGACGTATTTTGGTCTGTAGGTTAATTGTCTTGGTATAATTGTAAATAGTCGCAAATGTGTGTAGGATAGTGTTGGTGTGCAGGGATCGCTGGCTGAGCCGAAGGGCTTGTTTCCACGCTGTATCTCTAAACTAAACTAAACCTTCTCTGCAACTTCAGAACTAGGGGTCACAGTTTAAGGATTTCAGAACAAGGGGGTCACAGTTTAAGGATAAGAGGGAAGTCTTTTAGGACCAAGATGAGAAAATCATTTTTTACACAGAGAGTGATGAATCTGTGGAATTCTCTGCCACAGAAGGTAGTTGAGGCCAGTTCATTGGCTATACTTAAGAGGGAGTTAGATGTGGCCCTTGTGGCTAAAGGGATCAGGGGGTATGGAGAGAAGGCAGGGATGGGATACTGAGTTGGATGATCAGCCATGATCATATCGAATGGCGGTGCAGGCTCGAAGGGCCGAATGGCCTACTCCTGCGCCTATTTTCTATGTTTCTATGTTTCTAACATGTTGTCAAAACACATTTTGAAAATCCATGTATGTGTGACTGATTATATTTCTTAAATCAATCTTCCAATTGCTTATTCAATTTAAAACACAACATGCTGGAGTAACTCAGCAGTTTGGGCAGCATCTCAGGAGAACATGGATAGGTGACGTTTCAGGTCGGGACCCTTCTTCAAGACTGATTGTAGGGGGAAGGGGGGGGGGTGAAGAAAGCTGGAAGAGAGGATGGGCTGGACAAAGCAAATTTCATATTCCTCACCAAACATTGAAAATAATACCCAGAAGGTACAGGTCTTGTTGTTCTAATGGCATAAGAGCTTGAACATTAATTAGATTATGATCCATTTGTCACCCTTATTGGCATGGGTCCTCCCCAATTCTTCAATTCTCTGCACCACAGTCAAGTACTTTGAGTTCAACAATGTTGCAATACTGTTGCTTTATTGGTATCTAAAGTAGTAAATCTTAACCCGTTTCGATTTTTACAGCGATGTTTTACCTTCATGGACAGAGGATTTGTAATGAGGCTGATTGGTAGCTACATGAACATTTTCAATGCTGGAGATCACAAGGTAAATTACCCTGTTAATTAAGATCTCCGAACATGTTTTGTAATCAAGGACATTGCCCTCCGTTTCTTCCTCAAGGCAATTAGTGGCATGAAATAAATGCTTGAAAATTAAAATTTGGCAGCGTGTGAAGTGAGCAGTGGACCTGATCCCACAAATGTCTCTCTATGTGTCTTGGAAGGAAAGTTACAACAGAAATGCCAGTCTGGTTCAAGTAGACTATCATCTGCAGTTCTGAGAATTATATGGCTAGAGTCATAGGATCATACGGCATGGATACAGGCTCTTTGGCCCAACTTGCCCATGCCGACCAACATGCTCTATTTACTGCTCCCACCTGCCCTCATATGGCCCATATCCCTCTAAACCTCTAACCATGCACCTGTGCAAATGTCTAATAACTATTCCTATAGTACCTGCCTTAACCATGTCCTCCAGCAGCTCGTTCCATATGTCCACCACCCTCTGTGTGAAAGCTGATATAAAGCTGAGAAGTTTGGTGTTTTTCTATTGACCAGCCCACTGAAACAAGTTCCCGTTACAGCATTCACCGCTGAATTTCAAGGTACGAAATCAAGTCTGAAACGTCTTAAGAAAAACTGTCACGTTAAATCCTTTTTTGATTGCAGACTCTTTTCGAATACAAGTTTGACTTCCTGCATGAAATTTGTAACCACGAGCACTTCATTCCTCTCAACTTACCGATACTATTTTTCAAGAGTAAATCAGGAAATGAAGGTAAGTCAAGTTTTCTCTTCCGCATTAGAAAGAGGAAGACTTATCTTATGATTTTTTTAAGTTGACCTTTTTCTTTTGTTAACACAAGTTTAACATTGTTGGAAGAATCCTTCAGTAGCATTAAAGGGCCGGTCCCACCAGCATGCGATTGCATGCGTCTAGCGTGACCAAACGTGGTCGCTTGAGGCGTACGGCCTCGCGGGGCCAGTCCCACATCCAAGCGCGGAGGCGTATGGAGTTGTGCGGGGCTGGTCCCGACATCATACTCACCAATCAGCTGGGCAGGAGGCGGGCCGACTGAATTTGGACATCGCACGGCTTCGGGCGGTGACATCATCACGCAACGGCACGCCGGGCGGTGACGTCATTGCACTCACTACGCGCTAGGCGTGCACTGTCAAGTCACTGACTACGACATCAAGACGCTGCGTACGCCCCCAATGCGCCTGTAGCTGACAGGCCGTTGGCACGCGAAGATTTCGAACAGTGCGGGATTATTCGGAGCCCCGCGCGATGTCGGGACCAGCCCCGCACAACTCCATACTCCTCCGCGCTTGGAAGTGGGACTGCACGCCGTACGCCTTACGCCTTAAACGACCACGTTTGGTCGCGCTAGCTGCATGCAATTGCATGCTGGTGGGACAGGCCCTTAAGGACGTGAAGTGGATTAAACATCTGTTTCTGCACCCCTGTGGGGTAGATTTACCATCCATGTCAAATGATTCTCTCTCTATCTCAGACCACAGGATTGTTATGCCACTCAAGGCCATTCAGTCCCTGCCAGCTTTTTATGTCAATTAACCCGATCAGTCCGACTAACTTGCCTTAATCAGGTAGCACTGAATATGCATTTTGTTAATGAAAGATATATTTGTATTTTTACGCAGGTTCACAGCCAGAATATACCCTGACAAATGAATTTTGTCGCAATCATTTTCTCGTTGGCTTGCTGCTCCGTGAAGTTGCATTTGCACTTCAAGAAGACCAAGATGTTAGACATCTTGCAATTGCTGTCCTTAAAAATCTATTGGCTAAACATTCGTTTGATGACAGATACTCAGGAAAAGTAAGTGAAGTCTCTATTCAAGATGCATTGAAAGTGCAGACTCGGCCTTGTGATGTTCTTAAAAACTTCCAGCTATCTAATTCAGCTGCAAAGCATTTGCCCTATTGGGGGGGAAAAAAGACACAAAGCGCTGGAGTAACTCAATGGAACAGGCAGCACCTCTGAAGAACATGCATAGGGTTAGGGAACATGCATAGGCTGGGTGAATAGCTACAGTAGCTGTTGCCAAAGCTATAACAGAACGCTATGAATGTTTAAGGTGGTGGATGGACTATCCTGGATAATGTACAACTTTCTGGAAACTGTTGGAGACCCTCATGCGGGTGAACAGCGAGTATTCCAACACACGCTTAGCTTGTGCCTTGGTGGTGGTGCTGTACCTTGGACTGTGAGAGGCTGAGTTGCTCAACATAGAGTATCCAGCCTCTGACAGGCTCTCGTAGCCATTGATATGAATGTGACTCTTCCAGTTGAGTTTGGTATTCACTCTTGGTGAATATTTAATATTCATCTCCTGGATCCAGCAGATAGATGGCTGCGGTCATGATAATGTCATTGAATGTCAAGGATAGGTGATTGAACCTGATTGTTGGAGATGGATATTGCCGTGCACTTCTGTGGCAGGAACCCTGATCATTTATCAGCTAATGCCCGAATTTCCCTGATAAAGGCACGGATTCAATGTTACATTATATGACAAACACTCACGGTATTCACTACGTCATTGAAATATATGTCAGTTTGATTAATGATTGTGTTTCTATGCAGAGCCAACAGGAACTGCTAGCCACTTTGTACCTGCCATTGTATGGAATAATTCTGGACAACCTTCCGCGAATCTTTATGAAGGACATGTTTCCATTCAATCAGAGTTCCTCAAATCCGGTTAGTGTTACATGAGGAATGATTGCCGCCGGAGAAATGATGGAAAACACTTTGGTGATTTATCTGTAACAAACCTAAAAAATTACTGCACTGTATTTTTCTCATTATGTATAATGTTGCTGTATCATGGAACATAGAACAGTGATTCTTGATTAGTCGGGATGTCAGGGGTTACGGGGAGAAGGCTGGAGCATGGTGTTGAGGAAGGAGAGATAGATCAGCCATGATTGAATGGCGGAGTAGACTTGATGGGCCGAATAGCCTAATGCTGCTCCTATTACTTATGACTTAGTAGAGCACAGTAGGACCATTTGGCCCACAAAGTCTGCGCTGAACTTTATGCCAAATTAAAGTAATCTCCTCTGCCTGCATGTGATCCATATCACCCTGGAAATATTATTTTACTGGGTTGATAATCAGCAATTTGTAGAAACTTATGCTCTCACTATACCTCTATATATCTAACAGTAACAATAACTGATAGCTATGTTCTCTAAATGACAGGGCTCGAAAGATGACCTTAGTACCACGGGTGGGTCACAGCATCAGTTAACAACACCAATAAGGAATACAAATTCATTGGAAACTTCAGCCTCAAAAGATGTCTTGAATTCAATAGCAGGTAGGTGATAATTCTTTTGAACTGACCTTTTCTTTGCTGCAGAACTGAAGACGCTGGGGTTTTTTTCCAAAGATAGACACAAAATGCTGGAGTAACTCAGCGGGTCAGGCAGCATCTTTTTTTTTTTTGTTTATTTTGTTATGTTAAAAGTGTATTTTTTTGTGTTTTTTTGTGTTTTTATGTGGGGGAAGAGGGCACGGTGCGGGGGATACCGTCCTTCAGCCGCTTCCTGGTGAGGACGCGACTATTATTTGAGTCGCGTCCTCGCCCCCCCCCCCAGCGGCCTACCTACCTGGATTGGCGCGGCCTTTCCTGCCGGGATCGACCGGAGCTCCAGCAGCGGCGGGACAGCGCTGGAACATCGCGGGGCTGGCGGTCGCCGTCTGGAGCCCGGAGTGCTGGACCTGCTGCACCGACATCATGGAGCTGCGGTTTGCAGAGCTCCCAACGCGGGCGGCGCTGATGGACAGCGCGGGGTCCTGCGACTCTGCCCGGCTCGGCCTGTGGACTCAGGAGCGGCAGACTCCGGCAGCGGGAGGCGGCTGATCAGAAGGTCCGGGCCGCTGAGGAGGAGGATACTCACCGTCGGGGTTCGGCGTCAGCGTTCCACCAGCCCGGCGTGAGGGCCTGAACATCGGGCCACCCGGGGCGGTGACTGCGGGTGCTCGGAAGGCCCCGACTACGGATGGACACGGAGGGGAGGCTGGCTGGACTATGGTGCCGTCCTCACCTGGGTGCCATTTATGTTATGTTGTGTTGTGGACTTTTTGTGTTTGTGCTTTTGTTAAATTTTTAATTCAATTTCAATTTTATTTTTTTAATATGTTTATTATTTATTTATTATTTATTTTTATTATTTTTCTTGTGATTTTTTTTAACGATATGTACGGGAAATTCATTTCGTTGTCTCAAAGTGAGGCAACGACAATAAAATTTGAATACAATACAAGAATACAAGAATACAAGCATCTCTGGAGAAAAGGAATAGGTATATTGCTATACTTAAGAGGGAGTTTGATGTGGCCCTTGTGGCTAAAGGGATCAGAGGGTATGGAGAGAAGGCAGGTACAGGATACTGAGTTGGATGATCAGCCATGATCATATTGAATGGCGGTGCAGGCTCGAAGGGCCGAATGGCCTACTCCTGCACCTAATTTCTATGTTTCTATGTTTTAGGTGATGTTTCGGGTCAGGGTGTCGAGATGTCTAAAGAAGGGTCCCAACCCGAAACGTCACCAATCCATTTACTCTAGAGATGTTGCCTGACCTGCTGAGTTGCTCCAGCATTTTGTGTCTATCCCAATTATAAATATGGGTTTAATTGCTGAATAAACTGATTTGCCCATAATGTTTTGGATCATGACTGAAAATTAGATGACTTGACAGTAACAATGTGTAATTATGAAAATATTAAAAAAAATTTATATCACTTCGTATTAGTTGAATGCAAGTAATGTTGATGTTGCTATTTTTAGTTTTCTCGTCTGTGGCGATTTCAACGTTGTCCAATGAAGACTCAAAAGGTTCACATGGTAGTTTGGATTCTACTTCTGGTACATGTGAGAAAATGAGTGAAAGACCTGATTCCTCTGAAAAGGTAGCATTTTAAAGAAGTGTATTGCAATTGTTTTTGGAAGCATAAGAACCCTCCTCATTCACTTGTGTCCTGCAGAGATGAGAATCGCCCATCCTTCATACCTTGCCCTTTGTGATTCCAGATTTACCACAGTGGTTAATTCTTAACTGTCTCCTGAGATCAGGGCAATTTGACTGATTGATTTGTGATGAAAGATCAAACGAAAACAGGCCCTTCAGCCCGACGAGTCTATGCCGACCAACAATCACCCATTCACACTAGTTCTATGTTATCCCATCCACTCCATCCACAACAAAGGCAATTTACTGAGGGCAATTAAACTACAAACTTCCTTGTCTTTCGGATATGGGAGGAAACCAGAGCACATGGAGGGAACCCACATGGTCACAGAGAGAATGTGCAAACTCTACATGGACAGTATCCAACGTCAATATTGAACCCATGTCTCTGACCACACTGAGGCAGTAGCTCCACTAGCTGCCTGACAATGCCGCCCTTAATTAAGTATGGACAGTAAATGTTGTCAATGCAAGTGGGATTTATACTAAAATAGTGCACCTATTCATGTTAATTCAGATAAAACTATGTAGAGCTGCCTTTCTGAAATAACTAACATGGGTTTCAGTACTACTTTGTATCATTTTTTTCCGGGATTCACAATTCATATTGCTTTCCGATAATTGAGGCCTTTGTAAATGATGCTCATTATTGGCAAATAGTAAAGGCTCTTTTCAAGGCAGTTGTGTTGGTTGCTGTCAGATGCCTCTGATCACTCATAGTTGTGGATTTAACGTTAATCCCAAATTGAACCCAATCTATCCACATAGTTCTAACAGAGGTAAGATGAGGGGGCGGGTTCACTACTCACTGTTCCTCTTGCCACTGTCTGTTCCTCCCACACATGCCAATCAATCTTTCCTTTCAGACCTGCTTGCTGTCAGTTTTGTTGTGTTGGGTACTGATTGGGGATGATCAGCCATGATCACAATGAATGGCGATGCTGGCTCGAAGGGCCGAATAGCCTACTCCTGCACCTATTGTCTATTGTCTATTGACACAAAATGCTGTAGTAACTCAGCGGGACAGGTAGCATCTCTGGAGAGATGGAATGGGTGATGTTTCGGGACAAGACCCTTCTTCAGGGGAGAGGGAGATACATAGATAAGGAAGTGTGAGGTGTGAAAATAGGACAAAGGGAATGCAGATCAAGGAACATGCAGAATAGATCATTGTTAGCTGGGAGAAGGTAACAACACAAAAGCAGCATTAAAATGTAGTCGGAGACAGTAAGACTGGTCAGAGAACTGGGAAGGGGGAGGGATGGAGAGAGAGGGGAAGCATGGGTTACTTAAAGTTGGAGAAGTCAATGTTCATACAGTTGAGATGTAAACTGCCCAATCAAAATATGAGTTGTTGTTCCCCCAATTTGCACTGGGCCTCACACTGACAATGGAGGAGGCCCAGGACAGAAAGGTCAGTGTGAGAATGGGAGTGAGAGTTAAAGCGTTAAGCAACTGGGAAATCAGGTAAGTTTAGGCGGACCAAGTGGAGGTGTTCAGTGAAAAGATTGCCGGGCCTGCACTTGGTCTCGGTTTTCTGTGTTGCTGGCTTTCCCACCGAATGTGTAGTCAACCAGTCCATCAGATTGGCTTTGGTTGGGATTGCAGTACAAAGAAACTGGAAGGCATTAGAAAGTGCGGGGCATTGGTGAATTCCATAAATTCCAACCCAAAATTCACTTGGAGATTTGACCAGTGAGTCTTTTATAGAACAGAGTTGCGTGGGTGACTAATTGGTGGCAAAAGTCTGCCATGAAGCACCATAGTAGCTCACAATAGTAGCCTGCAAGTATACCCGATTACCTTCAGATCCAGGTTACTGCACAACATAATTTACATTCAAATAATTGATGGCAGCTTGTGTCTTACAAACAGCTCTGTTATTATTTACGTGTAAGAAGGAACTGCAGATGCAGGTTTGCACCAAAATTAGACATGAAATGTTGGAGTAACTCAGCGGGGCAGGCAGCATCTCTAGAGAAATGGAGTTGGAGGCATTTCAGGTTGAGACCCTTCATCAGACTGAGAGTCAGTGAGCGGAAAACAAGAGGCATGAGGAGGTACAGAACAAAGCAGAGTCTGCATCGATCACTCAGGAAGGGTGGAGCCCACAATGGTCCATTGTTGGCTAGGGACGTGTTGATAATGAAGGGACACAAATGGTGATTATTATTAATATTAAATCTATGTGATTCTGAGCGTTATCTGAGATTGTAATGGAACTTGCATTTGTGATTGACAAAATGTGTTTAAAGGAAATAAAAAATGTGTAAAGTACATGGTGGATATGTCAAAATGCCCCAGTTTTATTCAGCTTACTGGTACAGTGTTTTCCCTTGTTATAAAATTAAAAGCCTATGGCATAATAAATATGGCTCAACCACAGGTTACTTTAGTAACAACACTTTTAACTCTCCAGGCTTACTCAAGACCTTTATCTTTAATTGGATCTGCTATCCGATTTGACAAATTAGATCAAGCTGAAATGAAAAGTCTGCTCACATGTTTCCTTCACATTATGAAAACTATTTCTGTGGGTAAGACTCAATTTCCTGACATTATGTGACAGAGCGACAGACAACTGGCTCCTTGCTCAATTTGTTTAGTATTGTAATGTAATGTGTTTTTAAATAATATTTAACCATGGGGGAAAATTTAATTTCTCCCTTTATTTCAGACACTTTGGTTTAAAAAATATTTTTATTGATTGTGTTGCAATATAGAATGAAATGGCTGTAATATTGATTCTGGATTTTAGTTCTGAAATAGTGAATATTTATAAAATTGTTATAATATAACATTTGAAATATTGTGTTCAGTTTTGGTCACCCTGCAATAGTAAAGATGGTTTTAAGCTGGAAAGAGTGCAGAGAGGATTCATGAGGATGTTGCCATGAAATGAGGGCTAGAGCTATAGGGAGAGGGTGGGCAGGCTTGGACTTTATTCCTTGTAGCGCTGGAGGATGAGGGATGATCTTATAGAAGTGGATAAGATCATGAGGGAATTGATAGAGTAGATGCACGTAGCCTTTTACCCAGTGTAGAATAATCAAGAACCAGAGGACATAGGTTTAAGGTAAGAGGGATGGGAATAAATAGGAATCTGAGGGGCAACTTTTTCACACATAGGTTGGTGGGGATATGGAATGAGCTGCCAAAGGAGGTAGTTGAGCCAGATGCTATAACAGCATTTAAAAGACATTTGGACAGGCACGGTTGATGGATGGGTGGAAGACGGATATGGGCCAAACATGGGCATGTGGGTCTTGTGTAGATGGGCAGCTTTGTCGACATTAACAAGTTCGGCTGAAGGGCTCGTTTCCATGCTGGATGACCATGACTATTTATAATATGTATTCATATTTCACAGAAAAATACTGTGTATCTTTCTTTCAGAGACTCTTAAAGCCTACTGGTCCAAATCACCACATTCAGAACTGACAGATTTCTTCAATATTTTAGAGTAAGCGAAAACCATTCAATTCTCAGTTTGTTTCAATTCCCGCACTAAAGTACGATGTCGGTCAAAAATTGTAAACAGGGATTTGAGAGCTGTTGCTTCAAATATATGTCACGTCGTGGTTCTGTGTGGTATTTAGATCTGAGAGAGGATGATTGCACGCTACGTCTATGTATCAACCTGTCCGTATTTGCCTACTAGTTACAAATCCATGCACAGATGTCGGGATCCCTCTCTCAGTCCATCGTGATGTTAAAGAGAGGTTCAGATCTATTTCACATGGTGGAGAGAATCTCCTAGTGGCAGTTTACAGAATTACAGCATCTCCAACTTCATTGTCTTCCCTTGTTAATCCAGGAAACATAGAAACATAGAAAATAGGTGCAGGAGTAGGCCATTCGGCCCTTCGAGCCTGCACCGCCATTCAATATGATCATGGCTGATCATCCAACTCAGTATCCTGTACCTGCCTTCTCTCCATACCCCCTGATCCCTTTAGCCCCAAGGGCCACATCTAACTCCCTCTTAAATATAGCCAATGAACTGGCCTCAACTACCTTCTGTGGCAGAAAGTTCCAGAGACTCACAACTACCTGTGTGAAAAATGTTTTTCTCATCTCGGTCCTAAAGGATATCCCCTTTATCCTTAAACTGTGACCCCTTGTCCTGGACTTCCCCAACATCGGGAACAATCTTCCTGCATCTAGCCTGTCCAAACCCCTAAGAATTTTGTAAGTTTCTATAAGATCCCCCCTCAATCTCCTAAATTCTAGAGAGTACAAGCCGAGTCTATCCAGTCTTTCTTCATATGAAAGTCCTGACATCCCAGGAATAGTGGAAACAGATGTAGATTTTAAATAAAAATCATGGTTACAATTAAAATTAGGAAAGTGATACATATATGTAAGAAAAGTAATTCAATAACACTTAAATATCTATGGATAAAAATGTATTATTACATTTCATGCTTTGCATTTATATATTTTTATAAAAGGTTAAAAAAAATTATATTTTAACCAATGTACGATTTTAAAATAAATCGGTATTCAATTTAAAAAAAAGTGATTTGTATGGTCATAAGGGGGAAATAACATTCCAAATCTTGATATTTAGTGTTGCGAATTCCAAACCAGAGCTATGAATTAAATATATCTATATCAACAGCAGGGGACGTGTACATCTGTTAGTCTCTTCATCATTAAACGTGTATTAAATTCTTGACAAAACTCCTGGCTTTGAGAATAAAATACAAAACTGAAAGATTGTAGATGTGGTTTTTTTTTAAGGAAAATGACACTGACTGATCATTTCTACTTTATTCTCTATTTCTTAGAGTTTGTATTCAACATTTCAAATTTCTGGGAAAGAGGCAGGTGGCAAGGTAATGAAAGGTGCAACACTCCGAGTTTGCAGATTTGTATTTGTATTGCCGCTTTAATGTAAAATGCTTTATAAGAGAACTTTCAAATAAAAACTGATACCAGGTCAAATAAAGAGATATTGGATCAGATAACTAAATGTTCCGTCAAAATATTTTTTGTTTAAATAGGAATAGGTACTTGATGGATGATATGGACACAGTTGGACCAAAGGGCCTATTTCCGTGCTGAATGACTACATAGATCTATGACTTCAGAATTAAAGGATGCTCTTTTACGGAGACAAGGAGAAATTTATTTAGTGAGAGGGTGGTGAATCTGTGGAATTCCGTGCTGTGGAGGCCAAGTCAGTGGATATTTTTAAGGCAGACATACATAGATTCTTGATTAGTACAGGTGTCAGAGGTTATGGGGAGAAAGCAGGGGAATGGGGTTAGGAGGGAGAGATAGATCAGCCATGATTGAATGACGGAGTAGACTTGATGGGCCAAATGACCTAATTCTACTCCTATTCCTTATGACTTGTGACTCTATGGCTCAGAGTTTTAGGAGCTGGCTAATTGAAAAAATCACAGCATTAGTTTATCTTCTCTCCAGAATCATCCCAGAATGTTAGCGTCCGAGAACAATACATTACAGCATAGATGTTTAGCTGGGTCTGACAATGGATAGGTAAACCAGGTGCGCACCAGGTGTATCAAGTCTGGACCTTGATGTCCAGGGAATAACCATTATATCTTCAAGTAATTGTTACATTTTCACTTATCCAATGACGAGGGTCATATTGCAAAACCTTTTTGTTTGATTTGTTAGAAATCATGAAGAATGTTGTGGCTTCCTGTAACCATTCTTTTTCTCTCTATTTTTCTCCATGTTCTGTTTTGTTCTTCTTGTTCTACACAACTTTCATCTCATTCTGTTGAATTAAATCAGGAAATTAGCCGCAGCTGCCAAACTTGCACAAGCCAGCCAGAGTAATGGAACTCTCAAAGGATCCAACCCTCACCAAAGTTCTGGTCTTCTCTCTCAATGGTAACTCCAATCTTTGGTCTGTAATGACAATGCCTTATGATATCGTTAAATAAGTGTTATGATTAATTAAAGTAACAACATCAAGGTGAGTAAAAAGTGTATGTTGCTCAAGTGATTTAGCTTAGGTTAGAGATCCAGAGAGGTACATCGGGCCCACACCGACCACAAATCCCCGCACATTAACACTATCCTACACACACTAGAGACGATTCACATTTATACCAGGCCAATTAACATACAAACCTGTACATCTTTGGAGTGTGGGAGGAAACCGAAGATCTCGGAGAAAACCCACGCGGTCACGGGCAGAACGTACAAACACCGCACAGACAGCACCCGTAGTTAGGATCGAACCCAGGTCTCTGGCGTTTTAAGCGCTATAAGGCAGCAACTCTACCATTGCACCTTTGCTGGAAAATGTTCTGGAGCTGCTTGCAGCTACGATGCTTTACCTTGTAATCAATGCACCTCGGTTTGGGGTACATTTGAAGAGATTTATATCAGCATTTTGAACGGATATTTTGGATAATGAAGCTTAATAGGAATAAAATATATATTTTCCTAAAACATTTGGTGTTATGTGCTGTTCTGGTTGCCACATTATGGGGTGGATGTGATTGTGCTGGAGAGAGTGGCCATGACCTTCACTATGATGTTGCCTGCATTGAAGGACTCCAGTTATGGTGGGACATTGGATAGACTGGGCTTGTTTTCCCTGGAGCGATGGAGGCTGAGAGGTGTCCTAATAGAAGTAGATAAGATTATGAAAGACATGGATGTGGTAGATAGTCAAAATATTTTGACATTCCATGGTATGTGTATAGAAAACAAGACAGTAATGTTTTAAGGTTTAAATGGGATCTTTAAATGGACCATAAAATGTAGGTTTTATACACAGAGAATGTTATATTTGGAACATGTTCTAATAGGAGATGACAGAATCATATATATTTACTGTATTTTAAGAGACAGGGCCAGGCATAGAAGGATATGGTCCTAATGCAGGAAAATGGGATTGGTGTGGATGAGCAAAAAGGACAGCATGGATGCGGTGGGCCAAAGGGCCTGTTTTTGAGCTATACAACTCCATGTCTGTGGCTCTATTATTGACTATTGATTATTATTCAATCATGGTGGATCTATTTCTCCCTCTCAACCCCATTCTCCTGCCTTCTCCCCATAACCCCTGGCACCCTGACTAATCTGCAGTCACATAGTCTCCAATATAAATAAAATTACAGTTATCTTTTTAAACAGAAGACACGAGGCATTTGTATTCAAGGTCTATTGTCTTTCTTTGTCTGCCAGGATGCATTCGGGACAAGATGGCCACAGGCATGCAAGGTCACAGACCATGCCTATAATACGTGGAAAAAATGCTTTATCGCATCCAAAACTATTACAACTGATGGATGCCTCCAATATAATGCTCAGTAAGTAATGAATACTCCAGTATTAACTTTCTTCATTTGCACATGTAAACCTTATTCCCAATAGATATATCTATGTACTTGGACTTCAAAGTCAAACTTGGACATTGAAAATGGCACCTAAACCCAACGACTCTAAGTGGACTATTTCTATACACTTTGCACTTAATCTGGGATTGCGTTTATGTATCGTAATTATTCAGGGAACGGGGGTTCCCCTCCACCATAGATGAGGCTCGCACCAGGGTCTCTTCCATACCCCGCAACACTGCTCTCTCTCCCCATCCCCGCACTCGCAACAAGGACCGAGTCCCCCTGGTCCTCACCTTTCACCCCACCAGCCGTCACATACAACAAGTAATCCTCCGTCAGTATCGCCACCTCCAACGTGACCCCACCACTCACCACATCTTCCCATCTACATCCCCCATATCTACCTTCCGCTGCTGGACCGCTCCCTCCATAACTCCCTTGTCAATTCTTCCCTTACCCTCCCGCTGGAGAACCCCCTCCCCGGGCACTTTCCGTATGGACCGAAGGAAATAGGCAACGTTTCGGGCCGAAACCCTTCTTCAGACTGATCGGGGGAGGGGGTGGGCGGGGGGGGGGGGGGGGGGGGGACAAGAAAGGAAAAAGGAGGAGGAGCCCGAAGGCTGGGGGATGGGAGGAGACAGCAGGGGACTGAGGAAGGGAGGAGACAGCAAGGACTAACAAAATTGGGAGAATTCGATGTTCATGCCCCCAGGATGCAGACTGCCCCCCCCCCACCTCCTGCACCCCCCACAACTGACTGACTTCCCCCCTTCACCACTAACTTCCATCCGCACTCAAATACACCTGGACCATTTTCCGACACCTACCATTCCTTGACCTCACAATCTCCATTGCAGGTGGTAGATTGACCGACATCTACTATAAACCCACTGACTCCTATTGCTATCTGGACTGCTCCCACCCTAGATGTCATCCCCTACTCCATTCCTCCTATATCACGGATGAGACGTTCCACACCAAGCGGAGGTTGGGCGATCGTTTTCGCCGAATGAGGCCCGCACCGGTCTCCGCAATACCCCCAAGCTGACCTCCCGGTGGCTCAGCACTTCAACTCCCCCTCCCACTCACGTCTCCGACCTCTCTGTCCTGGGTCTCCTTCATGGCCACAGCAAGCAACACCGGAAATTGGAGGAACAGCACCTCATATTGGGGAGTCTGCATCCTGCATCCTGGGGGCATGAACATCGAATTCTCCCAATTTTGTTAGTCCTTGCTGTCTCCTCCCCTGCCTCAGTCCCCCTGCTGTCTCCTCCCATCCCCCAGCCTTCGGGCTCCTCCTCCTTTTTCATTTCTTGTCCCCCACCCCCCGATCAGTCTAAAGAAGGGTTTTGGCCCGAAACGTTGCCTATTTCCTTCGCTCCATAGATGCTGCTGCACCCGCTGAGTTTCTCCAGCTTTTTTGTGTACCTTCGATTTTCCAGCATCTGCAGTTCCTCTTAAACAAACTATCTATGAACCTTGGAAGGCAAATGGATTAAAACATTCAGTTTTGTCCTGGCTCAAATCAATGCACCAAAAATTGCAGTTAAGCTGGTAGCAAAATTGTCCAGGCTACCACCTTAATACTGCGGAACTGCCAATGAGTTTAATGCACATATCATTAAACATCAAAATCCATAAGTTGTTGCCAGTGATTTCCTTCAAGTTCATTGACAGTATTGTTGACAGTATTTATTGTGGCTATGAATATGGCATCAGTGAATGGAGTGAAGATCAACTTTTTAGCATGTTCGTGCTATCTTTAAAACGCTACTATAAGGTGCAATTGTGTTTTAACACTGACCCACACCATAACGATAAATGAATTGCAAAGCTTTATGCGCATAGTCTAACTCCATCAGTAATTACTTCAAATTCCATGCTCTTTAAATTTGTTTTAAAATATTTTTGCCAGATATAGTGGTAAGATATTTGTGCTTTTGTCTTCAATAATATGTTATTTAATTTACAGTAAAATGGTTTAAAATTTGTAACCAATGAAGCTTTTTTAAACTGAGACTGACACAAGAGGCAGGTTGGAATCTGGAGCAAAATGCGAGCTGCTGGAAAGAAATTGAACTTATTAATCCTTTTTAACTTGATGGCTTGCTGATGCAGAGCACTCTGTAGCTCTGTGGCCAGTTTCCATCATGCATTGACCAGCACTGAACAGTGATGATTTATTTTGAATTTGATGGTGTTATGCATGCAGCTTAGTGGGCCCTGTTCTGAGCTTCGAGGCTTGCTCGAGGAGAACTTGTTTGCAGAATCAGCTAAATATTATCAGTGAACTCCAGTTACTTATTTACTGCAAAAAATTACTCTGCAAAATGTGTCATTGAAAAGCGATATCAACTTTGAGTTCCTACAATAACTGCCTTTGATCTTCCACTCATTTAGATGGTGCTCCAGCTGAGATAGATACTTTGCAACTCATAGATGTTGAAGCAAATATTGCAACAGAAGTGTGCATCACAGTGCTCGAGATAATTTGTCTTTTCACCCAGAACCATCAGGTAGCGATAATGATATTTCTTTTGATTGATGTAATTCCAAATGTATTGATGCCTGCCAGATGCCGTTAAATATATATTCTCAAGAACTTTGGCACTGATATAGAACTGCAGCCTTTAATTGTACGTAGCATATGATACATGTTTTTCTGCCAAGTGGCAAATGTTTCAACCGAAAGTTTAGGGAAAACATATGTTTTCAAACTATCATAAGTGTGGATTCTGAACATGTTTGACTCTCCATTTCTGACAGATCCTCCAGGCAATCTGTTCTCTGTAGATAAAAAAGGACAATGTTTTAAACCCGTGATAACAATAGCTGATCTGAACATCATAGTTACTTGTACTTGGATGTATGTGTTGCGGGTTTATAGAGCCATATAACAAAACAATATGGAAATTGACTATTTGGCCCAACTTGCCCATGTCGGCCCAGTTGCATAACTAAGCTAATCCCATGACTTTTTGTCGCCCTTATCGTAAACCTTTCCGATCCATGTACCTCACCAAATATATTTTTTAAAGTCATAATTGTTCATTTGTTTGTACGTCTCCTCTCGTCCCTATTCTCCTGCCTTCGCCCCATAACCCCTGACACCCTTCCTAATCAAAAATCTCAAAATCTCTTCTTAAAAATATCCTTTGACTTAGTACCCAACAGCCATCTGTGGCATGAGTTCTACAGATTCACCACCTTCTGCCAATATAAATTCCTTCTCCTCTCCTTTCTAACGGTACGTCCTTTATTCTGAGGCTATGGCCTCTGGTCCTAGACTCTCCCACCAGTGGAAACATCCTCTCCACATTCACTCTATCTAGGTCTTATTATTTACCTAACTGTTCGGTAAATTTCAATGAGGTCTTCCCTCATCCTTCTAAACTCCAGCGACTACAGGCCCAGTGCCTTCAAACGATCATCATATGCTAACCCAATTGTACACACCTCGACAACTTCCTCTGGCAGCCCTTTCTATATGAGCACCATCATACACAAATTGCTGACTATCCTTAATCAGTCCTTGGCCTTTCCCATTGCATGTACATGCTGTCTCTTGGAATCCCCTCCAATAACTTACCCCATACTGTGGTTCCCAGGATTTTCCTTGCAGACTTTCTCACACAGAAGCCTAAAATCAGCCAGCCTTTAGTCTTCTGGTATCTGTTCAGTGCCTATTGATGGTACAAATTTTATATTTGGCAGAGGTCCCACAATTTCTGATTGAAAGAAAGGACTACAGATTCCGGTTTAGAAGAAATGAAGAAGTAGTAAGAGATATCTACACACACGCACACACAAAAAACAAACAATAATAGTGCAATAAGAACAATAATAAAATGTAAACTAGTTGCTAGTATTTCACTTCACGATGTCTAATCTGCCCAATTTGCAAGTATTCCTGGTATCTGTAATCAATATCTGGAACCGTGCGTTTTCCATTAACACTTGCCGATTAATCTCTTTACAGAGGCAACTGCAACAGGATGATGGTCAGAATTCAATGATGAGAAAACTTTTTGACACTTACTTGCTGTTCCTGCAAGTCAATCAGTCAACGGCTGCTTTGAAACATGTGTTTGCAGCTCTCCGGCTATTTGTTAACAAGGTGCAAATACATTTATTTCACTACCAGAGTTTTTCCCACAGTACTGTATGTATCTGAAAGAATACTGTACATTCATTGCAAATTCTGATCATATAGTAATTGGGAATAAGCTTATGGTAATGGGTAGACGACAGTTTTGTGCCAAGAAGATAGCAATTCACTCCTTAAAGTCAAGTCAAGTCAAGTTTATTTGTCACATACACATACGAGATGTGCAGTGAAATGAAAGTGGCAATGCTCGCGGGCTTTTGTGCAAAAGACAAACAACCAAACAACCAAACAAATTATAAACACAATCATAACACACATATTCTTTTACATAATAAATAATGGAAGGAAATACGTTCAGTAGAGTTAGTCCCTGGTGAGATAGGCGTTTACAGTCCGAATGGCCTCTCGGAAGAAACTCCTTCTCAAAATGTCAGCTAGGTTAGTTTTTTTAGTTTATTTTAGTTTTGGTTTATTGTTGCCACCTGTACCAAGATACAGTGAAAAGCTTTTGTTTGTTTTGCTACCTGATATTTTTAAGGCAGAGATAGATATATTCTTGATTAGCACGGGTGACAGGGGTTATGGGGGAACAGCAGGAGAATGGGGTTAGGAGGGAGAGATAGACCAGCAATGATTGAATAGCGGAGTAGACTTGATGGGCCAAATGGCCTAATTCTGCTCATATCACTTATGACACGAATAAGGAGTAAGCCATTTAGGACTGAGATGAGGAAAAACCTCTTCACCCAGAGAGTTGTGAATCTGTGGAATTCGCTGCCACAGAAGGCAGTGGAGGCCCATTCACTGGATGTTTTCAAGAGAGAGTTAGATATAGCTAACGGAATCAAGGATATGGGTGGAAGGTGGTACTGATTTTGGATGATCAGCCATGATCATCTTGAATGGCGGTGCTGGTTCAAAGGGCCGAATAGTCTACTCCTGCACTTATTTTCTCTATGACTTTACCCAGTCAAAAGTTCCCCTGTGGACATGGAAGTCCAGATCTTGCAGGCAGCACCTCACTGCATATTCCTTGCCTTAACCTTGTTGCTGGGCAACTCATAGAGTCCAGCAGCAGAGCAAAGATTAGCTGCAATGTCCCAGTACTTCCTCTGGTGTATCGCCTGCTGAAGATGTGCCTGGTTATTCATGGCACTAAAAGAAGGCCACACATTTGAATAGGGAGGATTAGTTATTGCGGTGCTAGGTAAATAAAAGGCTACATTTATAGGTCCACCACCGATTTTCCGGAAACTGGTGGTCCTGCATCTCCTTTAATCCGGACAAAATTCTGAGTGAAATCTCCCCCTGGAGATCATCGGAAAATGTGGCGCCTAGACCGTGGCAGCCGATCTCAACCTCATCCGGACTTCCGCACGGATCGGTGGGTCGCATATTCCCCCTGCGGCTGGGACTCTGGAAAATCTGGTCCAACTGGAGCTCCCATAGCCGACTTCTGTGGCTAACAGAATCTCACTGGCCGGAATCTCACTCCACCCCCTCCCCCCGGTGCTGTGACCACTTTTGGTCCGGAGAAACGGATAAGGCTACGGAACCAAGGGTGCCGGAAAATCGGTGGTGGACCTGGATATGTATGTTCATTCTTTCTTTTACAAATATTTTAAAATATTTCTCCACTCTGTATCATGCAGAAATATTAATTGTTCCATAACTACAGGCTAACGCAGGTGTGGTTTTGCCGACAGTCAGTGTTCTGTGAGCTGTTTTGTGGATGGGCGCATGGTGGCCCACTCATGTGATCTTCTGAAATCAGGTTCCACTGACCTCAGTGGAAATCAAATTTCTGAAATGGGGCTCCATGTGTGTTTCACTAGAATATTTTTAATAAAAGAAAGTACCTCTGCCCCATTGTAAATCCACAAATGATTCTCGGAGCTAAAGAAATTGGAAAATAACCCTGACAGGCAGACTGGCTCTGTGATGCTGCTGCAAGAAAGATTTTAATATTGGCTGTACCTCACCAGACTTGCACTAAACAAGCGGAGATAATAGGCTGACATTACAGTGTGAAGAATGCATAAAACTCAGATTAGAAAACACACATGTACAAGGATCTGTGTTGTACGTACTTTCCCTTCCTATTGCCCTATCTCTATATATTCTTTGTTAATGTGCATTATTAAGGTCAGTGGCACGTCAACTCTAGTTTATTGTTATCTGCACAAGTCTGGTCAAGTACAGGTAACAATGAGAATCTTGCTCGCAGACACATTGGCCCTCTCTTGCCTGATTTCATAATGTGATGTGAATGTAATAAATTCATAAGTCATAGTAGCAGAATTAGGCCATTCGGCCCATCAGGTCTACTCCGCCATTCAATCATGGCTGATCTAACATCAGATTCCCTTAATATCCCCAAATCGCTCATATTCGACTTTGAATTCGATCAATAATTGAACATCTAGAGATTCTGAGGTTGAGAATTTCAATGCAGTGCGTAATGACATTTTATCTCCTCTCAATTCAAAATGGACGAACCGTTATCCTGAGACTCTGCCTCCTCATTTAGAACTCAGTTGTATGAAGAATTGGTCTTTCACCATCAACCTCCTCAATCATTCACTCAATCACCTAAATAAAGGGCCCAGTTGTAGCCAACATCTCGGTACAAGGGTGATTATAAATACGTGTGGGAAGGAACTGCAGATGCTGGTTTAAACTGAAGATAGAAACAAAAAGCTGGAGTAACTCAGTGGGACAGGCAGCGTCTCTGGAGAGAAAGAATGGGTGACGTTTCGGGAAGAATCCCTAACTAGTCTGAAGAAGGGTCTCGACCCGAAACATCACCCATTCCTTCTCTCCAGAGATGCTGCCTGTCCCGCTGTATTACTCCAGCTTTTTGTATTATAAATAATCAATTGGCTTGAGTACAAAAATGATTATAAATAAGGAATTGCTCTGTTGGTTGTGTTTCATGAATGGATTCTTTTAGCAAGAAATGCTAATTCAAATTACATAGTTCTTCAGAAAGGTTTTGGTTCCAACAGCATGGTTGAAATGGGTTGTGTTGCTGTCAGTACATGTTTAGTATATGTATATACTCTACATATATATATACAAATATATATTATATATAAAACTTTGGTTATGCCCCAGCTTGAGAATTATGTGCATTCCTGATCACTACACAATAGGAGGGCATAATATACTGGAGGTATGCAGAGGAGATTTGCCTGAATGCTTCCTATGATGGAATGCTTAAGGTAGAATGAGGGAGACTGAGTCAGCCTAGATGAGGCTGATGAAAATATATATATTGAGAATATATGATATTGCTGAATGTTGAAGTACTAAATAAATGGATTCTTCTTTTTCTGTTTTTTTTATCAGTTTCCTTCAGCTTTCTTCCAAGGCCGAGCAGAGCTTTGTGGCACACTCTGCTATGAAATCTTAAAATGTTGTAACCATCGGTCGAGTTCAACCCAAAATGAGGCCTGTGCCCTGCTTTATCTTTTCATGAGAAAGAATTTTGAATTTACAAAAGGAATCTCAATCGTCAGATCACACCTTCAGGTTAGTGTTACCGCTGAACTTCTTTCACTATTACTGCAAAACAGTTCTTGCCTAAAGTCAGTAGCACATTGTATATCAACAGCAGTTTATGTGTTGTTTTTTTGGGGAACCTAAATATATAAGAAACTAGTAACAAAAGCAGAAGACTATCATTGTTTATATGCAATACTGTTACACTCTAACCTTTTTACTCATTGCATTAAACCTACACCCACACCCTAGATTTTTAGGCTCTTTGATATTGGAAAATATATGTCCTATCTGGGCCCATCATCTGGTCCCCTTCATTCAAAGGAACTCAAACCCAATCTCTCCTTCTACCTTAAACATTCCATCCTAGGAAGCATCCAGGCAAATCTCCTCTGCATACCTCCAGTGTATTCTGCCCATCCTGTTGTGTAGTAATCAGGAATGCACACAATTCTCAAGCTGTGGCCTAACCAAAGTTTTCTAAAGTTGTATCATCATCTTTTATATTTTGTGTCCCGGCAAGCATCCCATCCGCCTTCTTCGCCATCTGCTTATCTCCCTGTTTAATCACTTTTCGGGATGTATGAATTAGTGCACCATGATCCCTTTGTTTCTCAACACTCCCCAGGGTCCTCTCACTCATGGTGTATGCCCTCTTTGAGACCTCCCGAAAAGATTCACTTTGCACTTAAGGAGTTTAACTTCCACCTATCATTGCACTACCCAACTTACAAGATGATCAAATATCATACTGTAGGTTAAAGGTGTCCTCCTTACAATCAACAACACCATCTACAACCTTCCTTACCATATCTCCTATGTTCACATCCAAGTCATAATGGAGAAAGCATCACCAATGATTCCAGCATTGTTCCCTGTGGTATATATTGGTCACACACGTACAATCACAAAATAAACTATCATGAGATAAACAGATATCTAGATTCTGTTAACTCAATTATTACAGTAATTAATATAGAAAAATACAATTGATTCTTTTAAGTTGAAATAGATTTTCAATGATTCTTTTGGAGAAACATTTAATGTACTCATCTTGTCTCCTCTGCAGCTAATCAAAGCCGTGAGCCAACTGATAGCAGATGTGGGGATGGGAGGTACTCGATTCCAACACTCGCTAGCGATAATTAACAATTTTGCAAATGGAGATAAACCTATGAAAGTAAGCACAGTCTGGAGAAGTTATTTGAACTCTTTGCAAACATGATAATTAGTGGTTATTCTCTCCAAGTGTGAGAAGCCGATATTTCAAGTGAGCTCTTGTAATTTTGTCGGATTAAAGGAGGAACTGGATCATCTGTTGCTGGAAGAACGGTGGTTCATAAGTGATAGGAGCAAAATTAGGCCATTCGGCCCATCAAGTCTACTCTGCCATTCAATCATGGCTGATCCATCTTCCCCTCTTAACCCCATTCTCCTGCCTTCTCCCCATCACCCCACACACCCGTACTAATCAAGAATCTATCTATACTGTTATGTCTGGCGGCTTTGTTTTTTTTATTTGTTTTTTTTTTAAATTATAATTATTTGTTTTTCCTTCCTTTTTTCCTGTTGTCTTTTTCAGTTTTTTATTTATTTATTTTTTTTTTTTTTTTTTTTTTTGTTTGTTTGTTTTGTTCTGTTTTGTTATAAAAAATTGTATAAAATAATAAAAAATATTAAAACAAAGAATCTATCTATCTCTGCCTTGGTTTCTCGGTGGTGGACCTGTATACGAACATTGACAATAATTGCCATTGCCAATGAACATTGCCAATGAAAAACATGGTCAACATCAGCAGTTAGATCAATTATATGTTGAGGTATCATTCGGCCCCATCAGAATGTTATTAACGGTTAAAAGTAAATCTATTTTAAAGTAACTTTTCCTTTTGTGTCCAATCCTGAAGAACACTCTGTTTCCCGTGGAAGTGAAAGACTTGACGAAGCGAATAAGAACGGTGTTAATGGCCACAGCTCAGATGAAGGAGCATGAGAAGGATCCAGAGATGCTGATTGACCTCCAGTACAGTCTGGCGAACTCGTATGCCAGCACCCCTGAACTGCGAATGACCTGGCTTGAGAGCATGGCTAAGATTCATATCCGAAACGGAGATGTATCAGAGGTGATTTATGTGGTTTTTGTTCGTGGGAGGCAGTTTCTACTGAAATTAAATTCTCCCATTCAAGATTCTGGTGGAGAAGGATAATGAAAGAAAAGGCAAAGTGTACAGTGCATTAAGCTTAATTCAGCCCTATTTGTGCAGGACTTTCCTTTGGGAGATGAAGATTAAATTTAGAGACAGCCACACGAGACTGCAGTTGATGGAATCTTCAGCAAAAGCCAAAGTGCTTTAACACCAAAGTGCCTTAACTACTATAAACACCATTTAAAAGACATTTGGACAGGTACATGGATAGGAAAGGTTAATGGGCCAAAAGCAGGGATGTGGGCCTTGTGTAGCTGAGGCATCTTGGTCGGCATGAGCAAGTTTGGCTGAAGGGCCTGTTTCCGCGGTGTATGACAATAACTCTATGCTGGAGGATCAGACAGAATCTTGGGAGGGACTGGACAGGTGTTGCTTCGGGTAGGGACTCTTCATTGATCTATCGACTTAACCTAAAGATTAAAGATTAAATTTAGACCCGAGTAATAACTATGTAGGTGGCATCCTGAGCAAAACAGTGATGGAAACATTTCTACTTCTTTTTGCGACGTTACTCATGTTATTGGAAATTGAACTCAGCATAAAAATGCTATTGTATTTCCAAAATTATTTAGAGTATTTTTATTTTCAAGCTCAGTGAAAAGTTAAAAATGCCTGCGTTAGCAAATAGATGTAACTTTATTTATCTATTTATTTATTTATTTATTTATTTTATTCCGAAGAAGTAAAGACATTAAAGACATTAATAGTAACAAAATCGAAATTATCAAACAATTGGACATTACAATCAATATTTACAAGCAATGAAAAGAACAAAAAGCAAATTTCCAATGTCCAACTCTGTGTCTGTACAAGCTCGAAAAGGAGTGAGAAGAAGAATAACTTCTTAAATCTCACCCCTTTTCCCCAACACTTCTACCATATTTAAAAATCAATTAGTTAATAATAATAATACTACCCCAGGCAATTTCTCATAATACCTTTGTGCGCAACACTCAAAGTTACAAGAAATTGGTATTCTGCTGGGGATCCGAGAAGATTAATCTGATCAAGGGGATAATCATGTTATTACTGCTGTTCTAAAGAGGGAAAGAGAGGTTTGTGGAAAAAAAGTAGGGTCAGACTTGGCCACATAAAGCTGGAACCTTGAATAGATAAATGCTCCATCAATCACTAAGTCATTTCACAAGGGATTCGTCAATGAATTTTGGGACAGTAATTGGAATATTGTAAGATTAATTCCAATCGTATACATTTGTGAAATTCAGAAAGTGGAACCCACAAATTTAGCAGAAGAATTCGCAACTGCAGGAACCTTTTAAAACATTTTAAATATTCTTGTGCAGGCACCATTTAAACACCTTTTCAATATTATTTCCAGCTGTAAAATAGATAGAGTGCTCACCAATTCCTATGCAATAATGTTTGTCATATTACATTATAATTCATGAATGCAAGGATGGTTCCGATTCAACTGAAAAAAAACTTTATGTTTATTATTTGATTTATTCGTTATGTCAGTTCATTTATTCTGTTTGATTCCTATTACACGTCTGCAGCAGTAGTCTTGATTAAACTGCTAGTTGAGTGCTGCAGGCAGGACTGAGGAGGGTGAAAGTATCTGGGTATCTGCAGCTTGCTCCTTGCCCGCTCCTCCCAATCGTTCAATGATGCTTCATTTGTCACAAGTGCAACTGCACAATTAAATTCTTTTTACCTGTGTTACACATGCAGGCGCGCCATTTTTGGCGCCATTATTCAAAGTCCAAAGTCCATGCACTCGATGTACTGAGGCCGTTCCCATGAACCGATCGATGTCCCTCTCCTCTCATCTCCTTGCCCGGCCATCTTAGTGGCCCAGGGGTGCCACTTGCAGCCGAAGGCACTGGTGGTATTGCCCCGGTTCACCCTCCTACCTGCCCTTTGCTCCTAGTGCCCAACGTTTCCAGCTCCCTCCCAGTTATGCTGCCTGACGAGCCTTCAGGCGGGTTTGTATCCCAGGAGGAAGGTTTGGCTGACTGACCAACATGAGTGGATTATTGGATAGCAGAACGCTACTGCTGAGGCATCCTCTGTGTGTTTACAATAGTAAATCTAGTACCTTAACGTTGTTTGTCTGTAGAACTTGAAGTTCTAATTTATATCATCTGATATTACAGGCCGCAATGTGCTGCATTCATATCGCTGCTCTTATATCGGAGTATCTGAAAAGAAGAGGTAAGCGATTAAATCTAAAGTGAATCATAAACATGTAATGAACGCATAATAATTCACCAGCCTGTATTGTGTCTTAAAATAAGGGAACAACTGTTTATAAACGTGAACCATTTAATGTCAAAATAAGAAGAAATTTCTTCTTTCAAACCGTTGCGATACTTGGAATTCCGCATCCAGAGGTCAAAGGGTGCTCAGCCATTGAATGTGTTCAGAACTGGGATTGATGGGTTTTAGGATACAAGAAGAATGAAGGCATCTGAAGATCAGGAGGGAAACTGAAAGCCAAGCTTCAGCCACATTCATACTGAATGGTGCATCGCATTTGAGTGGCCAGTTGGTCAACTACATTCAATGAAGCATCTGTTCAGATGGTGCGCCCCAATCTCAGTGCAGATAGTGTCTGTATTTGTTGAGTGGAAGCTCCTGGAGATGAGGCAGGGAAGTCTCATTTGTGGACAAATCACTTGGGCCACTATTCCAGGCTTTAGACTTTAGAGATACAGCATGGAAACAGGCCCTTTCACCCCATCGAGCCACGCCGACCAGCGATCGCCCCGTACACAAGCACTATCCTACACACTAGGGACAATTTACAATTTACAGAAGCCAATTAACCTACAAACCTGTACGTCTTTGGGCTGTGAGGGGAAACCGGAGCACCCGGAGAAAAAATCCACAATCATGGGGAGAACGTACAAACTCAGTACAGACAGCACCCTTGGTCAGGATTGAACCCAGGTCTCTGGCGCTGTAAGGCAACAACTCTACTGCTGCACCACCATGTTGCCCCCTTACTTTATACTTCTAATGAGTACCAAAGTGAAGGGTCTCAAACAAAAACTTCACCTATTCCTTTTCTCCAGAGATGCTGCCTGATCTGCTGAGTTATTCCAACATTTTGTGTCTATTTTCAGGTTTATAGGTTAATTGGCTTCTACAAAATTGCCCCTAGTGTGTAGGGTGGATGAGAAAGTGGGATAACATAGAATTAGTGGGAGCAGGTGATTGATGGTCGGCGTGGAGTCGATGGGTCGAAAGGCCTGTTTCCCTGCTGCAGTTCTCAACGAAACATCTAGCGAACTTTGGTCGGTCTAATATGGTAATTATTGAGGTACTGCATGTGCAGACCAAATCTGAGCAATTCTTGCCTGGTTTTGTTAAGCTTTTCCATTTTCTATGCCTGCATAAACTTGAATCTTTTGACATGGATCACGCCAACTTACTTACAGCCTTTAAACTCATGTATGTTTTTGCTTTGTAAACAAATCGCCATTTTATAATAATAATGCCTTGCTGTAGGTTATTGGAGAACAGAAGGAATGCGTTTATCCACCACCTTCCCAGAGGATTCACATAATCCTGACAGTAACCAATTACTAATATCACACCAAGGAAGAAGTGAGTGGTCTAACACTTTGTGTTGCTTGCAAGAGCAATGCCAGGGATATTTCATTAACACTGTAGAGTTTTTCTGTCTTTGGTTATTCCTTCTCAATCTCTTCAAACAGATTAAATTTTGCATTTTTTGCATGTGCGCACTTAACCTTTCTGTCCATTTTCTGTTTTTGTCACTCCTTGTGCTCCATTAACATCTTTTAAAAATTCAGGCTGCTTCTTCCATTCATTTATCTTCCCTGTTTTCTCTCTTTTATCAGCACTCGTAAGATGAAGGTTGAAAAATTGGTAACCTGCCTCTTATCTGTGCTTCAGGAAGGAGTTGAAGTTGACTCAGGACCATTATTTTCATTGGACTCTATCCCTTTTGGAACACTCTCATTTCCCCAGAGTAACACTGTCTCTTCTGTCAATTGCAGCTTGATTAGTTGATAGCGCTCCAAGTTCAATTCCCACTCTCCAATCTTGAGCAGAGAAATCAAGGTTGCCATCAGAGTGCAGTACTATTGGAAGTCTTATCGTTCAGTAAGGCGATGTTAAGACCCCATCGATTTTCACAGAGAACCAATACTTTATTTTGAAGAATAGTGTCGATATTTACATCTCAACTACTAAAATAAATCATCTGTTAATAATCACGTTGCTTTGTGTTGGAGCTTGCTGTATGCATGTTGAATGTTGTGCCCTCCACATTACTCCTCTCCGGATGTACTTCTCAAGGTCTTATGATGTTTTTGTTAACCTGTTTGTCTGTGGTTTATTGTGAAGAATTGTTTCAGAGCTTATGTATACATGATCCAGACAAAAAGCTGACAATACGGTAACTTCAGAAAGAAGAGAGCGAGCAAGTGTTGTGTATCTTAAAATAAATAGAAAGCTGTCTTTTCGGGCATTCAGTGTGTTGTGGTTGATGGTAGTCAAGTCGTAACCCATTCAATGTAAATCCATCAAATTGTAATCCATTCATAGTCACATGTGCTATATTTATGAATGTACTGATTCGGAAATATATGAGATACATTCGATTTTTTTTTTAAGGATAAATCTAATTTAATTGTTAATGTAAATAAAATACTGGGACATTTCCCATAAGCTGTTTCTCTTGCAAAGTTAACAAAATAACACTGGAAGTTAATGGAATGCATGCCTTTGCTGTATTAGCGGCAAATGCAATTTTCAAATTTAGTTATCAAAATAGAAAGTGAAATGTATTATTTTTTCCAATATTGTCTTCAATTATTCTTACTAAAATGTGCTTGTTTTCAATATTTTGATTCAGGTGAACATATGAATGAAATTGACAGTACTTTTTCTCTCAGGTTTATTTTCAATGGGATGGACAGCCTTTCAAACAATTACTCCCAACGTGAAAGAAGAGGGTGCAATGAAGGAAGACAGGGGAATGCAGGACACCCCATATAGTGAGGTTGGTATCATCGATATTGTGCTGCGGAGAATTGCTTGGGTTGCTAAAAGCACTAATGCTCTCGAATTTGTACTTCCCATGAAACAACGTTAGAGTTAAAATACACTTCGACAGGTACATGGATAGGAAAGGTTTAGAGGGGTATGGAGCAAATGCAGGCAGGTAGGGCCAAGTGTAGATGGAGCACCTTGGTTGGCATGAGCAAGCGGGGCTGAAGGGCCTGGCTCCATGCTGTATGACTATATAATATATATGTAAGCTGTTAAGTTTACTTTTGGTGCATAAGGCAACATGGACAATCGCATGTGGAGCTGTTGTCACTGTAAAAAGTAAAATAAAAACTAGATATCATTTCTAGTCCAGAACCTTCGTAGCATGAGGAACATTTTTTCCCTTGGATTTGAGTCATTTTTGACAAAGATTTAGTGTGAATGAGTTTTTGATGGTCAGCATAGACATGGTGGACCAGAGGACTTATTTGATTAATGTATCCCTAAACTAAACTAAACTCAGAAACATTCATGATTCTCACCGTTATCTTGAGATAGCTAAGTGTGTTTTCACTTTGCATGGAGGCTGATCTGTGAATTGGTGAAGCTTGCCATCCCTCCATCTTCCTTTCAAGGCATTGCCAAATAACAAATATCCATCGCAAGCCGCCAGGCACCCACAGCTATCTCAGCTATAGGTAAGTATAGTTGAGATAGCTGTGGTAGTCCGTAGGCCATTAATAGACATTTTGTCATTGGGCTAGAGATGGGGAGATCCAGAAAGGAAGGATTGAGAGATGGATTTTGTGGAGGTCAGAGCTGGGAGTAAATTGACACTTTATAGAGGTGTGCAGAAAAAGCAGCATCGCTGTCTCTGTGAGAGTTGAAGGAAGGAGTGTAGGATTGAAACAAAAACCGTTCCATGTAATCTATGACGGGTGTATCTTGATCCACATATGTCCCCCACAACCAAACTTTTGTGAATCGAGCTGAGGGAGAAGTTGTTCACTGTGAAGATGAGTTGAGGCTGGTGAGTGAACATGTGGATGGTGGGGAATTGGTTGAGTGGAGGAAATGGAGGGTCCTCAGACCTCTGGTGTGGGATGGCGGTGGGAGAGAGAATAATGTTATATCTATTTATTTATTATTAGGATACTCTTGTGGAGCAACTGGAGGCATGTGTTGATTACCTGTGGAAATCGGAGAGACATGAACTTATTGCGAATGTCTACAAACCTGTCATTTTGGTTTATGAGAAGAAGAGAGATTTCAAGGTACTTTACAATCTTGGTTAATCTGTATTGTAAAGAAGACGGTTTTTAATCTTGAGGCATTTTGTAAATGACATTTTTAGACGAACAATATTTATTGTGATGATTAACTATTTATTATTATTACTTTAATCAAAAATGGGGTAATATATTACAAGAGATATGGAGAGTAAATCTTTCGGACTTTGATAATATTTGCCCGAGGAAGTTCTATTTAATTGGAAGTTTGGCCTAAAATATTCCTGTTATGTATGTCAAACTGTTAGATGGTGAAATTGTGAACCGTATTAAATCTGATTTCATCCTTTTCTGAAAACCAGAATAAATTATACAAATAACTCATCTTGAAGCAAATGTATTTTCTCTCACTTCTCTCTGCTTCTCTTTCTCCCTGTATCTCTGGTCAAGATCAGGTATTATTGTTTATATTTGACTGGTAAATGCATAAAACAATGAAGGAATTAGACTCCATGGTAATGTTCAAAAGGCGATCAGATATATTCTTGGATGTAAGGCAGTGGTTGAAGGGCATTTTCAAAGAACCACTAGAGATACAAAGGGCTAAATTGACCTCTTCAAAATTTTAAAATGTGTGTGTTGCCATGTGTACACCTTGGCCTCAATACATTATTGTTATTCCATTCTTTTATAATTTGTTAACACTAAAATATTACCAATGATTTTTGATTCCTTTAGAAACATAGAAACATAAAAACATAGAAATTAGGTGCAGGAGTAGGCCATTCGGCCCTTCGAGCCTGCACCGCCATTCAATATGATCATGGCTGATCATCCAACTCAGTATCCCGTACCTGCCTTCTCTCCATACCCCCTGATCCCCTTAGCCACAAGGGCCACATCTAACACCCTCTTAAATATAGCCAATGAACTGACCTCAACTACCCTCTGTGGCAGAGAGTTCCAGAGATTCACCACTCTCTCTGTGTGAAAAAAGTTCTTCTCATCTCGGTTTTAAAGGATTTTGCCCCTTATCCTTAAGCTGTGACCCCTTGTCCTGGACTTCCCTAACATCGGGAACAATCTTCCTGCATCTAGCCTGTCCAACCCCTTAAGAATTTTGTAAGTTTCTATAAGATCCCCTCTCAATCTTCTAAATTCTAGAGAGTATAAACCAAGTCTAACCAGTCTTTCTTCATAAGACAGTCCTGACATCCCAGGAATTTTGATTTAACATTGTCAGGGCATTGAGTATAAGAGTCGGGAAGACATGTTGCAATGTTGTAGGACTTTGGTTAGGGCCCCATTTAGAGTATTGCATGCAGTTCTGGTCGCCCTGTTACAGGAAGGATGCAGAGGATTTGGAGAGGGTGCAGAAGAGTTTTGCCATAATGCTGTCTAGATTGGAGGGTATTAGGTGTAAGGAAAGGTTGGACAAACTTGAATTACATTCTCCGAAATGTCGAAGGTTGAGGGGAGGCCTGATAGAAGTATATACAATTATGAGAGGTATGGATGTAAAGACATTGTAAAGAAGACATTTCCCCAGGATGGAAATATGAGGTGACAGAGGTTATGGGGAGAAGGCAGGAGAATGGGGTGAGGACGGAGATCAGCCATGACTGAATGGCGGAGTAGAATTGATGTGCCGATAGGCCTAATTCTCCTCCTATCATTTATGATCTTATGATAAAATAGAAATATAGAAAAATAGGTGCAGGGGTAGGCCATTCGGCTACTCGTCTAAAATCAGCGCCCCATTCCTGCTTTTTCCCCATATCCCTTGATTCCTTTAGCCCCAAGAGCTAAATCTAAATATCAATCTCTTGAAAACTTCCAGTGAATCGGCCTCCACTGCCTTCTGTGGCAGAGAATTCCACAGATTCACAACTCTCTGGGTGAAAATGTTTTTCCTCATCTCAGTCCTAAATGGCCTAGCCCATTCTTAAACTGTGGCCCCTGGTTCTGGACTCCCCCAACATCGGGAACATTTTTCCTGCATCTAGCCTATCCAATCCTTTAAGAATTGTATATGTTTCTATAAGATCCCCTCTCATCCTTCTAAATTCCAGTGAATACAAGCCCAGTCGACCCATTCTTTCATCATATGTCAGTCCCGCCATCCTAGATATTAATCTGGTTAACCTACGCTGCACTCCCTCAATGGCAATAATGTCCTTCCTCAAATTAGGAGACACAATACTCCAGGTGTGGTCTCACCAGGGCCTTGTACAACTGCTGTAGGACCTCCTTGCTCCTAAACTCAAATCCTCTCGCAATGAATATTAGAATGAAATACTAGAGACCATAACTTTAAGGTGAGAGGGAAAGTTTAATAGAGATATATGGGGAAAGTTCTTTACACAGAGAGTGGTGGATGCCTGGAACGCACAACTAGGCAGGTATGATATTGCCAGTTAAGAGGCTTTTTGGTATTGTATGATATTTATTTTTCACATGTACCAAGGTACATTGAAATTCATTTTTGTTTACCGTTCAATAAAAGTATCACTATACATAAGCACTTTGATACATCTTAGATAAGCATCTCAGATACAGTACAAGTATATAGCAGTAGTACACACACAGTATACAGAGTCGCCAATTTGGCACAATTTTCAAGTCCCAGTTGTAAGTACAGGGTTCTTGACATGTGCTTTTAGACAGGCACATGGATATGCTGGGAATCTGTGTTTTATTAACATCACCTTATTTACAATTGATAATAATGGAGGTATCCAGCAAAGTTTCTCTGATCCCTTGCACCTTCTCTCTCTGTTGTAACATGTTAAAGATTCTGAGAATTGTTTATGCTGTTACACCATGGATAGGACCACATTCGAAGGTCCATCAGCAATGCAACTTTTTATCATAAATGCAATATTCATATCAACATTTCATTCGTCACAGAAACTGTCAGAATTATACTACAACATTCACCGATCCTATCTTAAGATCACGGAGGTTGTACATTCGGAGAAGCGATTGTTTGGAAGATACTACCGAGTTGCCTTTTATGGGCAGGTAAGAGCAACATATCTGATTCAGGACATCACTTGCATTCACTTGGTTCATAATCATAAGCCACATCTCAAATACAATTTAAACGTGGCAGTGGTTTTACAATCACCTGCATTCTGATGAAAACATTGTGCCTGAATGTTTAGATGCCATGTTTTGATTCCACTTTACATTTATCTTCATGTTTAGATTGTGTAATATTTAATGTTACACTGCTTCTTAATATGGATTGTTTTTCTGCAGAAGTATGCCTTACGCCCCTGTCCCACTTAGGAAACCTGAACGGAAACCTCTGGAGACTTCGCGCCCCACCCAAGGTTTCCGTGCGGTTCCCGGAGGTTTTTGTCAGTCTCTCTAACGGTCTAAAGCGATTTCCGCTTCTTGTATATTCCGGCGATTATTTCAAAAAATTCAAAACCGGCCGCGACTAAAAATAGGTTGCCGTTTTAAAAATCAGTTTCTACTTTCCACTTTTTCTTTTTTTTTTTTTTTTTTTATACACACTTCACGTTTTTCTACTCTCTACCATCTATTTTTCCACTTTTTCCTCTTTCTATTGTTTTCTTTTTCTTGTCTTGCTTACTTCCTTCTCATAACATAAAACTAGAGGTTGTACATAGAATGGATTACGGTATTACATAGTTGGCACCTAAAATTAGGTTCCACTGTACTGTTTTGTACTGTATTAACTTCTAATAAAATAAACAAAAAAAAAAAACAAAAAAACAAAAAAATCAGTAATGTTTTAGTCGAAGCCGGTTGCGATGCTAGTTGAAGGTGGTTGCCGGAGGTTGCAGGTGGTTGCCGGAGGTTGCAGGTAGTGGAAGGTAAGACCTTTTTTTCACCCAGTTTTATTCCACCAGGGAGGCCTTACCTTCCACTACTTGCAACCTCCGGCTTCGACTTTATCAATTACCGATTTTTAAAACGGCAACCTATTTTTAGTCGCGGCCGGTTTTTGAAATTTTTTAAATAATCGCTGGAACATAGCAGAAGCGGAAACCACTTTCGACCATTAGGGAGACTGACAAAAAACTCCGGGAACTGCATGGAAACCTTGGGCGGGGCGCAAAGTCTCCAGAGGTTTCCGTTCAGGTTTCCTAAGTGGGACAGGGGCATGGCAATGGTTCAGTGGTTCAATGGCACGTTATTGTCAAGTGTATCTAAGTGCAGTGAAATTTGCTTTTTGCACCCAGTTCAGTGACAGTCCTAGGCAAAATTATACTAAGTACAAGAGTATGAGAAAGTAGACCGCACTTAGTCGATACAATAGAGTCGGCACGTTTTACGCGCCATCTTGTACCCTTTGATTCTAACTAAAGGGCCTGTCCCACTTGGGCGTCATTTACGCGACATCATTTACGTGTTACGCGCATGGCGTGCATTACCCATGCGTGGTGACGTAGACAGAGACGTGCGGTCACACGCGATGCCCCAGGAGTTTGGGATTCACAAAGTTATAGTCGGTTACATTCCCAATGTATTGCTGACCTACTCCAGCACGTTGTGTCTATCTTTCTATACCATGCAGAAGTTCTGAATCATCTTGAGCATCTTGCATTAGATTCCAAATGAACATGTAGAAAAAAGACACAAAGTGTTGCAGTAACTCAGTGGGTCAGGCAGCATCTCTGGAGAACATAGGTTTAAGGTGAGAGGGGAAAAATTCAATAGGGGCAACTTTTTACACACAGTGGGCATATGAAACAAGGTTCCTGAGGAGGTAGTTGAGGCAGGTACAATAACAACATGTAAAAGGCATCTGGACAGGTACATGGATAGGAAAGATCTGGAGGGATATGGACCTAAACACGGGCATATGGCATGTGCTAGTGACGGGGACTTGTCAACTAAGAACTTTGATTCACTAAAATGTAAAATCTAAAATGGAAATAAGGGCAAATCTGAATCTTGCTTTGGAACATTTGGCAAAGAAGGAAAAAGGAAGAAGAATTTAGTTCATGTGCTAGGATGTAAAATAGTGATTAATGATGGAGACAAGATATATGGGCTGCACGATGAGGCACCAGAAACATGAAAATATTTGGTGCCAAAAGAAAAGGGCACTTTGTGAATCGGTGTGAATCACAGGGAAAATAGTTCAGTCATTCAGCAAAGAGTCCAATTAAAATATGCGTTAAGAATTAATCCAAATTCAAGTTCCTGATGCCAAAACCCATCCCATTGTGACTGAATGCAAGAGTGGATATTGGTGACTATCCATAATTGATTACAGTGAATAGTTATCCAATTGAAATGTTCTCTCCACTGCAATTTCCAATCCTCTCCTTGTCTAATTTTCAAACCAATCATATTTAGCTTCTTGAGTTTGTAAAATATTACCATTACGAATAATTCCAAATCATAGAAATGTCTATTCTTGTGGATCCCACTAACTACTGCATAGCTGTTTGGTTCACCTGTGTTTTGTTTAATGCAATATTTTCCCCTTTTTCTCCCCCGTTCCTCAAGGCTGTGGTAAGTTTTTTTTTTTCTCTTTTTTTTTTTCAAAATCCATTGACATCCAACTTTCCCTTACTTAACACCACATGATAATAACCTAACTGGCTAATAACGTTTGTTGTTGAATATTATGATCATCATCACTGTGAGACAAGAAAATCTGATGCATCTTAGATTTTGATGTTGCATTTCTTGTTTTTCAAAAAGATTCTAATAGAAACAGTTCCTGTCGGTTTCAATAACCCATCACACCCATTATTTACATAAACCATCGCCAATTGAGGCTAAGAGTGGTCTAGTTCATCTAGTTCAGTTTTGGTTCCGTTTAGTTTATTATTGTCATGTGAAAAGCTTAGTTGTTGTGTGCTATCCAGCCAATGAATGGACTATGCATGATTACAATCAAGCCATCCACAGTGTATGGATACAGCATAAAGAGATAAGGGATCATTTATAGTGCAAGAATAAAGTCCGATAGAAACAAGAAATTAGGTGCAGGAGTAGGCCATTCGGCCCTTCGAGCCTGCACCGCCATTCAATATGATCATGGCTGATCATCCAACTCAGTATCCCGTAATTGCCTTCTCTCCAGACCCCTGATCCCCTTAGCCACAAGGGCCACATCTAACTCCCTCTTAAATATAGCCAATGAACTGGCCTCAACTACCCTCTGTGGCAGAGAGTTCCAGAGATAGTTCAAAGGATCACGACCAAAAGCAAATATATTTTAACCCACATCACTAATTGCAATCAAGACAAGTGAGACATTTCAATCAATCAATCAATCAATCAATCAATCTATCAGATTTATTGGTCACATACACAATAAAGTGCAGTGAAATGAACTTGCCAGCAACGGTACAATAAAAAAGAACACACAATAAAATGTAACACAAACATCCACCGCAGCATTCTTCGCTGTGGTGGAAGGCACAAAGTACAGTCAGTCCTCCTCCATTGCTCCATTTTACAAACTCCTAATTAGTTGTGAGTATTTATTTGCACATATAATGCGTGTCATTCATTACAAAGATTATCAGTGAATATTTGGATCACCAAATTACAATCAGGCTTTGAGATGTATTTTTTACCCCAGCCTAAACTCATATGAAAAAGCTCTGATTGGTGACCCTTGTTCTCACACGTGAGGACTAATATTGTGCTAATATTTCTCCACTGCCATTGAATCATCAAATAATATTCAAATCGTGGACACCAATAACAATTATGGGTTTAATGATGCTTTGAGAACAGAATTTTCCATTATGTTAAGTTACCTACAGATTTGCATGGACATATATCCATGACGCCCTGTCAGTGAAAAAAGGGTACATTTAGACATAAATTAAAAATGAGTCATAATGACAAATCTAAGTATTATACTACCTCCTCCCTCTGGCTGGGATGATCTGCTATTTCATACTTCATTGGTGTATTCCATCCAATGTTGAATTGACAGCTAACTTCTCACAGATGGTTAGGACTTCCATGTTTGTCCAATTTGTTTCAGCTTTGCTAATGCCATCTAGATGAGTAACCGGATGCCATGACATGCGCCGCGACTGGACTGAGTGCTGTGAATCGGGTTTACTATAGTTTTTAGTTGAAGTTTTTAGTTTCACAGATACAGCACGGAAACAGGCCCTTCGGCCTGCACTGACCAGCGACCCCTGCACACTAACACTGCCCTACACACACTAGGGACAATTTTACATTTTACACCAAGCCAATTAACCTACAAACCTGTACATCTTTGGAGTGTGTGAGGAAACCCACGCAGGCCAGGGGGAGAACGTAAAACTCCGTACAGACAACCACCCGTAGTCAGGATCGAACCTGGGTCTCTGGCGCTGTAAGATAGTAGCTCTACTGTTAAGCCAGCATGCCGCCTTATAGATTGATACTGATGGCCAGAATGGACACATAGGCTGAATGGCCTGTTTCCAAGCTGGGAGACTTTATGACATAAAATACTGTTTATGTAATATTCAGAACAGACCACACAGTGGCAGTATTCATCAATAATTCTAGTTTTGTTGGCCTTGTATCTAGAGTCATTGTTCCATTTGAAATGCTTTTCTAATGTTGCACTGTCACAGCATGTACGTTTTTAAAAGTGAATTACTTATACCTCACTGGTTTTGACATAGATAATGTTTGCCAAATTTAATTGAAAGACAATGCCAATTCTAAAAAATAAATTTGGTAAAAAATAAAAGCTTCAGTTAGATAGTACTGTGTTTTACTGACACCAATTGGGTGGTGGGTGTATGGAACGAACTGCCAGAGGAGATAATTGAGGCATGTACTGTAACAACATTTATAAGACATTGAACAGGTACAAGAATGGGAAAGCTTTAGAGGTATATGGGCCAAACATGGTCAGTTGGGACTAGTGTAGATAGGGAATATTGGTCGGCATGGGCAGGTTAGGTGAAAGGACCTGTTTCGATGCCGTATGAGTCTGACTCCATGACTTAAATTGCATAATTAACTTAAATGTTTCTGATCATCTTATGCACATTTTTTTTGTGGGAAAATATAGTCTTGGGGGCATTATTTTTGAGTGGTTATTTTTGAAAATACTTTTTAAATACCTCTGCTAGGTCACATAACTCACTGTGTACAAAGGTTCACCATAAAACCTTCTATTCTAATCGTATTTACTTCCTTCTCCTAACTCTGACCATCTTGGTGAAGCCTTTTGCTATGTTGTGCTACATTAAGGACAAACTAGAGAGGTTTGATGTAAACTTGGTGTAAGTGACTGGAATAATCCAAAGACATACAGGTTTGTAGGTTAGTTGGCTTTGGTAAAATTGTAAATTGTTCCTAGTGTGTAGGATAGTGCTAGTGTATGGGGTGGTCACTGATAGGCGTTGACTTGGTGGGCCAAAGGGCCTGTTTCCATGCTGTATCTCTAAAGTCTAATACAGCTATCCGGTGATGAAATTTTGATGAAATAGCTTTGTGTCTTTCCAAGTAATAAAAACTAATATATTGATTATTTTAACAATATTTGTACTGATTGAACATATATCATATAAACTACTTCCAATTCCATAATTTTCATGTCGTGAAGCATTTTAAGACATTTGTGTCCTTTTCTGTCTTCAAGTAAACCTTACATAATTGTTCTCTCATTTCTCTGACTAATTTCACCCATACATTGACTGTGAAATGTTGTTGAGTGCGTTCTGTATCGTGTTCACCGACAAGCCATGATATCATGATGCGATAATATGGATAATATGCAGGGACTAGATGGGGGTCTTTTAGTGGGAATATGTTCTGGGTGAAGAAAGGATTTCTCCCTTCCTAAAACCCGTACTTGTAACTCACAAAGTTTACGTACAAAGTCATCATAAAAGGGTGAAAAGGAAACCTCCTTGTAGCCAGTTCCTTAAGATTATGTATCCTTGATGTTGCCAATTGACTAGTGGAATGTGAGAGTGGGGAAGGTGAACTTTGTGGACCTTAGGAGGAACCATGGGGAGAATGGGGTTAGGAGGGAAAGATAGATCAGCCAAGATTGAATGGCGGAGTAGACTTGATGGGCCGAATGGCTAATTCTTCTCCTATCACTTATGAACTCCTAAGCCAGTGGGCTCATGGACAGCAGAAATATTTCAAGCACTTCTCAATTCCTTCAGACCTCCAAAGGAAAGCTTTACAGTTGCATTTACACAGAGGGTGGAGGGTAAATGGAATAAGCTGCATGAGGAGGTGTTTGGGCGGGCGCTATAATGTTTAAAAGACATTTGGACAAGGACATGGATAGGAGAGGGTTAGGAGGGGGTATGGACCAAACACGGGCAGATGGGACCAGTGTGAGGAGCTTCTTGGTTAGCATGGGCAAGTCGGGCCGAAAGGTCTGTTTCCGTGCTCTCTGAATCTATGACTATATCAAGGCAGCTTCGCCTGAGAGAAAAACAAACTGGACACCCTCTAAAGATTGCGGTTAGATGGACATCATGCTCATTTGAGGTATCAGAACATTCAACTGTGACAGGCAAGCACCTCTCCCAGTGTCAAAAATCATTAATATTAACATTTCTGATGAGTGGGAATAAAGCAGATAGGTTAGAAACTTACAAAATTCTTAAGGGGTTGGACAGGCTAGATGCAGGAAGATTGTTCCCGAAGTTAGGGAAGTCCAGGACAAGGGGTCACAGCTTAAGGATCAGGGGGAAACCCTTTAAAACCGAGATGAGAAGAACATTTTTTCACACAGAGAGTGGTGAATCTCTGGAACTCTCTGCCACAGAGGGTAGTTGAGGCCAGTTCATTGGCTATATTTAAGAGGGAGTTAGATGTGGCCCTTGTGGCTAAGGGGATCAGGGGGTATGGAGAGGAAGGCAGGTACGGGATACTGAGTTGAATGATCAGCCATGATCATATTGAATGACGGTGCAGGCTCGAAGGGCCGAATGGCCTGCTCCTGCACCTAATTTCTATGTTTCTATGTTTCTATGTTAACAATTCAGATTTGAATGCCACGGACCAGTAGATATAATACAAGGTGAATTAAAAACCTGCACTGTTATCCACTTTCAGTAGGAGTCAGTAAGTATATAAGGGGGAAGTACATAAGTACTGGGGTAATTTTTATCCAAACCAATGAAGTCAATATATTAGACAACAGTAAAGAGGAATTAAATCTACAACATTCCGCTTCTTGCGGCTACCAACTAAATCATTGTAACATTGAAACCTGTTTTAATTTTGACATTTGTTTTATTGGACAGGCATTCTTTGAAGAAGATGACAGCAAAGAATATATTTATAAAGAGCCCAAGCTAACTGGCCTGTCAGAAATTTCTCAGAGATTGTTGAAACTATATTCAGATAAATATGGGGCAGAGAATGTGAAAATGATTCAAGATTCTAACAAGGTAAATATGGCAAATATAATCATAATTATTTTTGTACTTTATTAGCCAAGTATGTTTTGCAACATATGAGGAATTTGATTTGCCATACAGTCATACCATTAAAAAGCAACAGAACACACAAAATACATTTTAACATGAACATCCACCACAGTGACTCCTCCACATTCCTCACTGCGGCCGGGGGCCTCGAGCCTGCCGTTGATGGGACGATCTTGGCTCCCATAGACGGCGGTCGGGACGTCCGCGTTGGGGTAATCACGCTCCTGCATCGGGGGGAGGGGGGAACACCGGGCGATCTGACCCCAGGTCGGGGCTGGTCGAACCTTCTGCATCGATTATTTAAATTTTTTAAGTAAATATATATATTTAGAATTTTTTTTAAAAACATGATTTATTTTTGTATCTTTTATAGATTCCATCAGTCAGCAATTTAAATTCATGAACTTTTAAAATGCAAATAAGTTTTAATCAAAGTATCGCTTATTCTGAAGAAATAAAGAACTGCAGACGCATGTTTACAAAAAAAAAAGACACAAAGTGTTGGAGTACTCATTGAGTCAGTCAGGATCTGTGGAGAACATCCCAAGAAGCGTCCCGGAGCAAACTATCACCTATCTTTGTTCTCCAGAAAAGCTGCCAGATCTGCTGAGTTACTTCAGCACTTTGTGTCTTTTTTTTATCATTGATTCTGAAACTGTTTTTACATTTATGGGGAGAAATAACAAGGAATAATGATTTGAACATTTGTGTAATGCATCTTGTTTGTACGTCTCTCTGTACCCAGGTCAATCCTAAAGAATTGGATGCAAAGTTTGCTTATATCCAGGTCACCTACGTCACACCATATTTTGATGAGAAAGAACTCACTGAAAGGAGAACAGACTTTGAGAGACATCACAATATCAAACGTTTTGTGTTCGAGACCCCTTTTACCCTGTCTGGGAAAAAGCATGGGGGTGTCGAAGAACAATGCAAAAGGAGGACAATCTTAACAAGTGAGTTATGACTTCAAAAGCCCCCCAAAAAAACTCCTAAACTTTATTGGATTTTGATCGTTAAAATATTTCTCTACATCAACCAAATGGTTAAAACAAATAAGCTTTGAAATTCATTTACCCACAAAACTAAATAGAAAAGGGTCCATGGAGACACTAGGAACTGCAGATGCTGGAATCGTGAGTAAAACACAGTGCTGAAGGAACTCAATGAGTCAGTGATCATCTGTGGAAGGAATGGATAAATGACATTTTGGGTCGAGACCCTTCTTCAAACTCTTTATTCTCGCCTTCAATCTGAAGAAAGGTCCTGACTGAAAACATTGCTTGCCCATTCCCTCCGCCGATGCTGCCTGACCCGCCAAGTTGTTTACGAAAGACCACAAGTACAGCTTCTAAAATAAATTGATTTCAAATTTTAAATTGATTTTTTTCCTAACTTTTCTTAATATGAAAATATAGTCCTACAATAATATTGGCAGGAAGGAACTTCAGGTGCTGATTTATTCCATCGATTGACACAAAATGCTGGAGTAACTCAACGGATCGGGCAGCATCTCTGGAGAGAAAGGGAATGGGTGACGTTTCGGGTCTAGACCCTTTTTCAACTATGGTATTTTCTCACTGCAAGTTTACCCCCCCCCCCCCCCCCCCCCCCCCCCCCCCCCCCCCCCCTCCCCACTTCAGCCTGAAGAAGGATTCCAACCTGAAAAGCCATTCTTTATAGATGCTGCCTGGCCCGCTAAGTCACTCCAACATTTTGTGTCAACCTTCGGTATTACAATAATAACTCATCTTCTTTCACCACAGATGCTGCCTGGCTTGCTGAGTGATTACAGCGATTTCTGTTTTTTTTTAAAATCTAATCTATTTAAATCTAATCTAATCTAAATTAAATCTAATCATCTTCAAATTGACCAACGATGAATTATTCATGAGTTGCATGAATTATACTTCAAAATGTTTGGATCTGTTTTGTGGTCACGGTGAAGCGGACCAGTTCTGCTGGATTCTCCCGTTTTCCAGTTCCGACTTTGGCTTTGTGAAACGTGCTCAGCTGATTTTGCAACATTTCTCTGGAGATTCTGCAAAAACTGCAGCAGAACGTTGCACAGATTTGCAGAAGTTTCAGGCAATGGGATGTTATCCACAAAGAAGCTATTTCCAAAATGAGACACATGTAACTGCAGACGCTAGAATCGTGAGCAAAACACAAAGTATTGAACAAACTCAGCAGATCAGGCAGTATCTGAGATGGGACTGGACAGACGACTTCTTAAGTTAGAATATTTTTTTCAGACTGATCCAAATTGCAAACATTTTATTAGTTGAAATTTCCGATTGGTATTTGATTTTCACAGATGCTTCCAAACTGTATGAAATTGTTGGTATGAGTGGAGGAGGTAGTTGAGGCAAGTACTATCGCTATGTTTTAAGAAGCCTTTAGAAAAGTGCATGGATAAGATATGTTTGGTTTGTTGATACAGCTGGTCAAACATTCCCATACGTGAAGAAGAGGATTCAAGTTATTAACCAGCACAGTACGGAACTGAATCCCATTGAAGTGGCCATTGATGAAATGTCGAGGAAGGTTTCAGAACTCAATCACCTGTGCTGTATGAATGAAGTGGACATGATACGTCTACAGCTCAAACTACAAGGCAGTGTCAGTGCCAAGGTAATGTCATTTTAGTTGAAAGAAATGTCTTTTCATTTTTCAGTTGCTAAATCTCATCATGTGATAGTATATTGAGTTTGTACCAGGGTGACTATTCATTTCCCAATTTCAAATAAGTGGCCATCCATCAAGACAATGAGGTGTCTCTGGAAATACAGAGCTTGAAGTTTCATGCAGTTATTTTAGGTGTTTTACTCATGTACTTTACAATGGTACTTTGTTTGTCATGTGTAGCAAGGGTACAGCGAAATTCATATTTATATACCGTTCAGTACAAGTATCACTATACATAAGTCTGAAGAAGGGTTTTGGCCCGAAACGTTGCCTTTTTCCTTCGCTCCATAGATGCTGCTGCACACGCTGAGTTTCTCCAGCATTTTTGTGTACCTTCACTATACATAAGCACTTAGATACACCTTAGATAAGCATCTCAGATACAGTACAAGTTTATAGCAGCAGTACACTGAGGCTGTATACAGAGTTGACAATTTTCGTGCCATTTTCAAGTCCCAGTTGTTGTAAGTGCAGGGTTCTTGACCTGACCATGAAGGCCCGTTGTCCTGGCGACATTGCAGGGTTGGCCTGGCCAAGCGTAGCCGTGGTATCCACCGCCACTGCTCCACCGCTGCAGGCCATGTCTGGTCCACGTGCTCGGCCTCTTGGAGCGGAGCCTCCAGAAGAGGAGGGGGAGGTTTTTTACTGAATAATAAGAATGTCATGGCCTCGTCCGACATGACATTACTGAAGGTTCATCCAATGAGGCTAAAGTTGTATAATGTGCTGAGAACACTACACCAATAGCTTTAGACAACTTTGCTACAGTTCATATTAAGCCACTTCTTTGTTTACACAGGTAAATGCAGGGCCTATGGCTTATGCTTGGGCTTTTCTCGAGGATACAAATGCAAAAAAATATCCAGACAACCAAGTGAAGCTTCTGAAAGACATATTCAGGTGAACATTTGTTGCTTCCTTTGGTTTTATCTCCTAAATTGTTTACACTGCATAATCTACTTAAATGTCACCTCTTCATCAAATAATCATTTTCCTTCTCTGGATAAAACTAGCAAATATTTTATTGAATTGAATTGAATTGAATACATTTTATTTGCCAAGTATGTATACATACAAGGAAATTGCCTTGGTGCTTTGCTCACAAGTAACACGATATACAATAGACAATTAAAAATAAAACATAATTTAAGCATGTGAAGAATGAAATAAAATACCAGAGCAAAAGGAGGCTACAGACTTTTGGCTGTTGAGCAGAGGGAAAGGGGGAGGAACATAGTGGGGGATAATAAGGTGGTGGAATAGTGGGAAAAATGGGTGAATAGGTATTTTAAGGCAGAGATAGGTAGATTCTCGATTAGTATGGGGTGTTATTGGTTATGGGGAGAAGGCAGGAGAATTGGATTAGGAGAGAGATAGATCAGCCATGATTGAAGGTGGAGTAGATTTGATGGGCCAAATGGCCTAACTCTGCTCTTATTACTTATGACCTTATGAATATTTAGCTCACAAGATAAATGTAACATCAGGCATCATATAATACAAGTTAAGAGTACCCACCAATTCTGTCTCTTGATGCTCAGACCATTTCTTAATTTCTTAACCTGCTCGTGGTAAAAAGCTGTTTTTATGTCTGGCTGTGGCATCTTTGACAGTCCGGAGTCACCTTCCAGAGGGAAGTGATTCAAAGAGTTTGTGGCCAGGGTGAGAGGGGTCAGAGAAGATCTTGCCCACTCGCTTCCTGGCCCTTGCAGTGTACAGTTCGTCGATGGGGAAAAGGTTGCAGCCAACAACCTTCTCGACTGATCGAACGATGCGCTGCAGCCTCCGGATGTCATGCTTGGTGGCTGAGCCAAACCAGACCATGATGGAGAAGGTGAGGACAGACTCTATGATGGCGTATAAAACTGGACCATCATTGCCTGTGGCAGATTTTCTCAGCTGCCGCAGGAAGTACATCCTCTGTTGGGCCTTGTTGACTGTGGAGTAGGTGGTGGCCTCCCATTTAAGGTCCCTGGAGATGATGGTTCCAAGGAACTTAAATTACTCCACAGATGTGACTGTGGTGTTGTTGATGGTGAGGGGAGGGGGCGCTCTCCTAAAGTCTACAATCAATTCCACCGTCTTAAGAGCATTGAGCTCCAGGTTGTTGCGATGGCACCAGGACGCCAGCAGTGTCACTTCCTGTCTGTAGGCAGATTCCTCTCTATCCTAGATCCAGGGTTGTGTCATCTGCAAACTTGAGAAGCTTGACAGAGGAGTCAGTGGAGGTGCAGTCATTGATGTAGAGAGAGTAAAGTAGAGGGTAGAGTACGCAGTCTTGCGGTGCTCCTATGCTGAGCGTTTGCGGGTCCGAGATGTGCTTTCCCTGCCTCACATGCTGCTTCCTGTCTGTCAGGAAGTTGATGATCCACTGACAGAGGGGTTCAGGCACAGTCAACTGGGAGAATTTGGAGTGTAGTAGCTCTGGCACAATGGTGTTGAATGCAGAGCTAAAATCCACAAACAAAATCCTGGCATAGGTCCCCTGGCGGTCTAGGTGCTGGAGGATGAAGTGCAGGCCCAGGTTGACTGCATCATCCACAAATCTATTGGCCCGATATGCAAACTGCAGAGGGTCCAGCAGGGGGTTTGTGATATTTTTCAGCTTGGCCAGCATAAGCCTTTCAAGGGTCTTCATGACTACAGAGGTCAGTGCGACAGTGTAGTCATTAAGACCAGTAATCCTTGCCTTTTTGGGTACAGGAACAATAGTGGAGACTTTGGGGCAGGCAGGGACAGTGCAGGTTTGCATGGACTGATTGGAAATGTCTGCGTAGACCGGTGCCAGTTTTTGGGCACAGAGCTTGAGGGAAGAGGGGGAAACATTGACCGGTCCTGGAGATTTCCAGCTTTTCTGTCTCCCGAATAGCTTTTCCACCTCCTCAATGTCTATTGTTAGTGATGAAGCATCCAGACTGATGTTGGCCAGCAAGGAGGGGGTGGGTAGTTCATTAAGTTCTTATTATTCACAAAGTTTTATAGGATTTCATTAACTTTCTGGTGAAGCTGTAATCCCTTGTCCTCACGGTTTCCCTGTCACTACATAATGTAGTTATTTGTTTGCAACGCTGTTAGACCATTGAAGATGTTCTGCAAGTTATTTTAAAAAAAGTAATTAGCTCAGTAATTTTATTTTTGATCTTATCAATGCAGGCAATTTGCTGCTGCATGTGGCCATGCCCTGGAGGTTAATGAACGGCTGATTAAAGAAGACCAACTAGAATACCAGGAGGAGATGAAATCTCACTATAGAGACCTGCTCAGTGAGTTATCGACTGTCATGAACGAGCAGGTTAGTGCTAACACAGAAAATAGCTGCAGGATGAGGCCATTCGGCCCTTCGAGCCAGCACGATTGCAATTCATGTCATCTTGCAGGTTGCAGTGTTCACCTTGTTGCAGATTTGCCTGGACTTAATATCCGGGATGGTGGTTACAGGGAGGATGTTCGGCGTTCTCACACTGATTTGAAAATATTGTTTCAAATTAATAAATTATTATTACAGCCACCTCTGGAGATAGGAAATCAGGAAGTATGAATAAATATAAATGGTCGTGCAGGTTGATGTCAAGAGTCAAACAACAGACATAAAGGCTGCAAGCAGCTGGGGCAGCACATTGGCACAGCAGTAAAATTGCTGCTTTTTATCACCAGAGACCCAGGTTCGATACTGACCACGGGTGCTGTTTGTACGGAGTTTTAACGTTCTCCCCGTATCTGCGTGGGTTTTCCCCGATTGGTCCGGTTCCCTCCCACACTCCGAAGACGCACAGGTTTGTAGGTTAATTGGCTTCGGTAAAGATTGTAAATTGCCCCTAGTGTGTAGGATAGTGCTAGTGTACGGGGTGATCACTGGTCAGCGCAGACTCAATGGGCCGAAAGGCCTGTTTCCGCGCTGTATCTCCACGTTAGAGTGTTTTTTCTGCAGAATCTTCGACAGACACTGTCAAAGATGGAGGCCTTTGTGGCTCATAACCTCCAAGTTGCCCTCATGAAAATGCTTCCCAAACCTCCAGCTCCCTTCCATTACAGCAACTAACAATTCCTTAGCTTGTGGGTAACAACAAGAATGGGAAATGGCTTTGGTTTGGCATCATTGCATCATTTGTCCCTCAAGTGGAACTCAATGCCAATTATTTTCCATGTCAACTCTTGGTCTGATTCTTGGTCTCCCTAAAAATAAATTCCATGCTGGGAAATCATCAGTAAGTGATTGCTTCCATTACACATTTTATTATTTTGCATTCCAGCTAAACCCATTAAATGCAAACTAGATGGGTTGGGCATGAAAAACTACAGCAGCTTACCACCTGCTGATCTTCCACCTATCAACCATAAGTGAATGGGGATCAAACCTAAAATGTACAAATGCTTTTTGGTTCAAATCCCCCAACTAATCCACTGCATACTTCTGTTTTCTCCTATGATTTTTTTTGATTATTTATTTAACTTATGATACATTTAGTGAGGAGGCAAGCATTATATTTTGCAGTCATTAATCTCTTCCATCAATTTCAATGGTACCTATTTAAAAGAGTTAAATATAAGGAAAGTCCGTGATATCTAAATACTGTGCATCTGTTTTATGTTCAAACTGGTATTCACGACTCTCAGTCTATTTTAATTTCAATACTTTGCTTTATTGATTCATCTGTATGATTACTTGTATTAAAATGTAATGTTAAGTTATTTAGTTATGACTGCACTGTTGATAAATCTAAGAATGTTTCTAATTTTTAAATTAAAAGCAAAATCAATTATTTATGAAACAAACATTAAACACTTTCCTTCTCCTTTGCCAAGTTAAAGTATATGTTTTAGAAGAGTTCAAAACTACGGCAAAGGTGCACATGCCATTTGCCTCATCCGTGAGATATTCTTTGGTCTCTTGCTTTGTGCCAATTCAAGGAATAGGGGAAAGAAATATCACCAGGGATACTGAAAACACGTACCTTATTTATTTGTGATTTGGCAGGTCTGAGTTCTAGCAAAGGCATCAATTACTTCTGTTTACATTCTGAACATAGGAAGTGAAATGTTTAGTTTAGAGATCCAACTCGGGAACAGGACTCTCGTCCCACCGAGTCTGCATCGACCAGTGACTAGCACTATCCTACACACCAGGGACAATGTATAAACTTCACTGAAGTCAATTAATCGACAAACTAGTACATCTTGGGAGTGTGGGAGAAAACTGGAGCACCTGGGGAAAAAGCACGCGGTCACAGGGAGAGCGTACAAATGTCTGTATCCTACTTGCAGAAAGCATGGCTCAGAAAATAGACTAGGAGAAAGTAGGTGGATAAATGCGTTTAACACTGAAATCCTCTGAAGGCACAAGTGACTATGCTGAGATGAGGGAGAGATGGGCAGTTGTGTTACTTGCATTTCTCACATTTACTTGACAGGGTGGTGAATCTGTGGAATTCATTGCCAATTCATTGGCTGTGGAGGCCAAGTCGATGGATATTTTTGAGGCAGAGATAGAGAGATTCTTGATTAATACGGGTGTCAGGGGTAATGGGGAGAGGCAGGAGAATGGCATTACGAGGGAAAGATAGATCAGACATGATTGATGGCGGAGTAGACTTGATGGGCTGAATGGCCTAATTCTGCTCCTATTTCTTATGAACTTATGAACTGATGTTACAAACATTGCAATAAGCAGTGTTACTTTTTTTTTAAACGATTTAAACATTAAACTGTTTGACAAATATAATATAATATTTGAGCATCTACAGAGTGCACTCACACCATGTATTTTTATTTCCCCTTTGGCAGCTGAACTCTGCTTTCACTTTTTCAAGTTTCTACTCTTCTCAGTCTATTATCTCCTTCACTGCTGCTCCTAACACCGGTATGTCTGCTCCTCTTTCTCCCACTGTCTTTGAATCGTGGATTTGTACTTCAACTTCTGTTTTCATTTGTACTTGTTAATTCATTCATTTATCGTAAGTTGATTCTCCAAGATCTGAGTTACATCGGAGAAGTGCAGTGGATATTTTGACACAAGTCATTAATGACAATTGAGTCATGTAGGAATGGAGATAATTGCAGACCTCTATGGGAATAATACGTTGATCCAAATTCAGCACAAATATCAGTGCTGTGGATGAGCAGTAGTAATTAGAATTATATCCGCAATGTAATTTGGTAACATTTATCCCATTTTCACAATTCTTTGCAATGACACAATAAGGTTTTTGTTCCGTGCAGGAAGGAACTGCAGATGATGGTTTACACCGAAGATAGACACAAAACGGTGGAGTAACTCAGCCGGGCAGGCAGCATCTCTGGAGAGAAGGAATGGTGAGGTTTTGGGTCGAAAGTCTAAAGAAGGGTCTCGACCCTAAAACATCACCCATTCCTTCTCTCCAGAAATGCTGCCTGCCTGTTGAGTTACTCCATGGTTTTTATATTTCTCTTTTTATGTTTATGCATTCTTTATATCCAGCAGCAACACACATAAATAGTTTATCTAGTAAAGGTACAACCATGTAATGTGACTTTGAATGGCTCCATTTTCCCATTCATTGGCTGTGAATATTATTTTGCTTGTAGGCATAACAATCCAAGAAGCAATTACACTGAGAATTATTTCTACATAATTTGTGATCAAATGTACAGTTTTATCTAATGCACAGAGGTTTTTGCCCAGCATTGGGGAATCAAGTACCAGAGAACATATAGGTGAGGGGGGAAAGATTTAATAGGAACCCGAGGGGTAACTATTCTAAACAAAGGGTGATGGATATATGGAATGAGCTGCCAGATGAGGTAGTTGAGGCAGGTGCTATTATAATATTTAGGAGACATTTGAACAGATACATGGATATGATAGGTTTAGAGGGTTATGGGACAAGCACAAGCAGATGGGACTATTGGAGATTCAGGGTCACCCTTGTTGGAGTAATTTGTTGACACAGAAACTGCAGATGCGGGAATCTTGAGTAAAGATAAACTCCTTGAAGAACTAGGGTCAGGCAGAATCAGCGGGGAGAAATGACCAGATGACGTTTTGAGACAGGACCCTTTATTTTCAGACTGGTCTCCGCAGATGCTACTGGGGTCATTCTTGTTGGCTGAACAGGAGGTGGAATTGGAACAAAGTAGGACTTCATCTGCATCATTAACTTGAATGAGTTCATTGGAGGGCAACATCATGTCAAATCCTCCTCCCCGCCAAATGTCTACAAGTATTGTTATATCATAGCAAGAAACTTTAATTCTCATTTGTTCGACAGGTTGTATACGGGGAGGATGTGACAAAGCACCAAGGAATGGAACGGTAGCACGTGCTCAGAGTTATCAGTAGAACCACCACCACCTCCAACCAGGAGTAAAAGTCGCATCAAACTCAGATTAACACCCTCCCTCTTCCCCAAATTACTGTATAATTGTTGTCGGATTTCTACCACTGGAAATGTTAGAAGCTACAATTTAAATGTATAATGTACAAAAAAAAAATGTTTTATTATCCTAAAGTTACAATTGCAGATGAGTGTTACAAACTCAGCTTCTGTAGTTTGTCTTTGCATCATCCTGGCAATATCTGCACTATTTACATATTTTTATTGCCCTGTGACTTTTATTACGCCGTTGGATATGTATAATAGATCCAGTATGAATGTACAGTGCTTTTAGTAAACTATTGGGTATCTAACATTTTGTTTGCTAGTACAGGTACTGTTTTACATGGAAATAGTGGTATTTTATGAACTTGGCTATTTTAACTGTAAATATTGACCTTCCTGTGTAAATTAGATATTTTACAATGAATTAAGTGGACATACTGATAAAATGATGTTAACCATAAAATAACAATGTTTTTAAATAAAATATATAAAATTTTGAGTAAATACGTTGAGAATTTTTGGAAACGTCATTTTGCAAATGCTTATTGCGTTAAAATAGAGAAGGCAGGAGAATGTGGTTTAGATGGAATGATTGAATGGCAGAGTCAACTTGATGGGCCAAATGGCCTAATTCTGCTCCTATGACATGAACTTATAAAAATGTCATGCTCCCTATTCAGAAAATAGTAGAACTATAAATCATGTTTTTTTTTTTCTCGCTTCCAGCTGTTCACCTCCCCCTCCACCTTCAGTCTGAAGAAGGGCTCCAACCCGAACTGTCACCTTTCCTTTTTCTCCCGAGTTCCTGCCTAACTTGCTGAGTTTTTTGTGTCTATCTTTGGTGTAAACCATCATCAGCAGTTCTTTGTTTCTACATAAATCATTTATATTCTGTCTTGATTATGGTGTAGAGCACACTGTTGCTGTAAATCTCTGCCACAACTCACAGGTCGCTGCTCATTGCTGCATTAGGAACATCACCCAAATTTCATTTCTGAGGAGAGACCATCCACTTTTCCATCAAGCGACGGGAGCAGGTGGAATTGATGTGGGCATTTTCACACATTTTAGGCTTCCTGAAAATGCTGGTGTTTGTAAGATTGCACTTATGTCCTTACAAAGCCCACCTGGCAGAAGTGCCTTGATGCTGCACTGGGAAGTCTTTGAGGGGCTCTTGAAAAAGGAACATTTTTCCTCAGGACAGTGTTCTTCACCTGCACATGCAGTTCCCTCCCATTGCAGCTTCTGGTTATTCAGCATCATCACCACCCTGTAGCGGAAAGAACACTGTTTGTACTGTTTAATATCCCCATAAGAGCTGGCTGCAGAGACCAGCCTTGGCATTTCGTTAAGTTTAGAAAAACAGCACGGAAACAGGCCCTTCAGCCCACCGAGTCTGCACCGACCAGCGATCCCCACACACTAACACTATCCTACACACACTAGGGATAATTTTACATTGATACCAAGCCAATTAACCTACAGACCCCCTGTACATCTCTGGAGTGTGAGAGGAAACCGGAGCTCTCGGAGAAAACCCACGCAGGTCATGGGGAGAACGTACAAACTCCATACAGACAGCACCCGTAGTCAGGATCGAACCCTGGTCCCTGGCGCTGTAAGGCAGCAACTCTACCTCTGTGCCATTGTGCCACAGTAGAAGGAAACTAGCTATACTTAATCCAAAGGTAATGTCACACCAACGTCTCCACTGTTAGTTTCACTCATTATCCTGTGAATCTCACAATTAAAGACCCTGAGCTTCATGCGACCTTCAAGATCATCAATAAGGTAATGTACAAAGTTGTTTTAATGTCAGTAAGATGATTTCTTGCTTCATGTGTTCACACTTTTAATTTTTTTGTAAGCATCCCATGTTTATTTTTAAATATGGCCATCCAAAAGTTTTAACTTAATATTGCCCCACAGAACAGAGCATGTCTAAACAGTCCAGCAGGGACAGAAATGCTGACAACTATTTATGAAAATGTTGCTGATTAGAAAGCATTAACTTTAATTGCTCCCAGGAGAATTTTTAATGAATCTATTTATTAGGAAGAAGCTGGACTTGTGTTTTCATTATAAAGGTAATATGGTAATTTGATTTTAAAAGTGCATTCAAATGGTTTTTAGGAAAATGGTCCCATGTTTCCAAGAAAGGATTGCTAAAGAACCTGTCCCACGAGCATGCGACTCCATGCGGCAAGCGCGACCTAAAGGGCCAGTCCCACCAGCATGCGCCTGCATGCGGCAAGCGCTACCTAACGTGGTCGCTTGAGCCGTACGGCCTCGCGGGGCCGGTCCCACTTCGATCGCCGGAGCCGTATGGAGTTGTGCGGAGCTGGTCCCGACATCGCGCGGGGCTCCGAAAAACTGACCGTGTTCAAAAATTCTGCGCGGCAACGGCCTGCCGGCCCGCAGCCGCCTCGACGCCGTACGTCACGCGCGAACTTCCCGCGGACTTCGCTCGAACTTCATGTCACTCACTTGACCTCTGCGCGGCCCCCGCTTCTGGTTTGGTCGCGCTTGCCGCATGCAGGCGCATGCTGGTGGAACCGGCCCTTTAGGTCGCGCTTGCCGCATGGAGTCGCATGCTCGTGGGACAGGCCCTTTATAATTCTTGTATCGAAATGACTGAATCCAGTTGTACGTATATGCACTTGTTCAATCTCATGGGCATGAATAGTGATGTGTGATGGGACCGTCTATTACAGTGCAAGAGATGATGAGTGTTTTGATTAGTATCAAAGTTGGCCCCAATTCATGAGGAGAAGAGTCTGTAGCAGACCTTTGAACCACAACATGGTGATCTAAGTGCCCACTGCAGGGTGTTTTATATTGGATCTGATGATGAACTTCAACAGCAACTCACGAAGGGTAAGAGATGTTGAGTATGAGTGACTTCTTGTAATAGTTCTCTGGCATTCAGTTTAGTTTAGAGATACCGCATGGAAACAGGCCCTTCGGCCCACCGAGTCCATGCTGACCAGCGATCCCCGCACATTATCTTACACACATTAGGGACAATTTATATTTATAACTAAAGCAATTAACCTAAAAGCTGTGTGTCTTTGGAGTGTGGGCGGAAAGTGAAGATCTTCATGAATACCCACACAGGTCATGGGGAGAACGTACAAACTCGTGGTCCGGATCGAACCTGGGTCTCTGGCGCTGTAAGGCAGCAACTCTACCGCTGCGCCACTGTGCCACCCTTTTTTTATGACAGCACAAGTCAACACCGTGGGTACTAATCACTTCCTTGGTCACTTTGAAAGAGGAATTTTCAAGCAGACTATTATCTAAATGGAGAAAGATTACAGATGAGCTAAATATAAAATCACAGGCAGGAGCAGTGACTGGTCGGGAAGGCAAGTAGCGTTTGGGTTTATTGCAAGAGGATTGAAGTCTAGAAATACGATTGCATCAGCTGCTGTGATCCAGCATTTGCCCAGACCACTCTCTTTGATGAAGGGTCTGAAGAAGAGTTTCGGCCTATTTCCTTCGCTCCATAGATGCTGCTGCACCCGCTGAGTTTCTACAGCATTTTTGTCTACCCACTCTCTTTGAGCTTTGCAGGCTAGCTTGAAGCAGTTATAGCCATTCATAGTTATGACACTCCTGCTGAGGTGTGAAGCAATTGAACAGCATGGTTTGTAATCGTTTCAAGCTGCTTTCATATCTGTTCCTGCTGCATACACCAGAATGGGCTCCATTTAATATTCCCTCGTCGGTTTTCAGTAATTATTGATTTTAGTCCAATGGTTTACAGTTTTGCACATTCAATGAAAAATTCATTTATGTTTAAAACACACATGGTTTAATAAATACTAAATACTGAGATCGAGCAACTGTCCATATGGTGCCAGATAATAACCTGGCCCTCAACACCAGCAAAACCAAGGAACTGATTGTGGACTTTGGAAGGAGTAGGAGGGGGACCCACAGCCCCATTTATATCAACGGGTCGATGGTTGAAAGGGTCAAGAGCTTCAAATTCCTGGGCGTGCACATCTCTGAAGATCTTTCCTGGTCCGAGAACACTACTGCAATTATCTCTAACTCTCTCTAACTTCTACAGGTGCACAGTAGAGAGCATGCTGACCGGTTGCATCGTGGCTTGGTTCGGCAACTTGAGCGCCCTGGAGAGGAAAAGACTACAAAAAGTAGTAAACACTGCCCAGTCCATCATCGGCTCTGACCTTCCTTCCATCGAGGGGATTTATCGCAGTCGCTGCCTCAAAAAGGCTGGCAGTATCATCAAAGACCCACACCATCCTGGCCACACACTCATCTCCCTGCTACCTTCAGGTAGAAGGTACAGGAGCCTGAAGACTGCAACAACCAGGTTCAGGAATAGCTACTTCCCCACAGCCATCAGGCTATTAAACCTGGCTTGGACAAAACTCTGATTATTAATTAACCCATTATCTGTTATTTGCACTTTATCAGTTTATTTATTCATGTGTGTATATATTTATATCATGGTATATGGACACACTTATCTGTTTTGTAGTAAATGCCTACTATGTTCTGGTGTGCTGAAGCAAAGCAAGAATTTCATTGTCCTATACAGGGACACATGACAATAAACTCACTTGAACTTGAACTTGAACTGCATTGCGGAAGTAATTCCCTTTGCAATACATTTTCATACTGTGTATCCTGTGTATGTATTTCTGTCCATATTCATAATCAATTGGCAGAGACAATCCCAATGTTTAAGAAACACTTAAATAGGGCAGGTTTGGAGGGTTATCGGCTAAACACTTAAATAGGACAGGTTTGGAGGGTTATGGTCAGGTGGCTCGTGTAGCTGGGACATGCTGGCCGGTATCGGCAAGTTGGGCCGAAGGACCTGTTTCTACACTGTATCACTCTATGACTCCATGGTACAATTTCAGTCGGTCTGATTGAACTAAAGGTCAATGTCATGTGATCTTGCAGCTAGGCGCTATTACTTTCCCTTCTGTTTTGTACAGTGAAAGTATTAGGACCTCGGGCTAATTGTAGATAATTGCTCCTCATGAACCTGTACACTGTGAATGGCTCGATTGTAATCATGTATAGTCTTTCTGCTGACTGGTTAGCACACAACAAAAGCTTTTCACTGTACCATGGTACACGTGACATTAAACTAAACCAAACTAACCTAACCCTTCACCTCTACGTCCAAAGGACTAGTGGGAGATGTGTGTCTGCAGTAAAGTTATGCTTTATTCTTTCAGATTTAACCACATTATACAATGCAGAAACAGCTGTTCCCCTCTTTGAAATTATAAGAAAAGCACCCCCATTTTCATTCAAAATTGACATTCTTTGAAGCCAAATCTGAGCCTCCTTTGTTGAAAAAATGGTTAAAATACAGTTAAAATGCAAAACAGTTTTGCGCATCTATTTCCAAAATCGGGATAACAAAAAGAAATTTGGATTAGCATATATGTCGCTCTTTGATTTTAAAACATCAAATACCAGATTCTGCGAATGTATTAACTTTAGGTGTTAATTAACGTGGTTGTATTTGTTTTATTTGGAGAGTAAGATGCACAACAGTTGTAAAATCCAGTCATAAAATTGTTAAAACAATTATATGTTCACAAAAAAAGTGAGAATTATCATTACAATGTAGTTTTATCATAATAATGTGTGATTCTGTTTGCTAATCCTAATGCAAAGTTTTAAAAATCAATTTTCTGCTGCTTTTTGCTTTGCCATCCATTGAAGGCAGGACTCCTGAGGCTGAACTAAAGAAAATAATCAGACAGCATCTAGTAAATATGATAATGAAAATGATAACGGTCACAGAACATTTGGTGCTCAGGGAAATGGCGGCGGGGAGGGGGGGGGGGTTTCACTAAAAATGTTTTGAAAAAATCAATTATTTTTGTCATTTGGGGGATGTGTGCATCACCAAAAGGGTGTTGTTTATTGTCCTTGTGAACCACTGTTGTGAACCAATGGCATCCATTGGTGATCTGTCGTGAACCAATGGCATCCATTGGTGATCTGTCGTGAACCAATGGCATCCATCGGTGGTCTGCTGCCTTGAACCAATGGCATCCATTGGTGGTCTGCTGCCTTGAACCAATGGCATCCATCGGTGGTCTGCTGTCGTGAACCAATGGCATCCATTGGTGATCTGCTGTCATGAACCAATGGCATCCATTGGTGGTCTGCTGTCTTGAACCAATGGCATCCATCGGTGGTCTGCTGCCTTGAACCAATGGCATCCATCGGTGGTCTGCTGCCTTGAACCAATGGCATCCATCGGTGGTCTGCTGTCGTGAACCAATGGCATCCATTGGTGGTCTGCTGTCGTGAACCAATGGCATCCATTGGTGGTCTGCTGCCTTGAACCAATGGCATCCATCGGTGGTCTGCTGTCGTGAACCAATGGCATCCATTGGTGGTCTGCTGTCGTGAACCAATGGCATCCATCGGTGGTCTGCTGTCGTGAACCAATGGCATCCATCGGTGGTCTGCTGTCGTGAACCAATGGCATCCATTGGTGGTCTGCTGCCTTGAACCAATGGCATCCATTGGTGGTCTGCTGTCGTGAACCAATGGCATCCATTGGTGATCTGCTGTCGTGAACCAATGGCATCCATTGGTGGTCTGCTGTCATGAACCAATGGCATCCATCGGTGGTCTGCTGTCGTGAACCAATGGCATCCATTCGTGAGCCGCTGCCTTGAACCAATGACATGCATCGGTGAACCCCTGCCTTCAACCAGTGCAAACCATTGGTGCAGGCAATCACACAGGGCTGTTCTATGGGGAATAAACAGATTTAGACCAGGTGACAATGAAGAAAGTACAATGTTTGCCCAGATCAGAAATAATGTACAGCATGGAGGGGAACTAACAGTGGAAGATTAAGGTAGCTTCTCAGTGAATGAGTTTGCAGGATTGACAATTGCTGGCAAAACAGCCTTGGTGGAAGGAGTGAGTATTTATCATGGCAGATGATGTGTAAATCTAATACATTGCATGCACCCTTCCACTTTGTTCCCAGAAGTTGTTTTTTTTTCTCTCACAGATAAAATATTTTAGTTTAGTTTAAAGATACAGCACAGAAACAGGACCTTCAGCCCACCTAGACCAGTGACCCCCGCACATTAACACTACCTACACACACTGGGGGCAATTTATACCAAGCCAATTAACCTACAAACCCGTACGTCTTTGAGTGTGGGAGAAAACCAAAGATCCTGGAGAAAACCCACACAGGTCACGGGGAGAACGTACAAACTCTGTACAGACAGCTCCCGTGGTCAGGATCGAACTCAGGTCCATGGTGCTGTAAGGCAGCAACTCTACCACCGTGCCACCATTTGGTCTGTAAAACTGAGCCAAGTAGTAGCTATTCCTTTGACAATGTTCATGCTGATTAGGCTCTAATTTCAATCACAGTTCCCAAGTGCACATTTCAGAGAAATACCGTACGTGCTATATTGAAAATTGTATCCGACAGCTGCCTGACCTGTTGAGTTACGCCAGCACCGTGTGTCGTTCTTGCGTTATTTAAAATACACCAATTGCAGAGCTATCTACTTTTTCCTCATTGATATTTTTTAAATACATTCAACACTCAACTTCACACTAAAGACCATTAAGATTTAATTCATTGAAGTGATTACTGTTGGTATTTATTTTTGTTGTTGTGAACCTTCACATCCATGAGGCATGAAATTATTTATAACTTTGAAGCAAATGTCGATTAAACTAAAAAGGATCGAAACTACTGAACAAAAACAAATAAATGAATGCCGTTCATGCACATTATTTTAATTTTAATTGCTATTTATTTTGTAACGAAAACTGAATGGACACTGGTTGAGAAACGTTTTTTTATTTCCTCTGAGTATGCGAATACTCAGGAAATGACAATAAAGATTTACAATTTACAATTTACAATTTACAATCCATCTCGGCAGTTTCTGATAAAGGTAGATTAACAGGAAGTGGAATAACACTTAGTTACAGGATATGTCATTTGTCTGATCATTATCTCTATTGTATCCAAAAATAAGTCTTTGTATCCAAGGCCAGCACAGTGGGGCAGCGGTAGAGTTAAGGGCATGTCCCACTTAGGCGATTTTCTCTGCGACTGTCAGCGACTGTCATAGTCGTAGCAGGTCACTGAAAAACCAGCGACTGGACCCCCTTATGACAATGTCTACAACAACCTCCCACCTAGTCGACGTTAAGCTATGACAATCTACCAAAAACCGGCGACCCATTAGGACGTCCACCTATGATCACACCTACGACAACCTCCGTCCACCCACAACAAGCAACGTCAAGGTACGACCCTGTCGGCGACAACTCAAGACTACGTAAGACAATTCAGTCGGCAGTTGACGTAGGTCGTCGCAAAGGTTTTGAACATTTCGAAATCCAGCGGCGACCAGATAAACGCTACAATTTTGAGTATAGAAGATGTAATGTTAAAATTGAACAAGGCATTGGTGAGACCAAATCTGGAGTATGGTGTACAATTTTGGTCGCCCAATTATAGGAGGGATGTCAACAAAATAGAAAGAGTACAGAGGAGATTTACTAGAATGTTGCCTGGGTTTCAACAACTAAGTTACAGAGATAGGTTGAATAAGTTAGGTCTTTATTCTCTGGAGCGCAGAAGGTTAAGGGGGGACTTGATAGAGGTCTTTAAAATGATGAGAGGGATAGACAGAGTTGATGTGGATCAGCTTTTCCCTTTGAGAATAGGGAAGATTCAAACAAGAGGACATGACTTCAGAATTAAGGGACAGAAGTTTAGGGGTAACATGAGGGGGGACTTCCTAATTCAGAGAGTGGTAGCGGTGTGGAATGAGCTTCCAGTGGAAGTGGTGGAGGCAGGTTCGTTGGTATCATTTAAAAATAAATTGGATAGGCATATGGATGAGAAGGGAATGGAGGGTTATGGTATGAGTGCAGGCAGGTGGGACTAAGGGAAAAAACGTTGTTCAGCACGGACTTGTAGGGCCGAGATGGCCTGTTTCCGTGCTGTAATTGTTATATGGTTATATGGTTATAATTCTTTGGGCGACTAAGGAGACTACTCACGACCATACGGGCAACACCCCAGCGACCATGTGGTGACAGCCTAGTCGTGTGTAGTCGCCTGAAAAATCACCTCAGTGGGACGGGCCGATTGCTGCTTTACAGTGCCAGAGACCCGGGTTCAAACCTGACCACAGTTGCTGATCTGTACGGAGTTTGTAAATTCTAGCTGTGACCGCATGGGGTTTTCTCCAGCTGCTCCAGTTTCCTCTCACACTTCAAAGAGGTACAGGTTTGTAGGTTAATTGGCTTTGGTTAAAAAAATGTAAGTTGTCCCTAGCGTGTAGGATAGCGCAAGTGTATGTGGTGGTTGCTGGTCAGCACGAACTCGGTGGGCCGAAGGGCCAGTTTCTGCACAGTATCTCCAAAGTCTAAAGCCTAACTAATAAATGTAAATATCAAGCTGGCTTGCCACCATCTTCTCAGGAGGTTTAGGGATGAGCAATGATTGCTGGTCTTGCCAGAGATGACTGGGTCCTCAAAATTAATGAATAATAACAAATGACTATGGAGATTTTAGTGTTTAAGAAGGAACTGCAGATGCTGGAGAATCGAAGGTACACAAAAAAGCTGGAGAAACTCAGCGGGTGCAGCAGCATCTATGGAGCGAAGGTGCCTCTAGGGGACATCAGAGGAGAGGCACCTATTCTGCAGAATATGAAATTAATAAAAACACTTCTTTGTCTGAATTTGTCTCAAGAGCATTTGTGATTTTTGAATCTCACAACTTGGAGAATCTCACTGCCTGAAGAAGGGTTTCGGCCCGAAACGTTGCCTATTTCCTTCGCTCCATAGATGCTGCTGCACCCGCTGAGTTTCTCCAGCTTTTTTGTGTACCATGGAGATTTTAGTCATTGTTTTGTTTGACAATGAGCAGCATCATCATTCTTGTGTACCATTTTAGTGCATTCGATATACTGACAAATACTGCATGTTTATAATAATAACTTCAGAGGCTCCATCGCATGCAGGAGGCTTGGGCCGAGTATCGCTGAGTCGAGGGAATGTATACACGATACGATATGATACGATAAAACTTTATTTACCCCAGGAGGGAAATAGATCAATTTTCAACTTCAAAATGTATCTTTGACACATTTTGCTTCAGGTCATTCTCCACATCACAAATGGGGCCTGACAAATGCATTCAACTCTGCATACTGGCCTTTGGAAACATCTAATCTGGGTGTTAGTTTATAAGATTAATCCACATATTAATGTACAGCATTTGGCTATGTGATGACAGTAACTCACATATTTATGTGTAGCACTTATATATGTGACAAGAGTGAATTAACATACCTATTAATATACAAGTGTGTTATTGTTCTACAGTACATCTCTCTACATCATCGTCAATATCGTTTGGTTCACTTTCCCGTGACTTTCAATTTGAAGAAGGGTCTCGACCAGAAATGTCACCATTCCTTCTCTACAGAGATGCTGCCTGTCCCGCTGAGTCACTCCAGCTTTTTGTGTCGATCTTCTATTGACTAAAAACTAAAATGCAAGGTGCACGGCTCAGATAATATGTTCCCTCATCTTGTATTGCTGACAACCGAATGCCCCTGTCCCACTTGGGAAACCTGAACGGAAACCTCTGGAGACTTTGAGCCCCACCCGAGGTTGAGGTTGCAGGCGGTTGCCGGAGGTTGCAGGTAGTGGAAGCAGGTAGGGAGACTGACAAAAACCTCCGGGAACCTCCGGGAACCAAAGTCTCCAAAGGTTTCCGTTCAGGTTTCCTAAGTGGGACAGGGGCATTAGGCAAGGAACAGCTCTAAGAAATGTAGAAAGTCTCCTGTACCACTAAGAGCCTGACAGCACTTTCCAGAGAGAATGAAACACAAATGTTGGCGATTTGAAGCAAGTTCCCACTCCTATTCTATGCACTATGAGAAATCCAGGGACAAAGTTCAAGCTGCTGCCCAGCAACAGATCACTCCCAGCAACGTTGGAATGCCCACATTCCCATGGGTAAAATCACAATGTTTGTGTCAGTGTTTATGCAGTAATAATGGTGAATGTTGACAGTCCTGACATCATTATCTTGCAACAATCCAATCTATAGAAGGGAAAAGAATAGTCGCCTGTCAACTGTGAGAACAGATAGTTGTAATATGTCTGAAAGTGGTTATCTTTCCCCTGCACTGCAGCACCCAAAATAAATCACCTCTGGCATATCTTGTTTGTTCAATGAAGATTGATTGAGAGGACACTTTACAAACCCAGCATTTGAATGCATCCTTTTCAGTTGCAGTATTTAGTGCCTCTTTGTTATTATCATTTCAGAACCGCCAAATTTATAAAACAAAGATTACATTAGTAGTTTAAGCATTGCAAGTCATTCCAAGTTCGGAATCACACAGACTCCAAACTTCAGGAAGGACATTCGTGCTACTGGGGGAGTGCAGCATGCTCACGAGGTTAATTCCCGGGATGACGGGACTGTCATATGTTGATAGAATGGAGCGGCTGGGCTTGTATACCCTTGTAATTCTGAAGGATGAGCGGGGATGTTATTGAAACATATAAGATTATTAAGGGATGGGACACGCTAGAGGCTAGAGGCATGTTCCCGATGTTGGGGGAATCAAGAATCAGGGGCCACGGTTTAAGAATTAGTGGTAGGCCATTTAGAATGGAGATGAGGAAAAACTTTTCCCCCCCTGAGAGTTGTGAAACTGTGGAATGCTCTGCCACAGAAGGCATAGAAACACAGAAACATAGAAACATAGAAACATAGAAATATAGAAATTAGGTGCAGGAGTAGGCCATTCGGCCCTTCGAGCCTGCACCGCCATTCAATATGATCATGGCTGATCATCCAACTCAGTATCCCGTACCTGCCTTCTCTCCATACCCCCTGATCCCCTTAGCCACAAGGGCCACATCTAACTCCCTCTTAAAGGCAGTGGAAGCCAATTCTCTGGATGCTTTCGAGAGAGAGTTCGATAGAGCTCTTAAAGATATCGGTGTCAGGGGATATGGGGAGAAGGCAGGAATGGGGTGCTGATGGTGGATGATCAGCCATGATCATATTGAATGACGGTGCTGGCTCGAAGGTCCGAATGGCCTACTCCTGCACCTATCGTCTATTGTCTATTGATATAAAATGTCTTCATTTTGTCTTTGTAGGTTAAGTGTTCATAAAATTTGATGTACACTTCCCACTTTATCCTACCTCATTTCTAAGTTTACATTATTTGTGGGTACAAAGCAGTAATGGCCACAATATCAATGTACACTACTGCAGTCCTCCACAATATTTCTTTCCTATCGATTATTATATGATTCATTATTATTTTGTACTTCTCAGTTGTTTCTGTCCAAAGAAAACAACCCCCAGTCTTATTATTCTTTCAACATTGTTCTCCATTTTTATCAACTTTTTTGCAATTCTCCATTTCCTCTCCAGTACGCCCTCATCCTTCCTGTACTGTGGTGAACAAAACAGCACATTGTGGACCACAGGGGCCTGATTAAGCATTTAATGCAGTCCTAACATGATTCAGCTGATTTTCTATTCTTTGCCTCAGCCAACAATAGAATGAAAATCTTCTATACCTTCTGAAAGAACATAACTTGCACACACATTCTATGTGTAGGAAGGAACTGCAGATGCTGATTTACACCGAAGATAGACACAAAATGTTGGAGTAATTCAGAGGGACAGGCAACAAGAGGATTTCAGTATAGGAGTAAAGAGGTTCTTCTGCAGTTAAATAGGGCTCTGGTGAGACCGCATCTGGAGTATTGTGTACAGTTTTGGTCTCCTAATTTGAGGAAGGACATCCTTGTGATTGAGGCAGTACAGCGTAGGTTCACGAGATTGATCCCTGGGATGGCGGGACTGTCATATGAGGAAAGATTGAAACGACTAGGCTTGTATTCACTGGAGTTTAGAAGGATGAGGGGGCATCTTATAGAAACATAAAAAATTACAAAAGGACTGGACAAGCTAGATGCAGGAAAAATGTTCCCGATGTTGGGCGAGTCCAGAACCAGGGGCCACAGTCTTAGAATAAAGGGGAGGTCATTTAAGACTGAGGTGAGAAAAAACTTTTTCACCCAGAGAGTTGTGAATTTATGGAATTCCCTGCCACAGAGGGCAGTGGAGGCCAAATCACTGGATGGATTTAAGAGAGGGTTAGATATAGCTATAGGGGCTAGTGGAATCAAGGGATATGGGGAGAAGGCAGGCACGGGTTATTGATTGGGGCCGATCAGCCATGATCACAATGAATGACGGTGCTGGCTCGAAGGGCCGAATGGCCTCCTCCTGCAACTATTTTCTATGTTTCTATGTTTCTATTTTATCTATGGATAGAAGGAATGGGTGTCGTTTCGGGTCGAGACCCTTCTTCAGACACATTCTGTGGTTGCTTTGTTTTCCTGCACTTCGCAGTTTCCGACTGCATACGGTGTATTTCTATTCCTTTTTTTGCTCTCACTTTATCTAGATTGAATTGTGTTTGCCAATTTTCTGCTCCCCCAACTATCCAATTTTTTATTCATCAACGTCAACAGCCTGATCGTGTTCTATCTCGCCTGTAAAGCCCCTCAATAAAGACTGACACTGGTCTAAATCATCAATGTAAGTCATAAGTCATCTAATCATCAATTAAATCAATGAGCGCTGCAGATCTCTATTCAATGTAAAGAATTATTGCTGACCATTACACACTGCTTTGATTGCCTGAGCTAATTTTGGATTCATCTTACTACTTTCTACAAATCCCACGGGCCATTTGCTTTTCTGTAATAGGTCTTTTCAATGTTTCTATAATCACTCGTGTGAAAAAATGCCGAAAAAGTTGTAATTATCACAGTGTATGTCATTTTCAATCCACAGAAGATGTAATCATAGCTTCGTCGGCACTTATTATATACTTAAATGTGGCCCTTGTGGCTAAGGGGATCAGGGGTATGGAGAGAAGGCAGGTACGGGATACTGAGTTGGATGATCAGCCATGATCATATTGAATGGCGGTGCAGGCTCGAAGGGCCGAATGGCCTACTCCAGCACCTAATTTCTATGTTTCTATGTTTCTAAATGAAAGCTCCTCATGCCCTTTGAAGGTTGCATGTTCAAAAAAGTTTCCCTTTACTCCAAAGTTAGAATGTAACTTCAGAGCCGGGGGCCATGGCTTCAGAGGAAAAGTACCATAAGAGAAAAGGTTGCTGTTTCATGCTGCACCTCTCATGACCTTAGGATGTTGTATCTCAGGATCATCAGCATCTTGCCTGAATGAAGTACTCCCCTTGACTTCAGCGAGCTGTTGCCATCGCTGGTCCACTTACCTGGAGCCCTTTTCCCAACTCCCCAGTGCCCTCACTAGAGGCTCCGATGGATGCTGCCTTGAATACTCTTGGCCCAAAGCAATCTGATCAAGGCAGGTGAGATGGCACTAGAAGACCAACAAGTGTCTATAGATGTGTTCAAGAAGAAACTGCAGATGCTGGAAGATCGAAGGTACACAAAATTGCTGGAGAAACTCAGCGGGTGCAGCAGCATCTATGGAGTGAAGGAAATAGGCGACGTTTCGGGCCGAAACCCTTCTTCAGACTGATGGGGGATGGGGGGGGGAGAAGGAAGGAAAAGGGGAGGAGGAGGAGCCCGAGGGCGGGCGGATGGGAGGGTGGGAGGAGACAGCTCGAGGGTTAAGGAAGGGGAGGAGACAGCAAAGGCTAGCAAAATTTGGAGAATTCAATGTTAATGCCATCCGGACGCAAGGTCCCCAGGCGGAATATGAGGTGCTGTTCCTCTAATTCCTTCGCTCCATAGATGCTGCTGCACCTGCTGAGTTTCTCCAGCAATGTTGTGTACCTTCAAGTGTGTATAGATCACTTGCAGTTTTGAAACGAGGCCCAAAACTTCTCTGCTTAGTATGATTCCACTTCTCCCTCGGTGTTGCTTAGCAACCACTTGAGGTTAAATAAAAAAAGAGTGGATTTCATTTTAGATCTGAATTAGAGAATAGTTTTAAAGAGTTTTAAAAAGATGAATTACCATAACAATAACTATGATTTTTGCAATCTGTTCCCTTCCAGTTTGTTCAGAACCATTTGAGGCAAAATATTAAGCTTTGGCTGCTGGTTCAATATTTAAAAAATGAACTGCTGGAGGAACTCAGAGGGTCAAGCAGCATCTGACCGTGAAATCTATCTGGAAATCGATGAACAACTTCATTGCCCATGACTATATGTTCTCCAATGGCTCTGTCTACTTTAAAAGTTTCCCCCCACCATTGTTCAGCTCATTGTCGTCATCTCTCTGCCTCCATAGATGCCCTGATGCTTGACCCACTGAGCTCCTGCAGCAGTTTGTGTTTTGCTCTGTGTGCCAACATCGACGGTCTCTTGTGTCTCTGGTCGAATATGTATTCTGGTGCTGCACAGAAAAGAGCAGCATGTGCCTTTCTGCAACCTCTCTGCACTAAACTGTAACATGCCTTGGGACAACAGCGTGCTGCTTTCATGCTGTCGATAAGCACATTGCAAACAGCACGTGCACTAATCTCTCCCACCAGCAGACAATAGCCTTTTGATAAATCCTATTTCTGAAGCTGGGAAAGAGAGAGAGATCTTCACATCCCCAATACACTTTGCAGTCAATGAAGCACTTTGCACTTTCAATGCTGTTTCCGTGTAAGAAATATGGCAACCAATTTATGCACATCAAGATCCCACAAGCAGCATTGGGTAATCTGCGTTTGTAGAGTTACCTGAGGAACTACACAACATGTTTAATTTAGTTTAGTGATACAGTGTGGAAACAGGCCCTTCGGCCCATCGAGTCCGCACCGACCCGTGATCACCGCACACTGACACTATCAAGTCAAGTCAAGTCAAGTTTATTTGTCACATACACATACGAGATGTGCAGTGAAATGAAAGTGGCAATCCTACACTATCCTACACACACTAGGGACAATTTATGTTTTTACCAAACCATTTAATCTATTAAATATTTAAGGGGGAAAAAAAGGACATATGGTCCTTTGCATTACAGTAGAGGACAATTGAACTATTCCCAAAGTTAATCCATTTCTTAAATAATAAGTGCCAGATAAATTCTAATAATCATGAAATTTGACATAAATATCTGCGGATTAATGGTGAAGTGGGCACATCACACCTGAAGTGGGTATTTAGAGGTTTCCTGTTATTCTTTACTTGATCAAATGCTTTGGAAAGAGATTCTCTAAAGCTCTGAACTAACAGCAAAATAATTACACTTTAGACATTGGAGATACAGCGGGATAACAGGCCCTTCGGCTTACCGAGTCCACACGGACCATCGATCACCCTGTACGCCAACACTATCCTCCACACCAGGGATGATTTACAATTTTACCAAAGGCAATTAACCTACAAACCTGTACGTCTTTAGAGTGTGGGAGGAAACCGGAGCACCCAGAGAAAACCCACACGTTTTTAGTGGTCACAGGGAGAATGTACAAACTCCGTACAGACAGCTCCCGTGGTCAGGATCGAAACCGGGTCTCTGGCGCTGTAAGGCAGCGACTCTATCCCTGAGCCACATGCTGCCACCCCACCCCACATTGTCAACAAAATAGAGAGAGTACAGAGGAGATTTACTAGAATGTTGCCTGGGTTTCAGCAACTAAGTTACAGAGAAAGGTTGAACAAGTTAGGGCTTTATTCTTTGGAGCGCAGAAGGTTAAGGGGGGACTTGATAGAGGTTTTTAAAATGATGAGAGGGATAGACAGAGTTGACGTGGAAAAGCTTTTCCCACTGAGAGTAGGGAAGATTCAAACAAGGGGACATGACTTGAGAATTAAGGGACTGAAGTTTAGGGGTAACATGAGGGGGAACTTTTTTACTCAGAGAGTGGTAGCTGTGTGGAATGAGCTTCCAGTGAAGGTGGTGGAGGCAGGTTTGTTTTTATCATTTAAAAATAAATTGGATAGTTAAATGGACGGGAAGGGAATGGAGGGTTATGGTCTGAGCGCAGGTATATGGGACTAGGGGAGATTATGTGTTCGGCACGGACTAGAAGGGTCGAGATGGCCTGTTTCCATGCTGTAATTGTTATATGGTTATATGGTTATCTTGTTTTGATTTCAAGATACTTATCAGCAACTTGAAATCTAAACAAAGGAATACATTTGAAGTAGACATCGCTGTTATTGTAAATGTGGTTGCTGGCTCTGAACTTGCAATCACAATATCACAACTGCAGGACAGTTTATCATTTTGAATTAATGCCTTATCCCGAGATTGCGTGTTTGTTCATTTTTGTTGGTCACAATGTCGTTTTATAGTCACGTAACATTAAACATCACAGTGTCCAAGCAGTACTAGGCTTTGTCGGCAGATTGTAAAAGAATTACAAATGGTCAAAAGTGACATGAATGGTGCAGTCGAGCAGAGTGTGTGTTACCTCACCGTAATGAAAAGCAGATGGACCTTGCACCTTTCTCCACACTTCCAGTGAGGCCGGTCGACTGAGAATAGCTTTGAGGAAAGTCCAGTCATGTGTAGTCACTTTCAGACTGCATAGTCTATAAACCATTCCATGTTTATATAGAAAGAAGCAGCAAATAAGTTTTAATAGTTTTCAATTAAATTTGCTTGGATATGATGTGCAACAAAATTAATTTCAACAGTGGCCTTGCTTTGTTAACATTAGGATTGCCTGAACAGAATTGTCTTGATTTTCATTTTGTTTTATCTGAAACTTGAGCTTGTATTTTTTTTAAATTCTATCATATTAAGTGTAGTTAGCATATATATATATGTGTGTGTGTGTGTGTGTGTATTATTTGAAACTAAGCAATACCAGAGAGTTAAGCCTGGGGCCACAGGTATTCAAACTAACTTTTATTTTAATATTGTTGAGAAAATTCTGGGAAGCAAAGTTCATAATTACTGATAGAAGAGTGTCTATTACATATCGTGTGTGTGTTGGAGAAAGATTATTGCTGGCATCCATCACGTTTCCTGCCCTTTAGTGACAACAGTTCCAGGAACAACTGTGTTTCTATCACCAAAATATATTTGAGTGGTCTTCTTCTGTTATGGTAGGAAATTAAAACAGTTAATCACAGTTTTACCTTGTTTTGAAAATGAAATATATATATTACTGTCATGTTCAACAAAATACATTGAACAATGACCCCTCTTTATTCTCAGGGTGATTAATATATTAGAATTGTACATTTCTATTATGCCATGATAGACACAAAAAGCTGAAGTAACTCAGCGGGACAGGCAGCATCTCTGGAGAGGAATGGGTGACTTTTCTGAAACGTCACCCATTCCTTCTCTCCAGAGATGCTGCCTGTCCCGATGAGTCTACCCTTCCTATGCAACCATCAGCTCTCCCCTCAATCTCTGACAAAACTATCCATGTCTATCCAACCTCTCCTGACGGACAATACTCTCCAATACAGGCAGCCTTCTGGTAAACTCTTTCCGCGCCCTCCCCAAATCCTTCACATCCTCACTGGAATGGGGTGACCAGAACTGCACACACATGCAGGTCAAACTGTGAAGTGGCCCCAACATGAAGCTGGAACTAAGCAAAGAGATAAGTTCACTGTCCTGACCTTCATTCCCTGGATGGTCTATTACATATCGTGTGTGTGTTGGAGAAAGATTATTGCTGGCATCCATCATGTTTCCTGCCCTTTAGTGACAACAGTTCCAGGAACAACTGTGTTTCTATCACCAAAATATATTTGAGTGGTCTTCTTCTGTTATGGTAGGAAATTAAAACAGTTAATCACAGTTTTACCTTGTTTTGAAAATGAAATATATATATTACTGTCATGTTCGACAAAATACATTGAACAATGACCCCTCTTTATTCTCAGGGTGATTAATATATTAGAATTGTACATTTCTATTATGCCATGAAAGACACAAAAAGCTGAAGTAACTCAGCGGGACAGGCAGCATCTATGGAGAGGAATGGGTGACTTTTCTGAAACGTCACCCATTCCTTCTCTCCAGAGATGCTGCCTGTCCCGATGAGTCTACCCTTCCTATGCAACCATCAGCTCTCCCCTCAATCTCTCACAAAACTATCCATGTCTATCCAGCCTCTCCTGACAGATAATACTCTCCAATACAGGCAGCCTTCTGGTAAACTCTTTCCGCGCCCTCCCCAAATCCTTCACATCCTCACTGGAATGGGGTGACCAGAACTGCACACACATGCAGGTCAAACTGTGAAGTGGCCCCAACATGAAGCTGGAACTAAGCAAAGAGATAAGTTCACTGTCCTGACCTTCATTCCCTGGATGGTTTCCAATGCACACAACTTGGTCACCATATTACGAAGACCTCCTACGACCTCGTGTCGACCATGCTGCGAGTATGAGTCGAGGGCAAACTCGCCAGAACTCGTGCATTAGGTCGCCCAAGTGGGACAAGCCCTTTTGCCTCTTTTGATGCACCATGGCTACTGTTTGTAGAGCTGACAATTGCTCATCCAATCCTCAAATAACATCATTCATAGCATCTTAGACTATTAAAGATGTATCTACACAGCAACACGATCCTCCCTCAGGAAGCCAGCTCAATCTGCGCATAGAGTATAAGCACTGGGCTTTTTCCAAGACCTGCACTATCTCATCTACTACAGCAGATTTGCCTTGATCAAATGGTCGTGCTACTCTATCTCACCTTGCATGTTCCTTCTCTTTCCTTCCCAACTTACTGCAGCAGTGTTACAACCAACATTTTAATGCTACATTAGTCCATCCTTCTATCAGCTAAACAAATCTTCAGAGTCTGTTTCTCAACAGGCCATTACTGAGGACTGTGAATACTAGCATCACTGAGCGAAGACAGGACCACTCTCTCCTCCATGTCCAAGCCTTCATTTATTTTAAGGATGGTTTAACATTCCAGACATCTCACCACTCATCTGCATTTCAGGCTCTCTTGGTTTGCATGGTTCAATTATGCTTTTATTGTCAAATGTGTGAATGGCAAATGCACAGTGAAATTATTTTCTTACCAACAGTCCAGTGGAGTATTGCCATACCCAAGCACCATCCCCGATTAGCAAAGTGTTCTGAAATAGTCTACTGATCCCACATACAAGAGGCGCCATTTTCAAAGTCCTGTCCGCACTCCAGCTGCTATGAGCGGTGCCCGGTCCAGGCCCTGGGCTGCCGCAGTCTCCAGCCAACGTCCTTCCACCTTTGTGCCCCGGGTGCAGCTCCCACAGCCAACCTCGAGGGTGTGGTACTCTGTGGGGCTTTGTGACATTTCCTTCCACCTCTTGTTCCACCTCTGTAGACACTTAATCCTCGGATATATTTAATCTAAGTATCTCATTGCCACTGTCTTGCTTTATTTGCTACCAGGCAGTGAGGCAGATGTGTGTGGTGTCCTACTGGTAGAAACTTGAACAATCAACACTGCAAATCCTTCGGCTACAACTTTTTAAATAACGAGGAGGTACAGATTTCATTGATGCACTACAATTTATTGTCTTGAAATATCACCTTTTCATGTGTTATCCAGTAATTCCACTGTAGCCATTGTTTCTAGATTAATAATCTTTGAGGAACATTTGCCACACTGACCAAATATCTGTATTTCCTCCTCTACAGTAAACCTTCCATCATTCGTATTTCCCTCTCGATAGCCCAATCTGCAGATCCTTCTCAATTCCACTGTTAAGTAACGAGAATTGGGTTATATTAAATAACATTCAGCTATCAACAATGACTGATACAACGATGGATCAGACATACATAACCACACATCCAATATACCGTATATATAACCCAATTCATTGTATTTCCCAAATCGTTTTCTCAATGTCACTTTACTTAGCTTTACAGCTGGCCAGTGTGTGAAAATTATACTAACTAACTGTTTTAAAGCAAATGAGACCCAGAATCATGTTGATATTTGCCCTAGTTGAAAAAAAATTGCATTATTATGGCCCATGTGTATTTCTGTAGCCATAACTATTAATATGAATTGAAGTATTCTGGAGTAACAGCGGGACAGGCAGCATCTCTGGGTGACGTTTCGGGTTGAGACCATTCTTCAGACTGTGAGTTCCACGCTATTAACACTAAAGTCTTGGGGGAGTGGGTGGTACAGAGATAAAATGTAATCAGAGACAGTAAGACTGGTAGGAAAACTGGGAAGGGGAAGGGGATGGAGAGAAAGGGAATATAAGGGCTCTTGAAGTTAAAGAAGTCAATGTTCATGCCGTTGGGGTACAAGCTACCCAAGCAAAATATAGGGTTCTGTTCCTCCAATTTGCGCTGGGCCTCACTTTGACAATGGAGGAGGCCCAGGACAGAAAGGTCACGTTAATATGAATTTACAGCATGATGTGATGGAACTCTTTAAGATCGGCACCCTTTAAGTGGTGCACCCTTTGCATACCTTGGGTATGGAAGCAAAGAATTTCACTGTGACTTGTCACATGTGACAATAAAGTATTTATTAATAAAGTATTCATTCATGGATAGAAAGTATTTTTTTAATGTTCATATGTTCCACAATCTGGCTGCTAAGTGAACCAAAACCAGGGGGCAAGTCTATCTCAAGAGGAGCAATTAGTAGAAGGTCAGGTTTGTTTTTAATGACCATTTTAACTCCCAAGGGAATTGATACATTTATATTTCGTTCTTTTTCATGGTAGAGGACAGACTTCCTCACACTCAACATCCTAACATCAAAAAGCTCTGTCAATGCTTTGAGTGCAATCCAGAGAAATGTAGTCAGAAAAGTAACTTTCTGACTATATTATGTTCTAAGCTTGACAGTTACATTGATGCTGATGTTAAATCAGGGGCCACTCTTTGCAGATGCTGTGTGAATATTTTCTTGACATTCGGCATGGTGGCGCAGCGGTAGAGTTGCTGCCTTACAGGGTCAGAGACCCGGCTTGGGTGCTGTCTGTATGGATTTTGGACATTCTCCCTGTGACTGAGTGGGTTTTCTCTGGGTGCTCCGGTTTCCTCCCACACTCCAAAGACATACAGGTTTGTAGGTCAATTGGCCTCGGTAAAAATTGTAAGTTGTCCCTAGTGCGTAGGATAGTGCTAGTATACGGGGTGGTCACTGGTCAGTGTGAACTCAGGGGGCAGAAGGGCCTGGTTCCACGATATTAGCACTAAAGTCTAAAGCAAATTGAATTGGAAAGATACAGTGCAGGACCAGGTCCTTTGGCTCACTATGTCATTGCTAAACATAATACCAAGATAAACTAATCTCCCCTCAGCCTCTGACCTTCCAAAGAAAATAATCAAAGTTTATCCAACCCATCCTTGTAGCTAATGCCCTCCAATCCAGACAGAATTCTGGTAAATCTCTTCTGCACCCCCACCAATCAAAATAGATCAAAATTAAAAAGTGAAAACAGCAGGTCGGTCTTAATTGATCGTTTAACTAATATTCCTCCTAAAACCTTGTTCAGGTGGTGACTATTCTAACAAAATTTACTGTCAGGTTCACTGAGATCGCAACTGCACTAGTTATAAAATATTCATAAACAATTTGTAGCTGATTATTGAATGATTAGGAATGAACAGATTCCTTAGACTTTTATTAAAGGGTGCTTTGTTTCAGTTAAAATGTTTATCGTAAACAATTTAGCATCATTTCACCACACAGTAAATTCTAAGGTCGTTACTAACTGTTACAAGAGCTGCTTAATGCTTTACTCAATCGAACAATGCTCACTGAAACCAAGAGCTATTCAATTTTATAGCTGAGACTGCTGATAGACAATATCAAAACAAGCACTTGGCACGAGTGATCTGAATAAAGCAGGATTCAACAGTGGAAAACCACCCATTAGGCAGGTACGAAAACTAACAAAAGTAAAACCTAAAATAAACTATGCAGGGAAAAGGCAACGGATCCATGGATGAAGATTCGACATAAAAATGTCAAAGTTTCAGATTCAGTTATGATTTTATCTTTTTTAGAATGGGTGGTTTAGAATAGTTTTTATAATGTTGATTTTTGCTCTTTCCAGTTAAGCAACAGTGTAGACATGCTCATTTGTTCACACCTGCACTAACCCACTCTTGTACAGTTCGATGGGTGCCTGTAGCTCCTTAATACATCTCTGAGAAACGGCTGAGAGATATCTCAGACAATTTCTTCTAGATATCTTCTTAAAGAAGAGGGGGACCCAGCTGGAAGGGGGGGGGGGGGGGGTCAGAGAGCATGAAGGGGAACTGGCAGGGGGGGGATCGGAGGGGAGGTGGAGGTTGCCTGCTGCCACGTACAGGGTGGGGGGGGGGGGGGGGGGGGGGGGCAGTATATAGGAATGTTTGGTGAATTTTTGTAACTTTGGCGGCCCCAAACTGTGGCGACACTTGTGAATTGCCGAGGCGAGGACTGCTACATTATTCTACCGGGTCGTATGCAAAACTGTATTTTACTGTAGTTGCATACATGTGACAGTAAGGTATCATTGAATCTATAAGAGCTGCCTTCATATTCTATATTTTTGCAACCCATTTGACATTCAAGTTTTAAAATGATAGTTTCTGTGAGAACTCAATTTCAGAAAGTGCCGCCTGCTTTAGTTTCGACCGGAATGGATGAAAGAGAAACTGTAATCTAATGTGCAAGGGAAAACAAAAGCTCATCTCCGTGCTGCCATTAAGATTGACGAGCAGTGCAGATTATCTGGGTGGAAAGTTATCTCAGATAATGGATATTGACAGAAGACACCAGGCTCGTGAACCGCTGCAAAGCAACTAATTCAGCTTGAATAATGTCTGTGAATAAAAGCTTAGCTAAATAAATGAAGAGGGTGAATGAGAATGAGGTTGTCAGCAGCTTGAGAAGTCTAAGGTTCTGCTTTTGAAATGTCACCCAGAAAAATCAAAAGTTTTTAAAGAGGCCTTAACCTGAAATAGCTTTAGTTTCAAGCTATATAATAAGCAGTTCTGAGTAAATGTTTCCTTCACTGCTTCATGGCCCTCCATCATATTTCTCGCAGATAAGTAATCAAGTCTGATTTTCCAAAATGAAAATGTAAGCTATTTAATATTTGCAATAAAATCCTTGAACTACTTATTGAGTGTAAGCATTGCAGAGAGAAGGTTAGTACTTGAAGTTACGATCTTGAACAAAACATAGTGCTGGAGCAACTCAGAGGGTCAGGCGGTATCTGGGCAGTTAATGGATGGATGATGTTTCGGGTCAGGATCCTTCTTCAGACTTGCATTTACTTAGAGATACAGCATGGATACATACCCTTCAGCCCATCTGATTCACGCTGACCACCGATCACCCGTTCACCTTAGTTCTATGTTATCCCACTTTCTCACCCACTTCGGGCAATTCATGGATGCCAAATTAACCTAGGAACTCATATGTCTTGGGATGTGGGAGGAAACTGGAGCGCCTGGAGAAAACCCATGCGATCACAGGGAGAACGGGCAAACTCCACACAGACAGCAACTGAGGTTAGGATCGATCCCAGGTCTCCGGCACTGTGAGGCAGTAGATCTACCAGCAGGGCCACTGTGCCGCCCCATGTGTTCATCCATCAATGTCCTAGAACAGTGTGGCATGCGAAGACCATGCCAGGCAGCAGTTAACGTCTCTCATGCGACTCTGGGTCTGCAGACACATGTGGAACAAAATGGATTTCATTCCCTAAATCCCTTGAGTAAACCAGATGATTTCTTCTGACATTTTGTTACTTCTATGATCAGCATTAATGAAACCATATTTTTTTGAAAAATCCAGATTACTGGCTATCATTTGAGATAAGAATTCTTGAAGTGTTATGAAAGTGAATTTAGATTCCCTGGTTCAATTTTAACAATGCTCTTGATCAATACTATTAAATAATGTAACCACTCAAAACTCGATTCCCCCGACAGGCAACTCCGCCTTACAGTCGTCCCGGTAAAATAAATGTACCCTTAGGAAAAGCACAAATCACTGCCCAAAAATCTGAGATAAGAAATAAAACTTACTCTTCAACCTCCACTGCGCTTTATAACCCACTTTCCCCCTGAATTATTTCTATGCCACCATGCTCACAAACCCCGATCCTTGAATTCTATCCCTATCCTGATATTTTCACTTCCTACACCCTTCCTAATCCAAGATTCAAGAGAGTTTAGTGTCATGTGTCCCTGATAGGACAATAACATTCTTGCTTTGCTTCAGCACAACAGAACATAGTAGACATTAACTACAAAACAGATCAGTGTGTCCATATATCATTATATAAATATATACCCACATGAATAAATAAACTGATAAAGTGCAAATAACAGATAATGGGCTATTAATGTTCAGAGTTTTGTCCGAGCTAAGTTTAATAGCCTGATGGCTGTGGGGAAGTAGCTATTCCTGAACCTGGCCATTGGTAGCAGGGAGATGAGTGTGTGGCCAGGATGGTGTGGGTCCTTGATGATATTGCCAGCCTTTTTGAGGCAGCGAATGCGATAGATCCCCTCGATGGACATCCGTGAACATTGTCGATCGCCTGAGTCTAACGTTGGCACCCGTTGTTAAATAACGGTGCAACACCTGTCCTTTCACCTCCCCCCTCGACTCCATTCAAGGACCCAAGCAATCATTCCAGGTGCGACAAAGGTTCACCTGCATTTCCTCCAACCTCATCTACTGCATCCGCTGCTCTAGGTGTCAGCTGATTTACATCGGGGAGACTAAGCGTAGGTTGGGCGATCGTTTCGCCGAACACCTCCGCTCAGTCCGCAATAACCAACCTGACCTCCCGGTGGCTCAGCACTTCCCCTCCCATTCCCAATCCGACCTCTCTGTCCTGGGTCTCCTCCATTGCCAGAGTGAGCAACAGCGGAAATTGGAGGAACAGCACCTCATATTCCGCCTGGGGACCTTGCGTCCGGATAACATTAACATTGAATTCTCCCAGTTCTGCTAGCCCTTCCTGTCTCCTCCCCTTCCTTAACCCTCTAGCTGTCTCCTCCCACCCTCCCATCCGCCCGCCCTCGGGCTCCTCCTCCTCCCCCTTTTCCTTCCCCCCCCCCCCCACCCCCCCATCAGTCTGAAGAAGGGTTTCGGCCCGAAACGTCGCCTATTTCCTTCGCTCCATAGATGCTGCTGCACCCGCTGAGTTTCTCCAGCAATTTTGTGTACCGTTAAATAATAGCAGTGGGTTGCTTTGCCATCACAGTTAAATAGGTCAATAAGAGAGACCAAATCCCACTGGAATGCACCTCCACTTACAACATGGGATTCAATTGGGAAAAGAGAGCTTGTGTTATGGAAAATCATAAAGCTGATGGTTTTCGAGGAACTCAACCCTTCCATAATGTGGGATTGCCATTTTCTAAATCAATGTAGTTGATTGAGTGAAAAATGTGGTAAAATCTTCCCTCTGCTTATATTATCAATTAGATCTACAGCACAATGGAGACACAAGCAATTGCAGAAGCTGGAATCTTGAGCAAAACATAGAGTGCTAGAGTATCTCAAGGGGGTCAGGCAGCATCCGTGGAGGGAATGGAGAGATGGCTTTTCAGGTCGAGACCGTTGTTCAGATCTATAATATATATATATAGTGCCCCACATAAGCCCCACATAATCCAAAATAGAATGTGGCAATATTCTTGGAATTAGAAACATGGAACTGCAGATGCCAGTTAATGCACAAAAGGGCACAAAGTGGTGGAGTAACCAAGCACGTCAGGCCGAGTGCACCAGCATCTCTGGAGAACATGCTGACCTGCTAAATTACTCCAGCACTTTGTGTCCGCTCATTCTTTGGAAGCAATTCAGTTCTGCTAATGTTTCAGGCAACGTATTTTTGTTGGAAATCGCAAAATAATTGAGTGATACATTCCATTTACAAAATTATCAAATTTCTATTTAGTTATTTTGATTAATTCAAGTGTTACTCTATTCTTTTGATAGCTGCACTGTTTCCACATTTAATCCCCACACACAGAACCCACCACAACTGCTCACATTGCATATTGCAGATAATGTGACCCACTTTAATTGAATGAACTAAAATAACAATTTAAAATTGGAATCTCAATCACAAAGGTATTTTTCACACTGTGTCACCCAGGTCCAAATTGGCTTCATTCTGAAGAGGCTGTGTAACACATATTTTGTTACTCACTTTTATGAAATTCTGAGTGTTCATATATAAATTCAAACATAATTGTAAATTATAAATAGCATAATTTCTATGGCAGACTGAGATCACATCTAGCAAACCTTTTTATTTGTCTGAAAGCATAGCAGACCTATTATTCTATTGTAAATAACACTTTAATCATTCCTGGTGAGAACAGAGAGGTTGAGAAGGAGTTTCTTCCCAGAGGCCATTCGGACTGTAAACGCCTATCTCACCAGGGACTAACTCTACTGAACGTTTTTCCTTCCATTATTTATTATGTAAAGGTAAATGTGTGTTATGATTGTGTTTATAGTTTGTTTGGTTATTTGTCTTTTTGCACAAAAGTCCGTGAGCATTGCCACTTTCACTTCACTGCACATCTCGTATGTGTATGTGACAAATAAACATGACTTGACGACTTGACTTGTTGGCACATATGATAATTAAACACTCTTGACTCTTGACTCTCTTGAAAATCGCATCCAATTACTTTACACCTCCATACAAAGTCTTTAATAAATCTTCAGATGTTTACAGTGGCCCGGTGGTAGAATTGCTGCCTTATGCCCCTGTCCCACTTAGGAAACCTGAACGGAAACCTCTGGAGACTTTGCGCCCCACCTAAGGTTTCCGTTCGGTTCCCGGAGGTTTTTGTCAGTCTCCCTACCTGCAACCTCCGGCAACCACCTGCAACCTCTGGGAACCGCACGGAAACCTTGGGTGGGGCGCAAAGTCTCCAGAGATTTCCGTTCAGGTTTCCTAAGTGGGACAGGGGCATTATATAGCGCCAGAGACCTGGGTATGATCTTGACTACGGGGCTGTCTGCATGGAGACAGTAAGTTCTAACTGCATGGGTTTTCTCCGAGTGCATCAGTTTCCTTCCACACTCCAAAAACGTACAGGTTTTCAGGTTAACTGGCATCTGCAAATTGTAAATTGTCTTTAGTGTGTAGGATAGTGCAGTGTACGACGTGATCATTGGTCGGCAAGGACTCGGTGGACCAAAGGGCCCGTTTCCACATTGTATCTCTAACGTTTAAAGACTAAAGTCAGATAAACGGTTATTACTCTGAACTATTAACTTTCTTTCTCCAAAGAGGCAACATGATTTACTGTATATTTCTGGCATCTGCAGTTTGTTACTTCTCAGCATAATTTAACGATTCAGTTACATTTTGGGGCATCCATATGCACCTCACTTCCCTGTTCGAGGTCCACAACAATAGCTAGCAATTGCTCAGATCTGAAATATTTATGCAGATTTTGAAACTTAGCAATTATTCTGTTCCAAGTTAATATGACCTCAACACATTATTATATTTTATGCCAGAAAGATTCAATTTTCTAATCTTAATCCTTTTACCCTTCACCCACAATATTTCCAATCAGGAATTAATTGGGCTCTTGCACAATCTTGTGAAATAAAAAATGTATACTTTTAACACCGTTTTATAACATGGGAATTTTTAGTCTTTTTATTCAAAATTTATAATGATAACTATAATGAGCACAGTGGTACAGCTACTTAGAGCTGCTGCCTAACAGCGCCAGACACCTGGGTTCAGTCCTGACAGATGCTGTCAGTGTGGAATTTGCAAGTTCTCCCTGTGACCACATGCGTTTCCTCCGGGTGCTCCAATTTCCTCCCACATTCCAAAGACTTGCGGGTTTGTAGGTTAATTTGCATTTGTAAATTGCCCCTAGCGTGTAGGTTGTGGGAATACATAGAACTAGTGTGAACGGGTGAACAAAGGTCGGTTGCGGACACGGTGGGCCGAAGGGACTGTTTCCATGCTGTCCGTCTAAACAAAACTGAAAGCACTGTTCTTGAATGTTGCCGCACTCCTCCAAATGAGGGAGGTTGAAATTCATACTTCTTATTGTACTCCTGAAGTGCATTCCAATTTCCTTTACCGAAGAACCATAATGCATAAAGAATCATTCATCTGTTATAGTTGCTTGAAGGAGATCCTCTGCAGAAAATAATACGATCTTTAATATACAATCATAAATGTCATTAACACCACTACACCTGAAATCAAGTGTTTGTGAGGAAATGGATAGTGATGTGATTTGGAACAGCAGCTTTTCAGTTCTGCTTGCTTCTAATCTAATTGAGGAAATGGAAATGGTAATTTATTTTCCATCTCAAAGGGTCTTAAGTGAAATGAATTGCTGCAATCTCAGAGTAGTTTCTGATGGACATGACTGATGGCATAAAACTACTTGTAATTCTAATATGTTCTGAATTTGCATCCTGCTAAAACCACGGAGAAAATGGAAGAGGAATAAAGTGCAAGTAAGAAAGGGAAAAGGTATCAATTGAATCATTTGACTACAGTATTTGATGAGATTTTGATTTTAAATTTTAAATATAATAAATTTGCAAAATGCAAATCAATTGAAGCTGGGCCCATTTTCTAACCATTGCCTGAACACTCCCTAACAGCTGGATTTAAAGTTTCTGACCATCTCCACACCATTGATGTTGACTTCAATTCCCGAAGTCAATAACTAACTCCTTCATCTTACTGACATTGAGCGAGAGTTATTGTCTTGACACCATATTACTAAGCTCCAACTGTAGGTTCACCAAATCACATGCTATCCTGATCTGGAAATATATCTTCAATTGTTAATCCTGGCTAAATTGGAGCAGCTACGATTTCAAAATGGGGTAGAGCTTCAGGGTTGCTGGGAGATTTGGTCAATTTGGAGTTGCTCTCTGCAGAGCTGGGACAAGGTGTGGAGAGGTGCCAGAGTGTCTGAGTTTAGATACAATTTGCAAGCAAAGAATGGGAATATCTGCAAACCCTGTCAATTAGGTGCACAATGCATAGAATGGATTGGATGGCTGCAAACCAGACATACACCTTGTAAATAGTTGTAAATAATGTTGCAGTTTGACTTTGCCGAGTGTTGATTGGATGAGGTGTTGAGCCTTGTCTGGGTTTTCTGTAAATCAGGGTAAATGTTTCCAGGTTGGCTTCCTCTTGAAGTCCGTTTTGAATACAATGTATTGAGCTGTTGTATCATTGGGTTAGGGGAATACCTGTTATGTATGGGGTTAATCGATATCTGTAATTGTGTTATTAAGAGACCACCCCCATGTGTTTCGGCCCCTCGAGGTCCCGGGAATATAAAAGTCCGTGATCACGAGGCTCGGCGTCGATCTCCTGGGAGAGCGCTTTGGACTGTGTGAACTTCTAGAGTGTCTGTCTGAGTGAGGCCTGGAGGGCTTGAACAGGCAGACATGAGGATCGAACCCACGGTGGGATAGGTACTGTAGTTGAACTGTAATGCGCTTTTGGTAAAATAAAGAATAGTTGCTTCAAGTGCTTGACTCAGTGTTTTTACTGAAACTCGACGGGGGGAAGCATAGAAACGAGCAATTTACACAATCATCATCACCGGTAGGCGGCGCGGCTCTGGCCAGCAGCGGCCTCTGCAGCCTGTCCGCGTTTTTATTATTTTTTGTCTGTGTTTTTATGTAGTTTTTGTTATTTTATGTTGGGGTGTGTGTGTGGGGGGATGGGGGTGGGGTGGGAGGGGGGGGGGGAAACATTTTGAATCTCTCCCTGCACTGGAGACCCGACCTTTTCACGTCGGGTCTCAGGTGTCGTTGAGGCCGCAACGAGGAGCGGCCTCCAACGGGAAGAAGCCGGGGACTCAGGTGCCGACTCACCGTTGCCGTCGCGGAGCTGGCCGAGACCGGAGCGGGTGGAGCGGTGGAGGAGCGCTGCCGCTGCTGCTGCTGCCGCTGCCGATGCCGCTGCTGCTGCTGAGTCGGAGGCTGCTACTGCGGGTCTGCGGACGGCTCGGACGACCCCGCGCGGCTCCCTGGAGGGAGACTGCTTTTCGGGGCTCCTGCAACGGCGAATTCTCCCGCCCGTGTTGCGGGGTTGAAGAGCTCCTGGAGCGGGGCCTGACACCACTGCCCCGCGCGGCTGGAACGGCCGCGGGACTTTGCGAGCGCACACCGGGGGCTCCAACACCAAGACCCGGTGTGCGACCTCGCACCACCCGGCGTGGCTTCAATGGCCGCGGGACAAACCCCATCGCCAGCCGGGGGCTTTGACTTTGACTCTGACATCGGGGGGGGGAGAGTGCAGTGGAGAGATAAGTTTTTTTGGCCTTCCATCACAGTTATGTGATGGATGTTTATGTTAAATGTAATTATGTTGTGTCTGGGGTCTATTTGTGTGTAATGTATGGCTGCAGAAACGGCATTTCGTTTGGACCTCCAGGGGTCCAAATGACAATTAAATTGACTCTTGACTCTTGACTTGACTCTTGATTCAACAGGTCAGGTAGCATCCATGCAAAGAGAAATATACAGTTAATGTTTCAGGTCAAAGGCCCTTCATTGCAATATTTGTTAATATTTATTAAGCAGATGTATTTAACTTAAAGCCGGAAAAGATTATCGATGCAGCTTAATATTGGAAAATCAAAACTGTTCTTTAGAAGTTGTAATATTTAATGTTGCTTGAGACTAAATCATTCCCTTTGGAATATATTGATGTGTTAAAGCTCTAAAGCAGTGGTTCCCAACCATGGCCCCCTTGTGATCTTTTACTTTTTCTGTGCCCCCCCCCACCCCCCTAACATTATTAGTGGAAAAAAGTACTTCAATATTATAATACTTTCCATAAAAATATCAGTGTCTATTAATTGCACATATATTCTCTTTTATTCTATTCCACAAACATCAAAAATATTTAAACTACTTAGATTTAAATTTATTAGAGCTGAAATTTAGGAGGCAACAGGGTGGTAGCTCTGTGCACCCCTTCATTGAACCTGGGGCCCCCTAAATCTAAAAAAAAATTGTGCCCCCCCCCCCTGAAATTTGCCATATGGCCCTAGGTTGGGAATAACTGCTCTAAAGGATGCAGGCATCTTAGTGTATTCAAAAATGTAGAATATTTGCTTTCAATGCAAAGATGTTCCACCAGAATACAACTGTGCCCATTTAATGTGCAGATAATATGGTACGAATGTGTCTGGGTTAATGTTAACCTCCTTCAATAATTAATACGTGTTTAGATTCTATTTGATTCGGGTGATGTGCCATAACTGCTTCATCTTACTTTGTGGAGTAAAACTAAAAACCTCACATTTTACAGTAAAAAAATCAACTATTGTAATATTTTGAAGAGATTACGACCAAAATTAGATACATCTCCTTTAATAGTTATTTCAGCTTATTTTCAATTTGGAAAATAATTTTCCGAGCCATGGGCGATATATTCAGCGAGAGACGGTGAGCACCATGTTTCTACACGGCATGAAACACGGGTTGCAGTCACTGACGTCCACACTGTAAACAAACAGAGCCATGCAATATTAAACAGGCGTTCGAACCTGGCATCTCAAATTTAACCGCCCCCTTTTCCATTCTCGCGTCTCAACGCTGAAGTTAGCGTGGATCCTGAATGAATTGCATGCAAATAGATATTCGTGCTGGGTCATTTCGATTAGTTGCACAAGATCAAATCGAAAGACTTTTACCAGATCCCCGAAGTCCTCGGGAAATATGAACAATTGAAAAGTTGAAGTTGAGAAAATACACATTTGGGGATTTAGGAATGTGTTGTATTACAAAACATCTTAAAATGAAAAAGAGCCAAGTTAAAAACAATAGGAAGGTACACGAAAATGCTGGAGAAACTCAGCGGGTGCAGCAGCATCTATGGAGCGAAGGAAATAGGCAACGTTTCACGTTGCCTATTTCCTTCGCTCCATAGATGCTGCCGCACCCGCTGAGTTTCTCCAGCATTTTTGTATACCTTCGATTTTCCAGCACCTGCAGTTAGTTCCTTCTCAAAAACAATAGGAACCGGCCTCACATAATGTGCCTGCTGCATTCCTAACGCGTTTGCTTTTTTCCCCACAGACGGTCGAGTTATCGAATAAATACATCAATTTTTTTTTGTAAATAACAAAAACTGAGTGTCACGTTACACTTGTCGTCTGGTTAAACTTGCAAACCAGTGTCGACTGCAAACTGAAACCACCCGAACTCGCAAATCAATTATTGAAGAGGGTTTTGTGCCTGGTTACCCGAACCTATTGATCACCGGTTGATAAATGTGACCTGTGTTGGCTGTCTGATCCATTGACGGGCGGGCGGGCGTGGGACAAGGAGTGAGTGTTTTTGCTCAGTGGGAACAGATTGCTGTTCCCTGGGGGAGACCCAGTGTGACCGAGCGGAGCCGCGTGTTTTCCAGCACCATGGACAGCAACAAGCGCCTCAAGCAAATGATCAAGGAGATGCGCTCTGACATGAAGAAACTGGAGTCGGAAAACAAAGCGCTCCGAGTCAAGTTAAGCCAGAACGGGAAGCGAGCTGAAACGCTGGATGAGGCCACTATATGCGCGCTGCACCAGCAGCTGAGATCCGAGGAGGCTTTAACCCACGCTAACCTGCGCAGGAACATCTCCGCCCCCGTTCTCGAAGGAGAAGCCAGAGGTAATCAGCACAAGGAAATCAGGGGAGGTTTCCCTTTTGATTTGAGTATAGGAGCAGGGAGGTTCTACTGCAGCTGTACAGGGCCTTGGTGAGACCACACCTGGAGTATTGTGTACAGTTTTTGGTCTCCAAATCTGAGGAAAGACTCTGCCTCTGGAACTCTCGGCCACAGGAGGTAGTTGAGGCCAGTTCATTGGCTATAATTAAGAGGGAGTTAGATGTGGCCCTTGTGGCTAAAGGGATCAGAGGGTATGGAGAGAAGGCAGGTACAGGATACTGAGTTGGATGATCAGCCATGATCATATCGAAGGGCCGAATGGCCTACTCCTGCACCTGTTTTCTGTGTTTCTATTCTTGCTATAGAGGGAGTACAGAGAAGGTTCACCAGACTGATTCCTGGGATGGCAGGACTTTCATATGAAGAAAGACTGGATAGACATGGCTTGTACTCACTAGAATTTAGAAGATTCAGAGGGGATCTTATAGAAACTTACAAAATTCTTAAGGGGTTGGACAGGCTAGATGCAAGAAAATTGTTCCCGATGTTGGGGAAGTCCAGAACAAGGGGTCACAGTTTAATAATATAATAATAATCTTATTTATATAGCACATTTTTAGTCAATTTGCATTGACCCCAAAGTGCTTCACATAATTACATTACATTTACACACAGGCAAAGGTTGGTGAAGTGTCTTGCCCCAAGGACACAACGACAGTATGCACTCCAAGCAGGATTCGAACCGGCTACCTTCCGGTCGCCAGCCGAACACTTAGCCCATTGCGCCCTCTATATGGATAAGGGGGAAGTATTTTAGGACCAAGATGAGAAGATTTTTTTTACAGAGAGTGGTGAATCTGTGGAATTCTCTGCCACTGAAAGTAGTTGAGGTCAGTTTATTGGCTATATTTAGATGTGGCCCTTGTGGCTAAAGGGATCAGGGGGTATGGAGAGAAGGCAGGTACAGGATACTGAGTTGGATGATCAGCCATGATCATATTGAATGGTGGTGCAGGCTCGAAGGGCCGAATGGCCTACTCCTGCACCTATTTTCTATGTTTCCCCTGACTCTCAGTCTGAAGAAGGGTCTTGACCTGAAACGTCACCCATTCCTTATCTCCAGAGATGCTGTCTGACCCACTGAGTTACTCCAGCTTTTTTTTTTGTCTTTCTTCAGTAAATGCTTCATCTCTTTTGTTCGTCGGTCTGTGATTTTGGTGGTTTTTATCTCTCCTCATTAGTGAAGCTTGGCCTGTTGGCCATGACCCAGCATCACCTACACAGACAAGGTGGCTCCAACTGCTGAATTAGGCCATTTGGCCTCATCTTATCAGATATACCGCCTTTGTTCTACCCATCCCTCCCCATCGTCTCTGCAACCTTATTGTCATTACTTTTCTTTTTTTCTCAGTTCTGATGAAGTTTCCTCAACTTGAAATACCAGCCATGTTTCTCTTCGGTAAGGGTGTCCGGGGTTATAGGGTGAAGGCAGGAGAATGGGGTTGAGAGGGAAAGATAAATCAGCCATCATTGAATGGCGGAGTAGACTTGATGGGCGGAATGGTCTAATTTTACTCCTAAAACTGATGAACAATATGCTGCCCAACTTGCTGAGTGCTTCCAGCGTTTTCCACTTGTATTTCAGATTTCCAGCACCTGCAGTGTTTTTGATTTTTAATTCAGATAATGCCAATAAAGAGTAAACACCAGACATTATCAGCACATTCAAAATATTAAATTGATTTATTGATATTTTTCCATCTTGACCAGCTTTGCAGTTTTTACAGTAAAATCATATGAAGAATCGGCACAATGTTAACAAAAATAAGGCCAGTTCATTGGCTATATTTATGGATGTCACACCAGAACTTATTCTGGCACTTCACAAATTCTTAGTGCCCTTATTCTGGCTAAGGGGATCAGGGGGTATGGAGAGAAGGCAGGTACGGGATACTGAGTTGGATGATCAGCCATGATCATATTGAATGGCGGTGCAGGCTCGAAGGGCCGAATGGCCTACTCCTGCACCTAATTTCTATGTTTCTATGATTTATTGATATTCTTCCATCTTGACCAGCTTTGCAGTTTTTACAGTAAAATCATATGAAGAATGGGCACAATGTTAACAAAAATAAATTATGTTAACAAAAAACATGATTTATGGATGTCACACCAGAACTTATTCTGACACTTCACAAATTCTTAGTGCCCTTATTCTGGAAACACAAGAGACTGCAGATGCTGGAATCGGGAACAAAAACAGAGTGCTGGAGGAACTCAGCGGGTCAAGCAGTATCTGTGGAGACATATAGGTGGTTGGCATTTTAAGTCAGGACTCCGAATAAGGACTTTTATTCTGTTGTCCACCACCTGTAATATTCCATATAATCATGACACTGGCAAATATTATAAAAATGTTTTCCTAGAATTTTCCACAAACTTCTATTCTAATGTGAAATAAAGTGTCTAATTTTCAATTCAACTGTATTAAAATGATGTGCATTATGACCCTGGGATTGTTTAAAGTCCAGTATACAAGACAATAGTGTCTCGTTCATTCAACTTTCAGAGGTTATTAACCATTAGTAAATTGTTATTAACTTTAGATACAATAAAAGTGTTTAGCTCGCCTTCAAACAAGAGGAAAGGCAATGATACTCAAACAGATGTGTTTCAGTCAAATAATTACTTTAGAGATGATGTATGTTTATTCATAGGTAACACAATGACAGTGCGACGCTATTCCATATCGTCTTTACACGCCTTCACTGTCGGTAACAAACGTCATAAATCTCCAGATCAAAATCGAACCCATCAAAGGAGCAGGCAAGAGGGGCCAGAATCAACTACAGTGATTCACCCTTACACAACAATGAAAGTCACAAAAGGCCAAGGAGTTCCTGATGAACTGTTGGAGACGAAGAGCCCTGAAGGAAAACAACCTCAAGATACACCGTTACAGGAATATGTACCTAAGTGCAAGTAAGCAATATAAAGTATACCACCTGAAATCAAAGATGTATTCCAAAAGTGGCCCTTCAGCCTAAACTGATTTCTGTCTGTAAAGTTCAGAATGAAAAATGTCAGGTGTCTACGAAATAAATCAGTAACTGATTGATTAGTGGCTCTAGAAAATAAGTAGTGATGATACTTTTTAAAATTGCATCAACAGTAAATATAAAACATCCACTCAATGATGTAGAGCAGAGGTCAGCTGTGTCTGGTATTCGGTCTGCTGGTACTGGAAAATTTAACAACAGAAAAAATGTTTGAGACACGCACCAGGTCTTTCAGCAGCTATGGAGCAGGAACAATGGGGACATTTTGTGCACAATTTGCAAATGTTTCCATTATAAATTCAAGCAAAATATTATGAGACAGATCATTCCACTTTTTTTGCAACTGAGGAAGAATCAGAGAAATGTACAGGACTGGAATGGGCCCGTTCATCTCATCTCCTCAAGCAGATAGTAATGCCTGATCACATCTCTTCCCTTGGCTAATCTCTTGCTTCTAATGTACATATAAAAGATTTTTGGATTCTCGTTAATCATACTTGTTAATCTTCTTTCAGGGCAGATTTTTGCATGACTGATTTCTTTCCTAAGTGCTCTTCAACAGTATATCTAAACTATTACTAAAAGTCTCATCTTGACCACTTCCGGCCTACATTGTAAATAAATTTGAGAAAAAACGCTACCCTATGATTCTTTTCACCATCTTACTCACCGTCCTCTTCTCCTCCAAGCGACCCAAGGTTTTTTCCGATCGGTGAAATAATAAAAAAGTTTTGAATGTTTAAAAAATCGTGAGATCAGCAGATTGGTCTTCTTGCCTGTCAGTCACCATGATGAAGGTAAAACCCCTTCCGGGGGGGGCCAGGAGAATAAATCCCTGGTGGCCGGACACCTACCAGGCCTGAATGACTGAACTGCCAGCCCACCAGGCCTGAGTGACTGAGCTGCTAGCCCACCAAGCCTGAGTGTCTGAGCTGCCAGCCCAAGAATCCATTTGGCCCACAATATCCACACTAGCCCCCTGGAAACCAGTCCCTTCAGCCCACAACACCCATACTAGCGCTCTAGAAAGCCCCCACTGGCCACCAATATTGGAATAGGCGAAGTGGAATATTGCGTTGGGGGACCAGCCATCCCATGTGAACATGGGACCCAACGGGTCCCACTTAGTCTAGTATTCTATAAACCTCAAATTGGTTATTTGATACCAACCTCCTACCCTTGTCACATCATACATTTACAAGATTGTATTTAAGTTAAACTCATTAATAAAAACAGAAAATGCTGGTCAGGCCGCACCTCTGGAAGGAAGCGAGTTTCAGTTTAAAGATCCTTTATCAATGTTCCCAGTATTTTCCATTTTTTATTTCAGATTTTCAGCATCTGCAGTTTAATGATTTTCAATCATATACCTCCGCCTTATGTTAGATTTTCATTTTACTTTCTGTAATCTAGCGCTGACCTGTTAAGTGTATGCTGGTAGCTGTTCAGACGACCTCAGAAGATATGTCAATTAAGAGTAAAGAACAAATGTTCTGTGCAATACTACGCTCTGTTCTATGTTGTGATCAGAAATATTGGTATTTTTTTCCAACAGGTATAAAATGAAGTCTGTAACATTTCTTTTGCCTGTGGACGTTGTACCTCATTCTGAAGATCAAGACTCATCATGGTATACAGGGTATCAGAATTGTGCACAGCTGCCTCCTATTCAAGAAATCGACTACTGAACGATTGGAACTGTCACACATATGTATCAACTTATCCAGTTATTTCACAGAAATGTTTATGGAAAATGCATGGTATCATTTCTACATCTATGATCATTGTACTACGATGATTGTGAATTAACATGATTCAAATATTTATCTACAGTATGCAATGAATGGAGGAAATTGAGCAAGTTTGTGAATTTCTCGTGTATTGAGAATTCAGAGTGAGCAAACTTTCAAAATGTGAAGACCACAGAAATAGACACTGTGTGAAAATGTGAATATCAGACCCAGAATGTCATTATTTAATTCAATCACTATCCTATCCTTGTGTTGCCACTTTCAGGGAACAATGGATTTGAACCACTTAACATAGAGCTGTTATGTGATATGTGATACTATAGTTATTTTATGAAATAGGTACAATGATGATTAGACCACAGTTGGACTAAATGCACCCATTTAGAATATTCAAGGTCCTGCTGTACCTCAACATTCCTAAGAATCTTGCCATTTACTCTAACTTTCCTACCAAGATTTTGGACCCACTTGATCAATACAACTCAGATCCCTTGTACCTTAACCTGCTCTACCTGCGTATAAGGTGGGGCATTGTCAAAAAATGTATTGTAAAGAATATGAAGATCAAAGCTGTGTAAAAATGTCAATAACAAGCCCAGAATATAATTAACCAATTCAATCAAGGTGAATTTCTGGAAATTATCTATCTATCTATCTATCTATCTATCTATCTATCTATCTATCTATCTACTTATCTATCCATCTATCTATCTATCTATCTATAAAACTCAAGTCAGTCCGCCTGCCGTCCGGCTGCATTTCTTCCTTTGATTCATTGCCACGCCCAATCCAGACGCTCAATCTCCGAGATATTTTCCATTTCGGTAGAGATTTCGCTTTTCGTTCTAAGTATCCGCTCCTCATTTCATTTTGTCGTGTTGAAGTACATGTTTTTAATCAAATCCTTCTCCCCCCCCCCACCCACCCCCAAGTACTTCAAAAATAAACAGGCTTCTCCATTTACATGTCAGCTTCCAACACACTTCGAAACAAAGTTGCAAGAGAGGAACACTGAACTTTTCACTGCTGCAGCAGGCAGGGGAGGGCTGCAATCTTACATTTGGGAACGGGCTCAGTTCCAATGGAGGAGACGGGTGCATGGTGCAATATTGGGTTGGGGGATCACACCATTGGGGGAGCAGACCCAACGGGTCTGCACTTGGTCTAGTGTATATATAAAACTCAAATCAGTCCGCCTGCCGGGCGGCTGCATTTCTTCCTTTGATTCATTGCCACGCCCAATCCAGACGCTCAATCTCCGAGATATTTTCCATTTCGGTAGAGATTTCGCTTTTCTTTCTAAGTATCCGCTCCTCGTTTCATTTCGTCGTGTTGAAGTACATGTTTTTAATCAAATCCTTCTTCCCCCCCACCCACCCCCAAGTATTTCAAAAATAAACAGGCCTCTCCATTTACATGTCAGCTTCCAACACACTTCGAAACAAAGTTGCAAGAGAGGAACACTGAACTTTTCACTGCTGCAGCAAGCAGGGGAGGGCTGCAATCTTACATTTGGGAACGGGCTCAGTTCCAATGGAGGAGACGGGTGCATGGTGGAATATTGGGTTGGGGGATCACACCATTGGGGGAGCAGACTCAACGGGTCTGCACTTGGTCTAGTTATATATTAAAACTGTGTGGCTGCCGTCCGGCGTCCGGCTGCCTTTCTACCTTTTGATTCGTTGACGGCTGCTCCTTCCTATCAGCTTCCAACACACTTCAAAACAAAGTTGCAAGACAGGAACACTCTGAACTTTTCACTGCTGCAGCCGGCAGGGGAGGTGCAATTGGAATTTTTTTTAAATCCACTGCTGAGGGAGGCAGGGGAGTGCTCGAATCTTACATTTGGGAACGGCTTCAGTTCCGTTGGAGGAGACGGGTGCATGGTGGAATATTGGGTTGGGGGATCACACCATTGGGGGAGCAGACCCAACGGGTCTGCACTTGGTCTAGTATATTCATAAAACTGTCTCCGTGGCATTAGAAGAATATTTCATTTTGCATCATATTTATCAAATGTGTCACTTGTTTAACCCGGTTTATATTTTCTTCCAAAATCTGAAATCACAAATGGATTTTCTAAGTGCTGGAGTGATAACACGCATTATGTAATGGTGGGTCGATGATGGAAATTAGTTTTTTAACAAGCTGAGGTTATGATGATCTGCCTAATAAGGTGGAAAAGTGGAGAAAACGCTGTTTTCAAAGGGGAATTGGATGCTTAAAAAGCAATCAAAATCTCCAAGTGTTAAGTGAAAAGACCAGGGGAATGGAAATATTGGATTACTCTTTCACAGAAGAGTGATAATAACTGAGAGGGCTCAGCGTCACCCATCCTTGTGATCCTCCCTTTTCATGGAATTGAATTGAGACGACACTTTAAAATACAGAACATTATTAATGATGCACAAACATTAATGTTTATTTCACATAATGCCTTCAGTTAAAACTGTTCAAAATTCCTAAAAATAAAATGTTCAAATTACATTGGTTTCTGACTCTGTTCTATGTGACAACCTGTGCATTTTCAAAATTTAAACATTGTGTAAAACATTATATGGACTTCACAGTGTCAGAATGTGGTCTTCGCTGAAAAATAATGCATTTTTAACTAACATTCTGAGACAATATGTTTATAAAACTCGTCATGAAGCAAACATCGACCTGCAGGAGGAACTCAGCAGGTTGGACAGCATCCATGGAGATAATGGACAGCTGAGGTTTTGATCAAGAACCTCTATGTGGAGTGACGCATCTATGGCTGCAGGGAATGGACAGGTAACATTTTGGATCGAAATCCTTCTTCAGACTCTTTCTCCTGTCTCCAAAGTTCCATCTCCTCCTGTCAACTGCTAGCGTGACGTCAACTGTCTTGACTTCTCCACTTGCTTTACCCATTCCAATTTCACTTCCTCTAAACCCACAGACCTCCGCTCACTCAGTAACAATCCCAAAGTTGTTATCAAACCGCTGACAAGAGATGTGCCTTTGTAGTCCGGCAGGCCAGTCTCTACCCTAGCTCTCAGACATCTCCTCATACCTACCTCCTGACATGACCCCATGGATGAACACTAGGCCACTAATGGTCCCCCAGACCATTACAAATTTTGTCGCCTCTTGCAGTCTCCCCTGAAAGAGTCTGCAGATAGATCCTGACCCGAAATGTCACCTATTCATTCCCCTCCACAGATGCGGCCTGACTTGTTGAATTCCTCCAGCAATTTGTGATTTGCTCAATATCCCAGCATCTGCACCTTGTATCTTCATGAATTCTTATATCCTGATCCATTTTCTATTTGATATTTGGAACAGTGGCCGTGTTTATTTAGCACATCACATACCTTTGTGGAAACTAAGACACAAGAGTCATTTTTTTGTTCTTGCTCAGAGAATTTACAATAAAATGCAAAAGTTTGAATTAGCTTTCTTCTGATTGAGTTTCCTCGTTGCTTGTTCATCGTCATCTTTTGGACACTGATCAACATCACCCAGCTGCTTAAAGCTACAGATACTGTGCAAGCTCCCGTAACTTTCTGAGTCACATGTTTGTCCTGTGGATGGAAAAGAAATCTCTTTTGTTTTCCATTTTGTGAGTTCCCTTCACTTAGTAATTTTTTTCAAAAACTGCGGTATACCTGTCATGTGTTTTATTTTTGAATAATTGGTTTCTGGCAAATCCTCAGGTGTATCAGCATATCTCATTTTTACTGTGCTCTGTCGATTCTGGTAAACACTGCATTTGGCATCTGACCAAGAGAAAGGCACTTCTGAGCAGGGCAATATCATATGTTCAAACGTTCAAAGCATAATAATGTCTCTTAACTATCTGAAAAAATCTAACAGGTTGGCAACTAAAACCCCTGTCCCACGGTACGAGTTCGTTCCAAGAGCTCTCCCGAATTTGCCCTGATTCGAATACGGAGATTTACGGTAATGGCCACTCGTCGGTACTCGGGGCTCTCGTGGACATTTTTCAACATGTTGAAATATCTTCACGAGTCTTCCCGTGCTTACCTGCTGTTAGCGAGTCTTCACGAGTACCTGCCGTTAGCGTTATGAGCCGCTAAGCGACGTCCCCGAGCTCCGACGTACCCGCTACGTTCATTCACCGTGCTTACCCCGAGTTTGATTTTTTTTAAACTCGGGAGAGCTCTTGGAATGAACTTGTACCGTGCGACAGGGCTTTAACATGAATTTCTGGCCCGTACTAGCTCAGGCAGGATTGCTGCACAACATGGAAAGGCAACGTTTCGGGTCGGGATCCTTCAGACTGATTTTAGTGTGGGGGAGAAGGCTGGAAAAGAGATAGAAACATATAAAATAGGTGCAGGAGTAGGCCAGTCGGCCCTTCGAGCCTGCACCGCCATTCATGGCTGATCATCCAACTCAGTATCTTGTACCTGCCTTCTCTCCATATCCCTTTAGCCACAAGGGCCACATCCAACTCCCTCTTAAATATAGCCAATGAGCTGGCCTCAACTACCTTCTGTGGCAGAGAATTCCAGCGATTCACCACTCTCTGTGTGAAAAATGTTTTTCTCTGTTAGCGGGGTGGAACAAAGCCTGGGCAAGTGATGGGTGGTTACAAGTGAAGGAGCTTTGCCTGGCAGATGGGTGGACAAACATTAAGGATGTAAAGGAGACAAAGATAGAAGAGGAGTAATTCAGCAGGGCAGGCAGAATTGCTGCAGGACATGGCAAAGGTTAAGGATGTAAAGGAGACAGGAGGGTGTCAGATAAGGAATGAAGAGTGAATTCTAACGCAAGGGGGGAGGATTATCGAGGGAGTGATATATATGACCTGAATCCCTCCTTTTTTTACAACCATTATTACAAATTCCATGATTTTGCTTGTGAAATGAAAAGCCTCAATGTTAATATTATAGTTTTGTTTTTAAATGTTTGTCCTTTTGAAATAAAGTGTACCTTCGTCAGAATCCGATTCCCTTTGCGGTCTTCCTAATATTTCATTTTCTGATGCCATCACATTTCTAATGAGGAAGAAAGTACACATCTTCCCTTTCCCTTTAATGTCAATCTCACCTCTTTCATGAATCTCAAAGCATTTATCTTTCAGCGCACTGAAACAGAAAGCAAATGCAATTAAATGTCAATTTGCCACTGAAGGAAGCTGGGTTCCTCTTCACTTCCAATGTAAATTTGTTTAATGGTTAGCTCTCTTTGTGTACTTTAATATTGTTTTGCAAGTCCCTCAATCTTACTGATACAGGCCCTTTGGCCCAACTTGCCCACACTGGCCAACATGTCCCAGTTACACCAGTCCAACCTGCCAGCATTTGGTCCATATCCCCGCAAACCTGTCCTATCCATGTATCTGTCTGACTACTTCTTAAATGATGGGATAGTCCCAGCCTCAACTACCTCCTCTGGCAGCTTGTTCCATACATCCATCACCCTTTGTATGAAAAAAATTCCCCTCAGATTACTATTAAATCTTCGCCTTAAACCCATGTCCTCTGGTCTTCGATTCACCTACTCTGGGCAAGAGACTCTGTGCATCTACCCGATCTATTTCTCTCATGATCTTATACACCTCTACAATATTACCCCTCATCCTCCTGCGCTCCAAGGAATAGAGTCCCTGCCTACTAAACTGCCTCTAGCTCAGACCCTCTAGTCCTGGCAACAGCCTTGTAAATTATTAGATTGCTTTAAACTGCATAACATTAAAGTTATGTATAAGGTAGGAACTGATTTACACCGAAGATAGACACAAAATGCTAGAGTAACTCAGCAGGACAGACAGCATCTGTGGATAGAAGGAATGGGTGACGTTTCGGGATCCTTCGGATAGAAGAAGGATTAAGACCCGAAACGTCGCCTATTCTATCTCTTCAAAAATGCTGCCTGTCCCACTGAGCTACTCCAGCATTTTGTGTCATTTCACGTTAAAGTTGTGCTACAAAAGCATTGAGTATTTTACCAGCAAGTACTGGAACTAATGTGGATTTTGTTTGGCATTCCTTGGCTCTCCATTCTGGAAGCTGTGTTGACAGTGTCCCCAAAAAGGCAGTATCGAGGCATCTTTTCTCCAACCACTCCTGCCAAGGCTGGGCCAGTTGTTACTCCAACTCTTAGCTTCACACAAGAAGAGGAAGAGGCCATTGTATTCATGCAAGCAACAAGGTCAATTAAAAGTACAGCCCATCATGTGATTTATTACTCAGCAGAGTCCAACATCCATTGATCAATAAGTATTTTAACTTTCAATGAAATTTAAATTTAAAATAAAATACCTGGATAGGTCTTCCAGTTACAGGGTTCATTATGCCATTAGCTGCTATGATCATTGCCAAGCTAAAATTTGCTACCCTTTCTGCGTGTGAAGAAACAGGTATAGGGACTCCTCCAACCACCATGTAAGCATCTCCTATCGTCTCTACCTTTGCAATTTGGATCAAAGATATTTAATTAATATCATGTTATCAGTGAATTTGCATTATATATGTGACAATTCTTCTGGTATGGTAGATTTTTTTATTTTTTTTAATTTATTTTATTTATTCCAAACAAGTAAAGGCATTAAAGACATTAATAGTAACAATATGGAAATTATCAAACAATTGGACATTACAATCAATATTTACAAGCAATGAAAAGAACAAAAAGCAAATTTCCAATGTCCAACTCTGTGTCTGTACAAGCTCGAAAAGGAGTGAGAAGAAGAATAACTTCTTAAATCTCACCCCTTTTCCCCAACACTTCTACCATATTTAAAAATCAATTAATTAATAATAATAATACTACCCCAGGCAATTTCCCATAATACCTACAGACATATATATACATACAACTATTATACACATACAAACTTCATATATGAAGTAACCAAACATAAGTAAACAATTGCAAAGCAATAGATAAACATTAACCCCCACTTGTCAACCATCCCCTCCATCCCGGTACCCCTTGAAAATTATTTTTTTATATATCATTTTTAAATGATTCATGTTTGTACATTGCTTTAATTCCTCGTTCAATTTGTTCCACACTCCTACTGCACAAACCGCAATACAAAAAGTAGATTACACATTAACGAAATGTTAACTTCATGCAGGAGAGTATTATGCCCCTGTCCCACTTAGGAAACCTGAACGGAAACCTCTGGAGACTTTGCGCCCCACCCAAGGTTTCCGTGCGGAGGTTGCAGGTGGTTGCAGGTAGTGGAAGCAGGTAGGGAGACTGACAAAAACCTCCAGGAACCGCACGGAAACCTTGGGTGGGGCGCAAAGTCTCCAGAGGTTTCCGTTCCGGTTTCCTAAGTGGGACAGGGGCATAACCCTTTAGTTGAACAAACAGCGTAACTACCATCTATTACCGCCTTCCTACACGCCCATTGAATGAAGAAAATTGATACCTTGTAAACATCATGGACTGTAGTTAATCTGTCAAACTCCAGGTATATGGTGTTGAGCATAACCACAATCTGAATTGGTTCACATTGAGCGCACATACTGGTAAACTCCACAACATCACTGAATAGTACGGTGCACTCTTTAAATTCACCTAGAGTAGAACATTCAACATCAGTAACAATCTTACTCAATTCTCAAAAAAGGCGTTACTTCAATTTATTCACGAATGAGCATGGACGCGGCACAATGGCGCAGAGGTAGAGATGCTACCTTACAGCGCCCAAGACCCGGGTTCGATACTGACTGCGGGTGCTGTACCAACATTGTACGTTCTCCCTGTGACAAAGCGGGTTTTCTCTGGATCTCCCGGTTTCCTCCCACGCTCCAGATATACAGGTTTGTCGGTTAATTGGCTTCGGTAAATATTGCAGATTGTCCCTAGCATGTAGGATAGTGACCTTGCACGCCACCCAAGGTTTTGGTCACTCTCCCTAATGGTCGAAAGTGGTTTCTGCGTGGTCGAGGCTTCATCTAGGTTGCTGCTATTTTTTCATCATGATTAAAACCGGCCTCGACTATAAATAGGTTGCCGTTTTAAAAATCGATAATTTTTTAGTCGAAGCCGGTTTTCTTTATAGTCGAGGAAACATAGAAACATAGAAATTAGGTGCAGGAGTAGGCCATTCGGCCCTTCGAGCCTGCACCGCCATTCAATATGATCTTGGCTGATCATCCAACTCAGTACCCCGTACCTGCCTTCTCTCCATACCCCCTGATCCCCTTAGCCAGAAGGGCCACATCTAACTCCCTCTTAAATATAGCCAATGAACTGGCCTCAACTACCCTCTGTGGCAGAGAGTTCCAGAGATTCACCACTCTCTGTTTGAAAAAAGTTCTTCTCATCTCGGTTTTAAAAGATTTCCCCCTTATCCTTAAGCTGTGACCCCTTGTCCTGGACTTCCCCAACATCGGGAACAATCTTCCTGCATCTAGCCTGTCCAACCCCGTAAGAATTTTGTAAGTTTCTATAAGATCCCCTCTCAATCTCCTAAATTCTAGATAGTATAAACCAAGTCTATCCAGTCTTTCTTCATAAGACAGTCCTGACATCCCAGGAATCAGTCTGGTGAACCTTATCTGCACTCCCTCTATGGCAATAATGTCCTTCCTCAGATTTGGAGACCAAAACTGTACGCAATACTCCAGGTGTGGTCTCACCAAGACCCTGTACAACTGCAGTAGAACCTCCCTGCTCCTATACTCAAATCCTTTTGCAATGAAAGCCAACATACCATTCGCTTTCTTTACTGCCTGCTGCACCTGCATGCCTACCTTCAATGACTGGTGTACCATGACACCCAGGTCTCGCTGCATCTCCCCTTTTCCCAATCTGCCACCAGGAAGGTTTTCAACATATGCGTGGCATGTGGTAGGAGTTTGCAGGTCACCTCGACCTTAATTATTTTTTGGGTGGCGGGCAAGGTCACCAGAGGTTGCTGTTTAGGTCTCCACAGTGGCACAGGGGCTTTAGTGTACAAGGGTGATCGTTGGTCAGTGGGACTCTTTGAGCTGAAGGGCCTGTTTTCATGATGTATCTCTAAAGTCTGAAGTCTAAGGTTTTCTCCCAAACACTCAAGCCATGACTGGGCCAGTTGTCACTGGGATACTTACCTTAATAAGAGAGGAAATAAAGACCATTGTACTCATATAACCAACAAGATCAATTCAAAGTATGGCCCATCGTGTCATTTATTACTTAGCAGAATCCAATTTTTATTGATCAATGCATTTCACCTCTTAATAAAATCCACTTGGTTCATTTTCTCGCTGATGACATTGAACAGACCATGTAAATAAACAACTCACTGCCTCTCTGCAATCACCATGAATGGAAATCACCCAGGGAGGTTCCCTGTATCAACAATGCTCTCTTGGCAAATTATTCCTCAAAATACTCCATCCGTAAACAAATTATTCCTAACAGTTTGTCCTTTTTCTTTTGTAATAACTATTCCAAAGTTACAAAGAACGGGCAAGCGATAGATCAAATAACATGCCTGCATTTCTGCCACATTCCGTTAGGATAAAGAATCGTTTGTAATTACATCATTATTCGTATCTCAATGCAAATTTTTTTCATAAGCATCTGAATAAAGAAATAAGATTAGTATGGAATGAGCTGCCAGAGGAGGTGGTGGAGGCAGGAACAATAAGAACATTTAAAAGATAATTGGACACGTACATGGATAGGAAAGGTTTTGAGGGATATGGGCCGAATCTTCTATTGATTTATTGTTTTGTTTATTGTCACATGTACTGAGGTACAGTGAAAAGCTTTTGTTGTGTGAGGCAACAAATGCAGGCAAATGGAACTAGCTTTGATGGGGCACCTTGGTCGGTATGGACAAGTTGGGCTGAAGGGCCTGTTTCTGCACTATCTATATATTTAAAAGTCTCATCTTGACCACTTCCTGTCTGCGCTGTATATTATTTTAGAGAAAAAGCTACCATATATCGTCCTCCTCCGCTGAGCATCGATTTAAAAAAAAAAAGTTATGAGTGTTTAAAAAAACCTTGAGATCCTCTCGCCTGTCAATCACCGTGACAAAGGTAACGCCCCTTCCGAGGGGGGGCTAGGACTATAAAATCCCGGATGCATGAACATGACTCAGTCACTCTTCAAGATCATGAGGGAGACGCCATGACTCTCATTCTAGGCTGTGAATCAACTGAACTGCGAGTCTGAAATGTACTTGCAATAAATGATTTGTTAGCCCTTAATGAAAATGAATTAGTTGTTTGGCCTGCCCTGTGTTTGAAACTGCAATGGAAATGAAATGAAAATGCAATGAGCTGTTTGGCCTGCCCTGTGCCTGAAACTGCAAAGGCAATGGAAATTAAATGAAAATGCAATGAGCTGTTTGGCTTGACCTGCCCTGTGCTTGAAACTGCAATGGCAATGGAAGTGAAATGAAAACACAATCAGTTGTTTGGCTTGGCCTGTGCTTGAAACTGCAATGGAATTGGAAATTAAATGAAAATGCAATGAGCTGTTTGGCCTGCCCTGTGCTCAAAATGAAATGGAATTGAAATGAAATGAGTTGTTCAGCCTGCCTGAAACTACTAATTTCAGCCCACAAGGCCCCTATTAGCCGAGAAACCAGTCCCCTTTTCCAAAATTACCTGTATTAGGCCAGGAGGAGCATATTGGCCCAATAGGCCCATACCAGGCCAGGAAAAGTCCAGAAAAGGTGTCTTTCACTGAGATTTTTTTTTAAGAGCCCCTTCGGCCTATCAGGCCCGTACTAGCCCAGGAGGAGTCCCTTCTGCCCATCAGTAAGTATTCCCCCTGCCAGTATTAAACCTCACCCCAGTATTTTTTCCCTCCCTTTATTTGCTCCCTGTGAGATCCAGGCTGTGACAGACTCCTTCATTGCTGTGATCTGCAGAAAAAGATGAAAAATGTCTAAAATTGATTCTCCACCCTCTCCCCCTTCTCTCTGGCAGAGTCTCTCACCTGTTTTGGGAAGAATTTCTGGCAGTTTCCGAGCTGCCAGCCCACCAGGCCTGAGTGACTGAGCTGCCAGCCCAAGAATCCATTCGGCCCACAATGTCCATACCAGCCCTCCAGTCCCTTCGGCCCACAACTCCAATACTAGCACTCCAGAAAGCCCCCCACTGGCCACCAATATTGGAATTGGTGGAGAGGTGGAATATTGCATTGGGGGACCAGCCCTCCCATGTGAACATGGGACCCAACGGGTCCCACTTAGTCTACTATGACTTAATGGGCTTTGGGAAAACTAAACCAGTGAACTCTAGTGTAATTTGCTCCCCAGCTCTTGAAGTATGAAAATGTCATTAAAGAAAAAGCAATGACTGCATAGACATGTTTGATTAATGACGACCTAGTGAATGAAAAATGCTCATTAAGAATGCCATTACGTCCAAATAATTTTATGTGGTGCATATATATCTTAATTTTGTATCTTAAATATACAGCAATGTTTATTAACATTACTTGAATTGGGTTATTATTACCCTTTTTGATCAGTACTCCGCAGTCAATATGTTATTTTAATATTAATTTTAGTTTCTTTAAATCTATTCACCTGCCTCAACTCTTTTGCCTTCTTTGAGCTGATTGGCCACATGTTTTGGCAGCATTGCATAGAGCAATGCTTCAGTTTTCTTCTTTTCTTCCCTGAGATGCTTAGAGAGAACTTGCAGTTCTTCTTTCTTTCTTTCGAGCTGATTTGATAATTCCATTTCAGCAAGCCTCTGCTGATTCAGCAGGATGAGATCTCTGGTCACATCGTGAGAGGCGATATCTGCAATGTGCATATGCCTTTCTTCAAGCTCCTGAAAACTGCGCACCAGAGGAGAGCATAGATACAACATGCATTGAAATTGTTCCATCCACACCATTTGACCTGAAAGAAAATTTAATGTTAGAAACACTCATTCAATTATTTTGCAATAATTACACTCCAGTGGTTGACACAACGCTCCTTGCTTTGACCACCTTTGGGTACATTTCTTCCAGATACATTTGTCTAATAACTGCAACTAAATCCACAATATAAAAATAATATCTAGAAAATGGACTGACCTTAGGATTTCTTTCCTTTCCAGTTTTAAACCAGTCTAACATGTTTGGTCAGCGTTTGGACACTGGTGCTCAAGAGCATGATTTTCTTTAACACCAGGGTACCCAGCACAAACTTAATCAAAACTCCCATTCATAATTAATACTAATTTACAGTTAAAAGACAAATTTGGTGACTGTGAAAGTATTAATATACTTCATTTCAGATCTATAATGCATTGGTCATTGCACCTTATATCCTAATTTATACTAATATTAATAATAATAATGTACTTTTATACTAATAATGCAAAGGTTGTAAGAAGATGATAACTTTGATTAGTATATCAAATTGGACAGAAAACATTCTAAGCTTAAAGCCCGTCCCACTTGCGTGTCCTTGGCACGCTAATTACGCAACCGTCCCCCGAAGGTCGCGCGTAATTTCATGCGCCCGCACAGCCGTCTGGAGCGCGTGACGTCATTTGAAGATGGATACAAAATGCAGGAGCAACTCAGCGGGACCGGCAGCATCTCTGGAGAGAAGGAATGGGTGATCTTTTGGGTCGAGACTCTTCTTCAGTCTGAAAGAAGGGGCGGATCCGGACCGCAACGGCTGTGAGCCCCAGGCCAATCTCGGCGATCATTTGCCTGCTTCTGCTGCTGTTTTGTGCCTGTTCCACTTTGGCCGTCAGTTACGCGACAGGCCGTTGGCGCGCAAAGACGTTGTTCGCTACAAAATTTCGGAACGCCGCGCGATACCACGCACAACTACATACCCCTCCGCGCTTCTCAGTGGGACCAGCCCCGCGCGGCCACACGATGCCCGTGCGCCTCAACGCAACGACGATGTCGTGTAATTTGCGTGCCAAGGTCACGTAAGTGGGACAGGGGCTTTAGTATTGGCATTCTGCAATGTTGGCTTTATTGTTTTGGATGCAACATAAAATCTCTTTTTAGCTTAAGTTTTTTAATTAGGTCATATTAACAACTTCCATCTATTTATCACAGTAGCATCATCGTGAGATGTCCCAAAACCCTTCACAAATTCAGGTAAGGGAGAGTAGATGTCAAGGAGCCATGGGTTAATGAGGAAATGATTTTTGGCCACTAGCATTAAATGAGCTATGGTATCACCCATCTATTGTATATCTCTTCCCACAGTTTCCCTTTCACTAACTTGAACAAATATCAAGTGAGGAGCATATTGAGTGGCTGATATTCTAGCACTCGTTTGTGGACAGTGATGCATTTCCACCGCAATGTTCAGGAGAGGATATCATGTTGGTGGAGATTATAAGTCATTGGCAGTGGTAAGCCATAGATAATGGCTCTGAGTGCAACACAGGAGCATGGCAAAATAGGAAAGCAGGTGAGATACAGAGGCGAGGACAGGAGGTAGACACAAAATGCTGGAGTAACTTAGGTAACAGGCAGCATCTCGGGAGAGAAGGAATGGGTGATGTTTCAGGTCGAGACCCTTCTTCAGACAGACGAGGGCAGGATATGTGCAACACAGTTTAGACAAGTTAGAATGTAACCCATTCAACAAAGCATAGCAATAACTTTACCTTTATAACTAAATTTGGTGATTTATTTTTCAAGCGAGTTCTTTGATCAATATTGTTTGATTTTAAAAGTCAATTTACCTTAAAAAAACCTCAGTTACACACAATTATTACAGACATCCTTTGAGTCATTTTCAGGTAAACATGTTGTTAAATCACATGAGGGATTATACAACTCACTCTGACCAATTCTCACATGCATAGACTCATTATAAATCATTCCAGATTTATTATCAATTCATTGAATGTAAAGTCAATTGTAGCTATTCCCCTGATAAACCTCATTTTAAACAACATTTTAATATCAATCTAAAACTTTAGATTTATTTTTAAAATAGCTATATGTAATTGGGTGGTGCAGTGACACAACTACTGCCTCACAGCCCCAGCGAGCCAGGTTCGATTCTGACCTCGGGTGCTGTTTGTGCGGAGTTACATGTTCTCCCTGATGCTGCATGGGTTTCGTCCGGATGCTCCTGTTTCCTTCCACAACCCAAGGACATACATGTTTGTAGGTTGATTGGACTCTGTAAATTGCTCCTAAGTGTGTAAGGCGTTGGTGAGAAAGTGGGAGAACACAGAACTAGTGTAAATGGGTGATTGATGGCTGGCAAGGACACAGTGGGCTGGAGGACATATTTGCATGCTGTATCTCTAAACCAATCTAAACCAAACTCAACTCAATGTCCAATGGACATTCATAATGAAAGGTCAACTTCGTGAAGAGTGATATTGTGAATACAAATGAAATATTGTCAAGAAATGGAAAGTTGATTGAATTAATGAAACTATTATCACATATGGCATGTCACAGTGAAATTCTTTGTTTTGCTCCACCAGTACGCAAAGAGTTGCCACATATAGGGTGCTGACAAAGTGTTCAATGTGCTCCCAATGGTGACAGGAAATTATAAATGGAGTTGATGAGTCATAGAAGTGGTCCAAGGGAACACGACCATGTGTGAAAATGAATAGTAGTCACTATTGGAGGGGAACTATCTGCATGCAGCGGTAGAAATGAAGCTGTGCACAGGAAGATCCTTGCAAATGGCCAGTAGAAATAAATAACTTTGTGAAGTGGTGTCTCTGGTAAATCCAGATTTATTTTTCCTGTTACATTTATCATGCTAATTATAGTTAACCTTCATTGTCCCTCATTTCAGGTGCTACTTATTTTTCACTCACCTTTTACTTCCAGCATTGGACAATGCTTCCATGATTCCGGCATCATTACCCGTTTTGTTCTGAGCCGAAATATGCTATTAATGAATTTCTGTATGGTTAAAATTTTGAATGTTACTTCTGGATGAACAATGGTGAAATATGCATCAAGCTGGATGTTCATTGTTTGAAGACCTGGGATTATCTTCTGTATACTTGTCCCTGCTTGTTTCACCCTAAGCTTAAGAGACAAGCAAAATATTGACATAAAATATTCCAATAGTCCATGTATAATTTGTACTGATTATGCATGTTAATAGCATGTTAATAGATGCTGTTGAATTAAATATACTTTGATTACAAGAAATTAAAATCCCCAATATGATTTTTTTCAGTAGCTGGACATGATGATACATTGGATCTTGTAATAAAATCAACTGGCACAATGTAAAGAAAATTTTATTCAGTACATTATTTGCAGAAAATTTGCAGAATGGTGTCCGATTAGGAAAAGGGGAGATGCAACGAGACCAGGGTGTCATGGTACGCCAGTCATTGAAAGTAGGCATGCAGGTGCAGCAGGCAGTGAAGAAAGCGAATGGTATGTGAGCATTTATAGCAAAAGGATTTGAGTATAGGAGCAGGGAGGTTCTACTGCAGTTGTACAGGGTTTTGGTGAGACCAAACCTGGAGTATTGCGTACAGTTTTGATCTCCTAATCTGAGGAAAGACATTCTTGCCATAGAGGGAGTACAGAGAAGGTTCACCAGACTGATTACTGGGATGGCAGGACTTTCATATGAAGAAGAACTGGATAGACTCGGCTTGTACTCGCTAGAATTTAGAAGATTGAGGGGGGATCTTATAGAAACCTACAAAATTCCTAAGGGGTTGGACAGGCTAGATGCAGGAAGATTGTTCCCGATGTTGGGGAAGTCCAGAACAAGGGGTTACAGTGTAAGGATAAGGGGGAAGTCTTTTTGGACCGAGATGAGAATTTTTTTTTTCACACAGAGAGTGGTGAATCTGTGGAATTCTCTGCCACAGAAAGTAGTTGAGGCCAGTTCATTGGCTATATTTAAGAGGGAGCTAGATGTGGCCCTTGTGGCTAAAGAGATCAGGGGGTATGGAGAGAAGGCAGGTACAGGATACCGAGTTGGATGATCAGCCATGGTCATGTGCAGGCTCGAAGGGCCGAATGGATCTACTCCTGCACCTATTTTCTATGTTTCTATGAAAATAAAAACAGACCGTTTTGGACTTTATGCCAGTGCAGGCTTGGTGAAAGAACTTACGAATTTAATCCCATAACCATTTTTCCCCAGGTTCCTGCAAATGAATCCTTTTCCAGTAGGTGTACAAATGCACTTTAGAAGTTCCCTGGAATTTTATTCCACCACTCTCACACCACAATGGTGTGACAATTATTTTTGTCGTTTTAACTCTAGTTATAAAGTCAATTACATTCTATCTATCTACAGCTACCGATCTCTCCTGAAAATGCAGTTCTTCTCCACTGACCATATCAAAAACGTTCACAACTTGGACATCCACATTTGTACGCTTCTTAAATTTCTCTTTTCTAAGGAAACTGTCATAGCTGGTTCAATACGTCCACATAATTCAAGGTATACATCCTTCTCTCCCCAATGATCTCGTATTTCCCTGTTAGACCTCTCTACATTCAGCAATGGCAGAGCACTAGAGGAGATCTTTGCTCAGGGCAACATCTGGTAAATAGCCCTGAACCTCCTGCACAACTGAATCTCCAGGTTCTGGGACTCCAAATCAACAACTGTTTGATGCTCTTAATTAGATTCAAGTCAAGTCAAGTTTATTTGTCACGTACACATACGAGATGTGCAGTGAAATGAAAGTGGCAATGCTCGCGGACTTTTGTGCAAAAGACAAACAACAAAACAACCAAACAAATTATAAACACAATCATGACACACATATTCTTTTACATAATAAATAATAGAAGGAAAAACGTTCTGTAGAGTTAGTCCCTGGTGAGAAAGGCGTTTACAGTCCGAATTGCCTCTGGGAAGAAACTCCTTCTCAACCTCTCCGTTCTCACTGCATGGCAACGGAGGCATTTGCCTGACCGTAGCAGCTGGAACAGTCCGTTGCAGGGGTGGAAGAGGTCTCTCATGATTTTGTTTGCTCTGGAGTTGCACCTCCTGTTGTATAGTTCCTGCAGGGGGGTGAGTGAAGTTCCCATAGTGCGTTCGGCCGAACGCACTACTCTCTGCATAGCCTTCTTGTCCTTGGCAGAGCAATTCCCGAACCAGATGGTAATGTTCCTGGACAAGATGCTTTCCACCGCCGCTGCGTAGAAGCACTGTAGGATCCTAGGAGACACTCTGAATTTCCTCAATTGCCTGAGGTGGTAAAGACGCTGCCTTGCCTTACTCACCAGTGCTGAGGCGTGTGATGACCATGTCATATCCTCAGAGATGTGGACTCCCAGATATTTAAAACAGTTCACCCTATCCACAGGATCCCCATTTATACTCAATGGAGTGTACGTCCTCGTACACTCGATTCCACCCAATTTATAGGCATCAATGTCTTTAGAAATGAAAGGTGACAATTTTGAAGAGCTACATTTCAAAAGATATGAAAAGTCATAGAATCATACAGTGTAGAAAGAGGCCCTTTGACCCAACTTACTCACACTGACCAACATGTCCCATCTACACTAATCACACTGACCTGTATTTGGCCCATGTCCCTACAAACCTGTTATATCCATGTACAAATGGATCCCAGTGTTGCTCAATTACAATTTAGTTTAGTTTCGAGAAACAGTGCGGAAATATGCCCTTCAGCCCACCGGGTCCGCGCCGACCAGCAATCCCCGCACCTTAACACCATCCTATACCTACTATGGACAATTTTTACATTTACCAAGCCAATTAACCTACAAATCTGCACATCTTTGGAGTGTGAGAGGAAACCGAGGATCTCGGAGAAAACCCACGCAGATCACGGGGAGAACGTACAAACTCCGTACAGACAGCACCCGTAGTCAGGATCGAACCTGGGTCTCCGGCAGTGCATTCGCTGTAAGGCAGCAACTCTACCGCTGCTCCACCGTGACTGCCCCCAAAAGAAAAGATTGTGGACCAAAGGGCCTGTTCCTGTGCTGTATTGTTCTATGTAGAAAGGTTGACACATGAGACTGCAGTTGCTGGAATCTGGAATCTCCACTTTGATAACCCACCTCCTGGTCGAAGACAATGTGAAAAGGAAAACAGTCACAAAATGTCTTGATCTCTATCCATAGCTTATCAGGATAAGCTGGTTCGAACCCTCTTAACACTCTTCCTATAAAGAAAAATATAAAGTGTGATCCCACAATCTATATTCAAGCCACTGACATAAATATGTTATGAAACCACTTGGATTTATTAACACTTTCTAAATTAGATAATCAGTTATAAAATAAATGGGTGAAACTGACAAACGTTGATACAATTTTACATCTTCAAATTTTTTGCAACGAAGTTTTACACCACGAGGAAACTGAAGTTTTGCAAACACATTAGTTTTAACTCCTCGTGTTGCTTTACATTATCTGTACTGGTTTTGGAAATGGTACATATATTACCTTTTCCAGGAATTGTTTCCCAATGGCTTTCCTGGGCAGTGGATCCACCGATACAATTAATGTTTGTAGCATTTTCCAATTCCTGAAACATGTGGTCTTGTTGAATATACACTTAATACATTTGTCATTTATTTTTATCTGCTTATACATGAGGTACAAAAAAATCAATAGTCTAACATTCTGCAACTATATAGTTAATCTCCCCGTCTGCAACAAAATATTCAAACTTACAACATACTGTATTTATCTGTAGAAAATTGTGATTTAAAAAATACATAAGAAGTGGGAGCACAAAGGTCAAATTATTTGACAAGGATCCAAAGATCCAGACTTCTGATCTGAAAATAGGAACGTGAATCAAACCCAAACCCGGGTGAAGTGAAATTCAAATATTTGAATAGGTCCAGCGTAAAATAATTAGCATCCTTTTTGGCAGCGATAAACCAGTGAGAATGTTGGATGCCACATCAGCACCATTGATCTCCATGAGATAAGGACGTTTGTCATCCTTACCTAACCCTACAAACTGTAAATTACTCCTAGCCCATCGATCTTCTCGACCGAATGAAGAGGCTTAGAAGACCATTGTTCAACAGGTGGCTATCAATAGATGAAAATGTTGACCATGCCATCAACATTGGCAAAGATGTGAGAGAATAATAGAAAAATGAATTCAAATGACAGATGAGTTACACAAGCACATTAGATCACTGATCAAATTGGCAGATTGTATTAAATGTCTCAAAGCAGGAAAGGAAATTAAAGACACGGGAGTTTAAGTTAAAATCCCACAGCTTTGGGTCAAGGGCAGTTGGAAGCTTTATTGTGGATGCCAGGATGAATTGAAGACAAATTAGGGCAGTAGAAAGATCAGGGTTGGAAGAGGTTATAAAGATGAGGTGAGATGAGATCACAGAAAGACCTTTATATGTAAAGATGTGAATTTTAAACAAAGCATTGTAGATTAGCAAATACAGGTAAAATGGTACATGGATTCAGAGAGATGTGGGATATAGGCCGCAAAAATGTGGATAAACTGAAATGTGGAGCAAATGTGACTGCCCATAAACTATAAATGACATGGATAAGGCTTACGGTGATAAAAATAGAGCATCTATGTCACAAGTGGAGCGAAGGTCAAGAGCAAGTCAATTTAATTGTCATTTCTGGGGTCCCGAAATGCCCCTTCTTCAAAGACCCCGACACAACATAATTCGAGCATAAACATCCTTGTTCAATAAACATACCACTCTCCCCCCCCCATCAAAGTCAAAGCCCCCCCGATGGCGATTGTCCCGCGGCCATTAAAGCCAAATCAAGGTCGGACCGGGACAGGTAAAATGGTCGCACATGGATTTGGAGAGTGATGTGGGATATAGGCCACAAAAATGTGGATAGCCCTGAAGCCGCGGGTGGAGAAATGTTGAGCCTCCGACTCTCCGGTAAACTAGCAGCAGCAAATCCACCGCTCCACATGGATAAGCCCCGTGACGGCGACGGTGTGTAGCACCAAAATCGGAGGCCGCTCCTCGTTGAGGTGAAGGCAGACAAGGTCGGGTCTCCAGTGCAGGGAGAGATTTACAAAGTCCCACCCCCACCCCCGACACACCCCCAACATTATAAAACACAGAGAAGATTGTGGAGGCCGCTGCTGGCCCCGCGCCGCCACCAGTCGACCCTCTTTATATAATAGAAGATTGTGGAGTTGACCATTCAGCACCAGAATTTAACAGGATGGAGAATTATGAACAAACCGACAGTGCTTGAGGCACTGGATGGAGTTAGTGGGGTTTTGCATGAAGTTTCCAACTCAACTGAACATAATGGCTTTGGTCTGTCCCTTGTGGAGAATAGTTCGGGTGCATTCTTCAGGGACTCAAAATTTAATTTGGCAGCACTGTATCAAACAATTTGAGAACATACCACTTGATCTGTCTGTTGTTCACTTTCTTTGCCTGTATCAATCAGATGATGTGGTGTTGCAGCCAATTTGCTATGTTGTTCCTCAGAAGGGAGTGGTTTTTGAGTAACCAAAAAGACAACATGTTCCTTTTTACCAGTTCGCTCCTCTTCTTCCATTTGGTTCACTAACTCCATTGTGACTTCACTGTTAAAAAAATCCTTTGCTACTGCTCCAATTATCCCTGTTGAATGTAAGCAGTAATATTGTGGTTATGTGTTTTCATGAATAAAACTGGCAATTACTCAGAATAATGAAAAATTACATTAAAAATGTAAATAAACAAAATTAATAATAACATAGGGCCACAAAGATAGGTCACGGTTTTAGGTTTATTATCACATGTACTGAGGTACAGTGAAAAGCTTCGTTTTGCATGCTGTCCAATCAGATCAAATAATGCTATCCATAAATACAATAAAGTATAATGAAAGAGTAGCAAGGATTTTCAGCAAGTTTTAGGATAAATAGTCAGAACCTCGCTCCCAGGGTGAAAATGTCAAAGGCTAGAGAGTGCAGCTTTAAGGTGAGAGGGGCGAAGTTTAAAGGACATTAGCGGGACAGGTTTTTTGTGCACAGTGGGTGGCTGGAATGTGCTGCCGGGAGTGGAGGAGGCAGATATGATAGTAGTGTTTATGAGGCTTTTAGAAAGGCACAGGGTGTTCACTAAATGGATGGATATGCATCATTTGCATCAGATTCGTTTTTCTTGGCGTCATGTTCGGCACAGAAATTGTGGGCCGAAGGGCCTGGTCCTGTCTGTACTGTTCTATGTTCTACGCGCATATCCCGGTTCAAGAATTCTTAAAGGTGTGGTCTCACCAGAGACCTATCTATTGTCAATCTTTACCCTTGTAATCAAATCCTCTTGCATCAAAGACCAATGTATCATTTGGCTACTTAGTTGTTTGTGAAGAAAATGGAATGTATATTTCACAACTTTATGACTGATATGACTTTATGAGGTTGGATCGGTGAGGCCTATATTCATTATTTCGAAAGATGAGAAGGAATTTCATAGAAAACCATAACATTTTAACATTAACTATAGAGAGATTGGATAGGCATGGATTATATGCCTTGGAATATAGGAGGCTGAGGGGTGATTTGTAGAGGTGTATAAAATCATGAGGGGAATGGATAAGGTGAATGGATAGAGATTTTTTCCCAGGATAAGGGGAATCAAGAACAAGAGGACATGGGCTTAAGGTGAAGAGGCAAGATGGGTCACTGAGGGGCAACTTTTTCACTCAGTGGTGGGTATATGGAACAAGCTACACGACGAGCTGTGAAGGAAGGAACTGCAGATGCTGGTTTACACCATAGATAGACACAAAAAGCTGGAGTAATTCAGTGGGACAGGCAGCATCACTGGAGAGAAATCCTTCTCGCCAGAGTTGCCAGGGGAGGTAGTTGAGGAAGACACTATGTCAATCATATACTGGTGAATGAAAATTTTGCACTGGTGCCTTGCTAAGGTTGGTGTCAAGGAAGATTATCTTACAAAAGTAGAAAAGGCTCTGTAATATATTTGTTGTTGTCACTGTGGGTCATAAATTGAATTGTTTTTACTTATTTCTCAGCACTAATTACACTCCAAAAACAATTAAGAGGAATTGAATTTGACGTTCGTAAGGTCATGTCCTTGTAACATTTCAATATACATCACATACATTTTCAATTGTCATTGCCTGAGCACTTCTCATTTAGTTTTGATGTGGAGATCCAACTATTGTAAGTTGTAAGTTATAATTGAAATGATGATATGATTGCTTTGTTTTATCATTTACGAAAATATCTAGAAAATCTTGCAGATATTTCTTCACAATTTCTAACAGGACTTGGCAGTGGACAATAACAGTTGCCCAGTTAAAAGTTCATAAAATACTCAAATGGTTTCTATTTGTTTTGTTCATCAAACATTTTTCTTGTTAAATTCTTTCATTGCTTTATTAAATTCTTTTTTTGGATCTAGGCATTGATGGTAAAGCCATATTTTATTGTCCATTCCTAACTGCACTGTAGTTTAGAGATACAGCATAGAAACGGGCCATTCAGCCCACCAAGTCCGCACCAACCAGCAATCACCCATACACTAGCTCTATCCTACACACTAGGGACAGTTTATAGAAATACTAGACCAAGTGCAGACCCGTTGGGTCTGCTCCCCCAATGGTGTGATCCCCCAACCCAATATTCCACCATGCACCCGTCTCCTCCAACGGAACTGAAGCCGTTCCCAAATGTAAGATTCCAGCACTCCCCTGCCTCCCTCAATGGATTAAAAAAAAATTCCAATTGTACCTTCCCTGCCTGCTGCAGCAGTGAAAAGTTCAGAGTGTTCCTGTCGTGCAACTTTGTTTCGAAGTGTGTTGGAAGCTGATAGGCAGGAGCAGCTGTCAACGAATCAAAAGGCAGAAAGGCAACCGGACGGCAGCCGGTCGGATGGCACGAGAGTTTTATATATTAATAGATAGATAGATAGATAGATAGATAGATAGATAGATAGATAGATAGACATAGACAATAGGTGCAGGAGGAGGCCATTCGGCCCTTCAAGCCAGCACCGCCATTCATTGGGATCATGGCTGATCGTCCCCTTTTCAATAACCCGTGCCTGCCTTCTCCCCATATCCCTTGACTCCACTAGCCCCTAGAGCTCTATCTAACACTCTCTTAAATCCATCCAGTGACTTGGCCTCCACTGCCCTCTGTGGCAGGGAATTCCACAAATTCACAACTCTCTGGGTGCCAATTAACCTACAAATCTGCATGTCTTTGGAATGTGAAAAACAGGATATTTGTGCTGCTACTGGAGCATCCAGGAGACTAAAAAAACATGGCTAAAGGGCAGTGGAATAACATAGACATGGTTATCAGTGCTGTGAGTCGAGGTCCAATGACTTTCATACAATGCTGGAAGAATTGTCACAATTGTACATGTATGGTCAAGGTCACTGAATGTATCTTCAAATACCACCATCACATAAAGCCCTATATTTGCTTTCCATACTGTGCAATTCTCCCCATTTCATAATTCACCAGCCAACAAAACACATTAATAAACCCTCCTATCTGCCATAGTATGCACTGCTTCTTCACAGGCATGATATTCCCTGCAACCCCCATCTCACACACACACTGCCATCCATTCCAACTGTCCACCACCACATCAGTAAAGTTAGCTGCCCAACTCACGAACATGTTCCTGACTTTCTTTCAATCGCATTCAACCAGTGGCACCAAAAGTTAACTGGCGCTGATTATCAATTAGACGAAACTGCAGCTGACATCACTTGCACTCGGCAACAAACTTTGGGGCATCACAGTGGTGCAGATGTAGAGCTGCTGCCTCACAGCACAGCAGACCCTGGTTCAATCCTGACTGTAGGATCACCGAGTTCTCAGTGATTTGCCAAATCCAATAGTAGCAATTTAAAACTTTTTATTCAAGCACAACAGTTATACGGCATCAGACCAAAGCATTAAATTATCTGCAGACCTTAACTAAAAACTGAACATACCATGTCTAACAAAACAAAGAAACTGTGGAACTGTAACTAAAGGACTGAAGACAGAAAATGACAAGAGACAAAAGAAACTGGACTAACACTATTACAGAACAGGCACAGAATACCCTGCTGAAAAACAAGCTTCCTTATCTATATAGGGTCTTCTTATTTCCTTGCGTATGGCGTGCTCAGCTTAAAGTTGAAGGTCAACTTGTTCTATCTGATCTATTTGTTTCTGCACGTCGGGTTGATCGCGTTAGTCGAAACAGGGTGGACCACATGAAGATTGCAATCTCCCACTCTGAATGAGAAAGTGGGATGACCTAGTGTGAACAGGAGATCAATGGTCAGCGTGGACTCAGTGACCCGACGGGCCTGTTTCCGTGTTATGCCTCCGATAATGGTGGTTAAAAACAATCAACTGCAGGTGTTGGTTTACCAAAAAAAGACACAGAGTGCAGGAGTAACTCCAGTAGAGATGTTGCCTGACCCGCTGAGTTACTCCCGCACTTTGTGTCTTTCGTATTCAGATAATGGTGTCTGGATTTAAGAGAATTAAACAGAACCAGGATCAACGTGCGAGAATGAAGACGCTACTGTAGTTCTCAGTATCCTGTCGGCAGGGTATTGTACAGAAATAGCACACCCGTCAGCTCACTGGTTGATGAGGTTTTCTTCAAAATCGACAGATAAATATGTTAGATTACAGATAAAGGCTAATGGGTGTGAGCCACATATTGCTTGCTGCATCGAATCTCACACCTGCAAGCCTAAATGTAAGAGTAAAATTTAGAAATATTTGTTTAGATAATTGCGTGATTATGTATTATGGTGGTGAGTTTCTTTGGTATTGTATATATTATTGCAATAATCGATTCAATTTATTTTTGTTCAAAAAAAATGCCTGCATGTGATGACAAGGAGCATGGAGAGGTCCAGCCTCAACACCATACGTGAATCTTTGCAGAAGCTGTTTCCTTCCTGGTAAGCGAGTCGTGGTCGTTCACATGCGTGACGGCCCAAATGTGTTACAGCGTTTGCCGGCTGCTTTCTCCGCTTCCTTTACAAGCCTAGCAGCGGTCAACCAATATCTGAGTATAAAGAGAAAGGTCAGCCAAGCTGACCTCAATTCTGTGGGTTACATTGCACAACAGGATTTGCAGATTGCCAGAATAGCCCACACCCTTCTCATTAGACAATAAGACATAGGAGCAGAATTAGGCCATGTCTGCTCCGCCATTTGATTATGGCTGGTCATTTTTTTCCTCTCAACCCCATTCTCTTTGATCCTGTGCTCCACCAATCCTACTCTCCGATTCAAATTATTCTCCTATCTCCCACATGTCCACACAATTTCAACCTTGCAATTTCCACAATCCTCAGTCTTCCAAAGATCAGGGTACTCCAGGGAACAATCAAACACCTTCTCGCAATGAAAATGCGCTCCAAACACACATAATCAGGCACAACCACCACTCCTACATCAACCTCAATCATTCATTTTATATCACATTCAGTAACTGTACAGTTTCAAAAGCAAAGCACAATATTTCAATCTAGCTTCCAAAATTTAAATCAAATACAATACACAATCTACAGTAAATACAATGCAATACACCATAAACTGCTACTTCATAATGTTGTCCACAGTGATGGAAATGGGGGGGTACGCAGGGGTACGGCGTTCCCCTAGTTTTCAGTTTCCAGCTCGGGTTTAATGAGCACTGCAGAAAGATTCGAGCCGCTTCTCACTTTATTCAACTCAGACGAAAACGATTTGTTAACTGCCACTGTTAGCGCTTGTTAACAGTCAGTAGTTAACAGTAGTTATTCAATGTGTCATCGATACATCGATCCACATTCTTCAGTAAATGTAATTGTGTTTTAACACCGAGTCCCTTTGAATAAAATTCAAGGGAGAATTTCTTAAACTCACTGTCAGGGCTACCGGAACGCGAGCACGGGCTCAGGTAAAGTCACGCTATTTTATGATTCCACGTTATTTTATTTGCCTCCCAGCCTCCGTGCCCCTCTGCGGTTTCCCTACTGCCGGCACTCTCCCCATTCCCCGCTACACGCTCTCTCCCTGCTCCCCGTGTTCTCCCCGTCCTCGCTCCGTTTCCCGAGCTCCTGCTCCCTCCCCATGCTCTCCCCGCTCACTGCGCTCTCCCTGCTCCCCGAGCTCTTCCCGTTCCACACGCTTTTCCCGTTCCCATGCTCTCCGTGCTCCGCCCCCTCCCAAAAAATGATGTATTTTGGGAGGTTTTTTGGAGAAAGGAGATGTATAACATGTGCACATTTAAAAAATCAGGGTTCAGATACACAAACCTTCAAAAGCAAATGATATGCTACCATTTCAAATGGGAAATAATGCTTTAGAACCTAATAGAAAACTTGTATAAATCGTTGGTTGTGCCATAGTTAGAATAATGTGTTCAATTTTTCTGGTCCTTCAGCTAACAAAAATAATGAATAATTAGTCTGAGTTAGTCAATTAGTTAATGGTGCAGTAACGCTTGGCTAGTAGTCACTGTTGAATGGTATTGGATAAACTAGTTATGAGGGAGAAGGATGAGTCAGAAAACAAGGCTCTAAATTTAACTAAACTTTGGGAAAGTGAGGCAGAAGAGTAGACTATGCAGATCATTGACAAACAATGTCAAATGTTCCAAGATCTTCTTGACCTGTACATTTTGAATTGAATTGAAATTATTTGTCATTCAAAAATGAACGAAAAGAAATGAATGTTATCCCTAACAACTAAGTTCAGGTAGACAGTAACATGGATAAGGGAGAGCCAGTGGATGTAGTGTACCTGGACATTCAGAAAGCTTTTCATTAGGTCCCAAACGGGAGATTTGTGGGCAAAATCAGAGCACATGGTATTGGGGGTACGGTATTGTCATGGATAGAAAATTGGTTGGCAGACAGGAAACAAAGAGTAGGAATTAACGGTTCCCCTTCAGAATGGCAGGTAGTGACTAGTGGGGTGCCTCGGTGCTGGGATCGCAGATATTTACAATATATATTAATGATTTAGATTAAGGAATTAAAAGTAACATTAGCAAATTTGCAGATGACACAAAGCTGGATGGCAGTGTGAACTGTGAAGAGGATGCTATGAGGATGCAGGGTGACTTGGACAGGTTGGGTGAGTGGGAAGATGCATGGCAGATGCAGTGTAATGTGGATAAATGTGAGGTTATCCAATTTAGTGGCAAGAACAAAAGGCAGATTATCATCTGGATGGCAGGTAGACCAATGCTGGAGTAACTCAGCGGGTCAGGCAGCATCTCTGGAGCAAAGGAATGAGTGACGTTTCTGGTCGAGACCCTTCTTCTGTATGGTGTCAGATTAGGAAAAGGGGAAGTGCAACGAGACCTGGGTGTGCTTGTACATCAGTTACTAAAAGTAAGTATGCAAGAAACATCTGGCAGTGAAGAAAACTAATGGCATGTTGGTTTTCATAATGATAGGATTTGAGTATAGGAGCAAAGAGCTCCTTCTGCATTTGTACAGGGTCCTGGTGAGACCACACCTGGAGTATTGTGTGCAGTTTTGGTCTTCCAATTTGAGGAAGGACGTTCTTGCTATTGAGGGGGTGCAACGTAGGTTCACGAGGTTAATTCCCGGGATGGCGGAAATATCATATGATGAAAGAATGGAACCACTGGGCTTGTATTCAATGGAATTTAGAATGATGAGAGGGGATCTTATAGAAACATAAAATTATTAAGGGATTGGACACGCGAGATGCAGGAAACATGTTCCCGATGTTGGAGTCCAGCACCAAGGGCCACATTTTAAGAATACCGGGTATGCCATTTAGAACGGAGATGATGAAAAACCTTGTCACCAGAGTGTTGTGAATTTGTGGAATTATCTGCCTCAGAAGGCAATGGAGGCCGACTGATTGGATACATTCAAAAGAGAATTAAATAGAGCTCTTAGGGCTAGTGGAATCGAGGGATATAGGGAGAAAGCAGAAATGGGGTACTGATTGTGGATGATCAGCCATGATCACATTGAATGGCTCGAAGGGCCGAATGGCCTACTCCTGCAGCTATTTTCTATGTATCTATGTAAAACGCTGGAATAACTCAACAGAACAGGCAGCATCTCTGGAGAGAAAGAATGGGTGACGTTTTTGGTCGAGACCCTTTTTCAAACTGATGTCAGGGATGAGTGGGACAGGGATAGAATGCAGTCGGAGACAGTAAGACTGGTGAGAGAACTGGGAATGGGAGGGGATGGGGAGAGGGGGAAAGCAAGGACTATTCTAAGTTAGAGAAGCTGGGGTGTAAGCTATCCAAGCGAAATATGAGGTGCTGTTCCTCCAATTTGCGCTGGGCCTCACTCTGACAATGGAGGAGGCCCAGGACAGAAAGGTCAGATTGGGAATGGGAGAGGAATGGCGTGAATTCACAGCTTTATCCTGCGCTACTTAATCCAAGGGCGAGCGAGCGAGCGGACAGACGGGCGAAAGCAACGATCATAGAGTGGAAAAGATGACATTTTGGGTCGAGACCCTTCTTCAGACTGAGTTTGGGGAAAGAGGAACAAGAGATATAGACGGTACTAAGGACAAATGAATGGAAGATATGTCTATATCTCTCGGTTCCCTTTCTCTTGACTATCAGTCTGAAGAAGGGTCTCGACCCGAGATGTCATCTATTCCACTCTATGATCATTGCTTTCATCCGTCTGAGAGAGAGAGAGAGAGAGATGCAAGAAAGCAGCTATGACATAAAATACACAATAAACTATATTATAAATACACAATAAACAAATTATGCATTCTTGTACTCTTACATGGGTATGACTGCACATTAAAAAATCCCCCCCCCCTTCCTTCCCAACCTCAGCCTCATGGACCTTAGAGTACCCCTAGTTCCTAAAACCCATTTCCATCACTGGTTGTACACACCAATTAATTGGTTTTCCATTATCGAAAATTCCTAGGACAAGTTTCAAACAAGTTTCCAACACATTAGTAAGCCTCTCTCAGATAAATCTTCTCACAAAACAAAGGCAAAATTCGTAACACCTAGCAAGTCTCCCACACAAGTCTATCTTATCCTATCTTATCAGAGGTCCACCCATGCTTTTTAAAGCGGTAAACACACTTCGAATCCAGGCGGGACCACCTTCTCAAAAGAACAAGCAAACACAACACAGCCGCAAATGACCTGCACTTAAACACTTGGATTCAAACAAGAACTAATACAGTTAAAAATACAAGAGCAGAATCGCATTCAACAAGAAATAATACAGCTAATAGTCATAATGCATTAAATCACACTATTTTAAATTACACTGGATCACATAATTCAAGCAAGCAGTTCTGACAATACAAGAGCAGAATTAGTAACAAAATCAGTTACATTGCAAGAACAGTACATTGCCAGAACACAAACAGTTACATTGCAAGGACAGGATATCACAACTCAGATAAGGCAGAGCAGTACAATTTAAGCAAACAGTTTTTTTAAAGAAAAGTATTTACACAATTCTAAGCAAGTCATTATGTTATACCGTTATATACAATTACGGAGCTATTTTACATTTTTACAAGATCTACATGGATATTCAATGTGAACAGCTCAAATTTAGAGACATTTCAAAAATGTAGATCACAGTTCAGTGACTTAATAACCTGGAATGTGGGAGGACACAGGAGTACCCGGAGAAATTGCAAGTGGTCAAACACCATGCAGACAGCACCTGTAGACAAGATCGAATGCAAGTCTCTGATGGTGCAAGGCAGCAACTCTACCATTGCACCACTGTGCAGCAGAATGCTAATGTGAGTCGGGCTGGACAGAAAATGCCACGTCTTTATGCTTACATTAGCTGATACAATCTTTGCTGAATTGTGCCAATAGGGTGATCGCGTTCAATAGGATGATCGCGTTTGCTCGCTGAATTTCATCAAAAGTAAGGCATTATTAACTTACTTTTGATGAAATTCAGCGAGCAAACGCGATAATTCCCGATATTTTGGATCTTTAAATCTCCACGGCAAATGTCGGCTGTTCACTTCCGCTGTTTTCCACCTTCAGTTCCCTCTTGTAATTACCTTACTTTCTATCTTTTTTTTTGCCTGAAAATTTAGGTCGCTGTGCTTCACGGTCACCCCGACTAGCACAGAAAATTTCAACTCAAAAATCGGCCGTTTTCCATGTTTTTAACGGGTGGGAAAGTGCGTGTTTCCCCATTCACTAACATCTACCGATGTGACATATGTCCTCCAGTTAAAATTTTCGGTCACGTGAGGGGGGATCTACGCTCATTTGACATTTGGTGAAATCACCCTATAGTGCCAAAAATAATCTTAGCGGACAATTCATTCTTACCGGGGACAATGGGATATAATCCTCTCCTATCAGAGTAATAATGCAGAAACATGGAATTGTCTTTGTTTTTTTCCACCCTGAAGGATGGTGCGTTCATCTCCTAATAATATGAATAAAAAGAATTAATGCCTAATCACCGTCTGATTGCATTTATTAATTGCACTAATTTCACTATCTTTACTCCAACATTACACACAGTAATAAAGTCATCCTTGATCCTGAGAGACTGTTTAAGACTCAATAACAGCCAACTGTCTCATTAATGGATTTCACCTGATTTACAATCCAAGATTGATTTCAGCAGTGGGGTGATGTTTTTGTGTGGGAATTAAAATATGATACGTTGATCCTTCTCAGTGAAAGATATAAATATTTGGTCTGAGAATATTATTGGTATTCCCATTGCACACAAATTAATGATATGTCAAATCTTAACTGCTTACTGTTCAACAATTGACAAGAAATGTTATTATCTTAAGTGTACTTCTCAAGTTGTATTCAAACATAACAATAATGGATTTGATTTAATCAACTAAATGTGACATTTGTGAAAATCCATTACCATTTTACACAGCAACTAACTTCATAATTTGTTTACCCTATTTTTTAATGCAATCTTGTTCCCATAGGGACACGTCCAACTAATTTAAATCGGTGAAACGCAAGTGCATTGGATGGGAAAAGCTGGGGTCAGTGCAGAGTAAGACTGTTGCAAACCAAGACATTGGATCTTAAAGAGTACAGAGCACAAATAAATCTACCTATAACAATACAGGAGGCCATTTAACCCATCAGATCACTCGGCCAACTGACAGCAGATCAGATCCATCAAGCAAATTCCCCCCTCCTTACTTCCCAACTTAGCATCTCTTAGATGCCGTTCATGTTCCCTTTCATTATTTTTGTTACTTTCCAACAATCAATGAAAACCCACGCAGGTCACGGGGAGAATATACAGGCAGTAAACTCTGCACAGGCTGCAACCGTGGTCAGGATCGAACCCGGGTCTCAGGCACTGGAAGGCAGCAATTCTACCGCTGCGCCACCACGCCATGATATTTAATCCTTTTACACGACATCCTTACATGTAAAACAATTATTAACTGCAAATTCATAGAAAATATTTTAGCAATATTAACACATTCTGCAAATTGATTTATTCATTGCAATCCTAAAACTAAACGTTAATCCTGTAGCAATAAAGTATTTGTTAAATAAACTTTTTCAATAAATATGCAAACTTTCTTTGCCTTCTATTGATACCAAACAACAACAGAAAGATTCATTACACTTGCCTGATAGGACAACGAGAGGTAACTGTGTAACGGATCAAGATTCTCGATGAAGTCAATTAGGTTTCCACCCAGAGTACGTAGCATGCGGTCGTATCCAGACCTTTTGCAAAATTCAAAAAAATGCTCCCCAAACTGTTTCAGCAATATTTCCGGCTCTATATCTGGGGATCACAATGAAATAAAACATGACCTGGATAAAGCAGCAACAGACTTTCAGCACCAACTTTGTATAATAATATCTATGCAAAATGTCTAAAGGCACTGAGAGGTACGAGGGGATTAAAAAAAATAGATTTAAATGAAATAGGGCAAAGTAAAGAAATAAATCCCGAGTCATGGATAGAAAATCTAGGGAGGTGAATCTTATACAAGAATAGAAGAAAGAAACAAGTGCACCACTCAAACCCTCAAGATCAAAGGTTTCTGTAGGATGCATTGCCCCCAAAAAGGCAGCCAGTTTCATCAAAGACCTACGATTTCACTTCTACTGTCAGAGAGATGGTATAGGATCCTAAAGAACATAACCACCATGCTTAAGAATAGCTTCTTTCCAGCAACCATCAGCTCTTGAATACAACACACTAACCCCAGCAGCTATGAACTTGTATAGACTGTCTTTGTTTGCACTGAGGACTTTGTTTTTTGCTTTAATATTAAGGTTGTTAATTTATTGATATTTTTATCATTATTTATTATCTGCATGTATTGCACTTAAGAGGCCGGTTAAGCAGCGACAAGTAATAATTTCATTGCTCCTTTGTTGGTACATATGACAATGTAATCATCTTGACTGTTCCATCGTTCAATAAGGTCAATGATGATCTTTTACTTTTGGCACCACCCTCCTGCACTAATCCCATATCCCTTGATTCTTTTAACACCTAAAAATCTATTGGATCTATGTCTTTAATATATGTAATGCTTCCACAACCCTCATGAATAAGAATTGCTAACATTTACTATTTACTTTTTACTATTCTTTTGGCAATGTCATTTGCACCAATTTGATTCATTCATTGCTCATTATTCTAAGTTCGCTCTTCTGGGTGAGATGCTAACTGCATTTCGTTGTCTCTGTACTGTACACTGCACATTGCCAATAAAGTTTGAATCTGAATCGGAATCTGAATTGATACAGCCTAATCCAGGAAACACAGATCCCCGTAAGAACATATCGTGCCCCGTAAGAACTTTGTACATTTAATGAGAACACCTCTCATTCATCCGAGCTTGAGTATGGACACTGTCTACTCAATCTCTCCTCAGTAAACAAATACCCTATCCAGAAATCAACTTGTGGAACTTTGTTACATTTTCCCTGTTGCAAGTAATGTTGTCTTAGCCAGAGAGACCATGCTCAATGGAAATTTGAGGTTTCAAAGGACTTTGGAAACTGAAGAGAGGGAAAATCAAAGAGGGGAAGTTCTGGAATGGAGCCAAACAAAATGGGATATTGTTGTGAACATTGCATTCGATATTGGGAAAGGGGGTAGGATGTAGAAAGACATGAGAAAACAAAAGATGACAGAAACATAGAAAATAGGTGGAGTAGGCCATTCGGCCCTTCGAGCCTGCACCGCCATTCAATATGATCATGGCTGATCATCCAACTCAGTATCCTGTACCTGCCTTCTCTCCATACCCCCTGATCCCTTTAGTCACAAGAGCCACATCTAACTCCCTCTTAAATGAACTGGCCTCAACTACCTTCTGTGGCAGAGAATTCCAGATTCATCACTCTCTGTGTAAAAAATGATTTTCTCATCTCGGTCATAAAAGACCCTTGTCCTTAAACTGTGACCCCTTGTTCTGGACTTCCCCAACATCGGGAACAATCTTCCTGCATCTATCCTGTCCAATACTTTAAGAATTTTGTAAGTTTCTATAAGATCCCCCCTCAATCTTCTAAATTCTAGCGAGTACAAGCCGAGTCTATCCAGTCTTTCTTCATATGAAAGTCCTGACATCAGTCCAGGAATCAGTCTGGTGAACCTTCACTGTACTCCCTCTATGGCAAGAATGTCTTTCCTCAGATTAGATTAGGTTCATTACATGCTTATCGTGTTTTTAATTAGTACATTTATTCATCTCTGTAGTTGTTAAATGTTGCCCAGTTACTCCTTCATATTACAGAGACCACGTCATAATTTGCTGTAGCGGTGTGCTGTATTATTAGACATGCTCCTGCACATCAAGGAACTGAAACTTTCAGTGGGAAACATTCTGAACATGCTGATTAACAATTCCAACAAGTGCAGACAACTAAGAATGTAGACAAACTGAAGGATTGCAAAATTAATAGAGCAAATCAGTGTAAACTAGAATGGTAAAAATCAATGGCAAATCAAGTACAGACAGATTACATCAGAGACAGCAAAAGTGTGAATGGTTAAAATGGCGGATGTAAACTTTAAAACCTAATGGAATAGTTATTTTTCAAATGCAAATTGGTTCACGAGTAATAATTAAAACATAACATCTTGTAAAGGATAAACAGACTGAAATGGCCTAGCTATTTTCTGTGACTAATGGAGTTCATATCTACCACACCTGTATGTCAAGTGTCAGTGTTCTTCAACAGTAACTAAACCACAGGATGCAATTTTGCAAAGTTCATAAGGCATGAGTTTAACTTGGCAATTTATGGGTTTCCATGTTTAACAATGAATCAGCCTGCATCTGATATTTATGTGACATTCGTCCATAAACAGCAGCATGTATTATTGGCCTCATTGATATTTTCATTGCCATGTATGGATGATTGTAACTTTTTTAGGAAGCATTTGCACAACTGTTAAAAAATATCAATCATCGCACAACCCAGCTTCTCCAGAACAAAGCATCTCCCCAAAGATGATGTTTTAATGTTTCCATTTGAAAATGCATAGAATAAAAAACTAGTTTTGTGATAGTGCGTGTGAGAACTGCGGGATCTCTAGGCCCCTTTTCAAAGACCTGAATTTAAATCTTAGGAAGTAAGGATTTTCCTCACAATGTCATCTCAACTACATACTCTCCCCGACTCAACTAAGGGTTACCTTCCACGGACCCTTGCGTAAGTCTGATGTGACATAAGTTGGAAATGGAAGTACAACTGGAAATATACTATTTCACCTGGTCTCCACTTCGGAGCTTCCACATAGTCTACGTGGAAGCTCCAATGTGGAGACTAAGTGGGAGCTCCAACGTGGAGACTAGGTGGGAGCTCCAACGTGGAGACTAGGTGGGAGCTACAACATGGAGACTAGATGGGGAGCTCCAACATGGAGACTAGGTGGGAGCTCCAACATGGAGACTAGGTGGGGAGCTCCAACACCGAGCTTCAACATGGAGACCACAAGGGAGCTTTGACGTGGAGATCACAAGGGAGCTTTGACTTGGAGACCAGGTGGGCATTAGTGTGCTTAAACAATTGCTTACGTAAGTGCAAGTTTATGTAAGTCGCCTTTGAAGTAAGTTGGAAATGCCTTCATTACATTTATGGTTTTTAGGAACAAATTCTGCCATCTAATGTGCTACTTAAGTGATAATTTACATTAATTATGAAGTTAGAAGTGCAATGTTGCCCAGGTAGTGTAACAATAATATGGAACGTACCTAATAATTTGCACGCTTCCTCAACTAATCGTAGTGTATTATCATCAGAATAAACTTTAAAAGTCATGAAAGTGTCCGGGACTCCAGCTGCTATTCTGTAAAGACAGGAATGTTAGTTGGAAAATAAAATTACGATACATCGGTTTCATAATTATTCGCATCTCTATGATTGATAAAGCAATCACAATTGTTTCTGTACTCGTAGAGACAAGTGCCTGCACAAGAAATCTCATGGGTTCCACACAGTCTCACAGCCCAGGGAACAATGCTGCCTGGTGGAATGTTAAACTTTCCCACTGCAATCTTGCGTAGAACACAAAATGCTGGAATAACTCAGCAGGTCAGGCAGCATCTCTGGAGAACACGGATGCATGATGTTGGGGATCCATGTCTTCCAAAGATGCTGGCTGACCCGCTGAGTTATTCCAGTACATTGCTTTCCACACAAGCTTTTACACTGGCCCATTTGCACAAGCAGTTACCTTAGGAAGACCATAGAAATTGAGGTTGTCGCAGTGAATCAACCAAACTAGTGATATTCATAGCTGCAAGTACTGTGCTAAATATACCACAAAAAGTAAGGTTTGCCTTTATATTAATTAGTACCATTCAAATTTAAGATATACCATTAAATCTGAAGCAATAAAAAAAACTAGAGGACTCAGCGAGAGGCAACATCTGTGGAGGGAAGGAACATACGACATTTCAGGTTGGGATCCTTCTTTAGGCAGGAGAGCAAAGCAGGAAAAGGGAAGGGGGAGGTGAGGCAAGGCCTTGCAAGCGATAAGTGGATACAGGTGAGATCACAATGATTGGGAGATGGGTGAAGAAAGTTACGAAAGTTAGAGGTGAAAAGGAGACAAAAGGATATCAGAAAGGAAGAGCTGTGAAATATAATGCCGGAGGGAAGAATATGAGTGGAATGGGAAATACATGAGGGGAAAAGAGAGGGGATAAAAAGGAAATATGAGACTTGGGGATGGGGATAAGTGTCCGGAAGAGGGGAAAGAAGCAGGATGATTTGGGTGTTGGGGATGGTGGGATAAATGTGCATGCACTGGGGTGGAGGTGCGAGCAGGGTAAAGAGAGGGGGATATGATGGTATGACTCGAATTTGGAGAATTCAATGTTCACACCATTGCGTTTTAAGCTACCCAAGCAGAATATGAGGTGCTGTTCTTTCAGTTTACTCGTGGCCACACTTTGGCAATGGAGGAGCCCAAGAAGCAGAAAGGTTAGTATAGGAATGGGAAGGCGAGTTCAAATAGTTAGCAACCAGGACATCCAACGGGCCTTGGTGGACAGAACGCAAATGTTCAATGAAACGGTCGTTAATCTATGCTTGCCGTCATCAGTGTAATGGAGGCCACATCCAGACCATGGAATGCAGCAGATGAACACTTGCTCATAGATGCTGCCTCACCCGCTGAGTTTCTCCAGCATTTTTGTCTACCTGCTAAAGATAAGTGTGGGCTTACTTTGAAGGTGAGTGTGGCCATTTAGTTAGATAGCCTATCTTGCTTAAACTAATACAAACAAAAAGTATCTATAGGGTGTAAGCAAAAATAGTTGCAACTTCTTCTACACATTCAAAATGCTGGGTATCGCTGTGTTCTAATCCTGAAGACTGAAGACTGACTGCAACAACCAGGTTCAGGAATACCTACTTCCCCACAGCCATCAAGCTATTAAACCTGGCTCGGACAAAACTTTGATTATTAATAACACATTATCTGTTATTTGCACTTTATCAGTTTATTTATTCATGTGTGTATGTATTTATATTATGGTATATGGACACACTGATCTGTTTTGTAGTAAATGCCTACTATGTTCTGTGCTGAAGCAAAGCAAGAATTTCATTGTCGTATCAGGGACACATGACAATAAACTCACTTGAACTTGAACTAATCAATTTTAACAAGATCATCAGGAGTAGTCTGAGTCCAAAACATTTTGTGTGCTTACAAAGATTCTATTTACAATCAATGTTTTATTTCTATCATGTCAAATTGAACATAGAACATAAATTGAACAAATTTAACATTGAGTGATCGTATAACTTTAATAATCAATACTGTATATCTAAGGCACGTATTGCCTTTATACTTCTGAAAGTGCAATCCGTTGTTTCCTTCGAATATCATTTAGATATAAACATGGTAGTTGGGCAATTCTTGGTTATACTTTGGTTTGGGCAAGAAGAAAAAAATGACAAATTTAGCAGAAGAATTATCAGAAACTACCTCAGTTTCTCCCATGCTTCTTCTCCAAATGATTGGATGATGGAAGACTTCAAGCACGTGTTAAAAAACCCATACTATAAAAAGAAACAATAGATCAGTCAAATCATCGCTTAATGTAAGATAGACACAAAATACTGGAGTAACTCAGCGGGACAGGCAGCATCTCTGGAGAGAAGGAATGGGTGACATTTCGGGTCGAGACCCTTCTTCAGTCATCCTATCGCTTAATGAAGTTCAGTTTCAGTTTTGTTTATTGTCACGTCTACCGCGGAACAGCGAAAAGCATTTGTTGCGTGCTATCCAGTCAGCGGAAAGACAATACATGATTACAATCGAGCCATTTACAGTGTATAGATACATGATAAGGGAATAATGTTTAGTGCAAGGTATAGCCAGCAAAGTCTGATCAAGGATAGTCCGAGGGTCACCAAAGAGGTAGATAGTTGTTCAGCGCTGCTCTCTGATTGTGGTAGGATGATTCAGTTGCCTGATAACAGGTGGGAAGAAACTGTCCCTGAAACTGATGGTGTGCGTTTTCACGCTTTATACCTTTTGCCTGATGGGCGAAGGGTGAAGAGGGAGAGGCCAGGGTGTGACTGGTCCTTGATTAGGCTGTTGGCCTTGTGGAGGCAACATGAGGTATAAATAGAGGCTATAGGCACAAGTGACTTCAGATGCTGGAATCTAGAGCAAAAAAAATACTAAACGAGTGAGGAAGTATCTGTGGAAGGAATGGACAGACCACGTTTCTGGGTCGACTCGGGACCCTTCTTGAGACTCATTGACACAAAAGGTTGTAGATGCTCGAATCTCAAGGAAAGACAGACTACTACAGTAGAAACTCACGGTCCAGGCAGTATCTGTGGCAGGAAATGGACGGGCGACGTTTTGGGTCGGTGCCCTTTTCCAGCAATGTTCCTTTGCTTAACCTATCTTCGTATTAAAACTTTGTTTTATATTTACATTGGTTGGGATCACTATATTTCAAGGGAGAAATAATGTTTTAAATTCTCCTTTTTTAACTCAACGTTTTCATGTCAGAAGCCACGACGCTTCAATTCCCTTTCCTCACGCAGTTTCTTCACCTCGATCGGGAACCTATTTTCTCCTGAACATCTCTAGTCATTTTTTTTTAATGTGTGAAAACGTTAAGACGGTTTGTAGTCACACTAGAACGTGCTATACTCGCTAGAATTTAGAAGATTGACGGGGGATCTTATAGAAACTTACAAAATTCTTCAGGGGTTGGACAGGCTAGATGCAGGAAGATTGTTCCCGATGTTGGGGAAGTCCAGAACAAGGGGTCACAGTTTGAGGATAAGGGAGAAATCTTTTAGGACCGAGATGAGAAAAACATTTTTTTCCACACAGAGAGTGGTGAATCTGTGGAATTCTCTGCCACAGAAAGTAGTTGAGGCCAGTTCATTGGCTATATTTAAGAGGGAGTTAGATGTGGCCCTTGTGGCTAAAGGGATCAGGGGGTATGGAGAGAAGGCAGGTACAGGATACTGAGTTGGATGATCAGCCATGATCATATTGAATGGCGGTGCAGGCTAGAAGGGCCGAATGGCCTACTCCTGCACCTATTTTCTATGTTTCTATGCAATACAATATATGCGTTGCATAACTCCGCCGTCTGCGTTGGTTTTTGAACTGACCTTTACAACATACTGCGCTTTTACATCAGAAAGTTGCCCGAGAGGAAATTAACCTTCAATGTTTGTTTCCGCTGCTCGCCATTTTATGGTGAACTTTCCATGCACGCATAGTTTAAAATGTAACTTTGGAACAGAATCAAATAAAGAATTTCAAAAGCACGTTGTCAGATATGACCTGCCCAGATATCTTATCTGCTTGTAGTAGTAATATGTGTAATTCTTTCCAGAGAAATGAACCACAACACTTAACACAGGGCAAGTCTGTACCACTTTGCACACACGACGTTGTGATATGACCCATATATATATATATATATATATCTATATATATATATCTGCAGACTTACATACAGCACTTTGAACAACAACCTCCTACTGCCAATGTCGCGGAAGTCGCTCCCTCCCCACACACACACACAATACAATTTGCAGCACACACAATTCATGCAAAAATAAAAATAAGTGACCTCTCTTGGCAAGTGGACACTGGTTGAGAATTAATGAGCGAAGTCGCCTCCGGACGCTCACGGTCCGGTGAAGTGCAATGTTGTACACAACACAACACTTACCATCTTTATGCAAGAGAGCAGGATTTAAGTCCATCCACTTGGTGATTTGCGGGACCAAGAGGCATCGTGTTGCGGGCACGCTGGCTGCTTGGTTGCAAAATGTCACATCGTTGCACCTGTAATTAACTGGTGCAACGCGAGTCAGTTTCCAGTAGCGGAATGGAAGCAAGCGCCAGACCGCTGGGGTTTTCCTCACTTTGCACTCGCCCGCTCGTTCGCTGGAGAGTTGCAGTGGAGTTTTGCATCAGCGGATCAGGACGCCCTCTGCTGAGCATCTGGGATTGCAGTCAACCCGGCTGCATACAATCTGCATCCTTGGCAGATCGAAGATGGAGAGCAAAAATGGAGAGGGAGCGTTAAGGGCCTGTCCCACTTACGCGACCTTTACAGGCGACTGCGACTTGGTCCTCCAAAATATTCCAAATGGAATTTAAACTGGAGGTGGTGAAGGTCGCCGACATTTTCAACATGCCCATTTTCTATGTTTCTATGTTTAAAGGGAAAGGCTCCATAAGTCACTGAATAGGATGATCTCACGAAAGGTCACTGGAGCGTAGATCCGCACCCACGTGACCAAAAATCTCAAGTGGAGGACATGCTAGACATCCGGTACATGTTAGTGAATGGGAAAACACGCACTTTCCCACCCGTTAAAAACATCGGAAACGGCCAGTTTTTGAGCTGCAATTTACTGTGCCAGTCGGGGTGACCGTGAGACACAGCTACCTAAATTTTCAGTCCAAAAAAAAGATAGAAACTAAGGTAAATTAAAGAGGGAGCTGAAGGTGCCAATCCAGCGGAAGTGAACAGCGGACATTTGCCGTGGAGATTTAAAGGTCCAAAATATCGGGAATTATCGCGTTTGCTCGCTGCATTTCATCAATAAAGATAAAAAAGTCAATAATGCCTTCCTTTTGATGAAATGCAGTGAGCAAACGCGATAATTCCCGATATTTTGGATCTTTAAATCTCCACGGCAAATGTCCGTTAAACATTTCCGCTGGATTTGCACCTTCAGTTCCCTCTTGAATTTACCTTAGTTTCTATCTTTTATTTGGACTGTAAATTTAGGTAGCTGTGCCTCATGGTCACCCTGACTGGCACAGTAAATTGCAGCTCAAAAACTGGCCGTTTTCAATGTTTTTAACAGGTGTGAAAGTGCGTGTTTTCCCATTCACTAACATGTACCGGATGTATAGCGTGTCCTCCACTTGAGATTTTCAGTCATGTGGGTGCGGATCTACGCTCCAGTGACCTTTCGTGAAATCACCCTATACCAAATATTTTACTGATATTGGACTCTACAGAAGGCTCACAGTGGAAAACTGGGAACTTGGTGTCTAACAATAACAAAATAGACTAGTGGAAAGACAAATGGATAAATTACATTATGGCAATGGACGTTAACATAATAACAGTGAAAATAGAAAAAAGGTAAATAAGAAAACATGAATGGTAATGGCGATAAAACAAAATTCTTTCATTTAGAGAGCTCATCTGGGAAAGATTCATATTCAGAGAGATTCAAATAATGAATTACTAACCTAATTTCTGAATCAGTACATGAATAACAAACATGAATACGTTTATATTATCAAGGAGAGATAAATTAAATTTGAAGAAAATATAATCAAAAATAGTTCTCTATTAAAGCACAATCTAGAGGGTTTATCAGAGCATTGAATTTAAATAAACTAGAGGAATGTTAACTGGTAAAGAAAAGTGGCAATTGCTGTGAACATAACATTGCATGTAACAGGCTGGCAATGCTATAAAGAGGAGTAATCATGATTTGTGTAGGAAGGAACTGCAGATGCTGGTTTACACCGAGCAGCATCTCTGGAGAGAAGGAATGGGTGACGTTTTGTGTCGAGATCTTTCTTCAGACTGGTATCGACCCGAAACGTCACCCAGTATTCATGGTTTGATGGGAGAATGGTTAATTAAATATACATAATCCAGTCAAGGGCACATAAAAACATTCCATGAAATACAACAATTTATGTTAAAATTTATAAATTGAAGCAAAAAGTGGAGAAGAATTAAAAAAACGTGTAAAAATGTCTTGCAAGCAACAGTGAACAAAGTATTTTGAATATGTGTTTGGGCAAACAGTTAGTTATGTATTTCTTGTAGCTTCTTGGATACATTGAGAGTTGAGCTGATGGATTTCAATTGGATTGAAAATGAATGCTGAACATTTTGCTGCCCAATGCCACCCCCTTGTGATGTTTGGACGCTACTACAGGAATGTAAATAGCGATGGCGGCTGTTTTTAAAGCAGCTTTCATTGAGGACAGTTATGGTCTATACCCGGGAGGCAGCACATTTAGCTGTTCATCCTTCCAATGTGACGTTGAATTCTAGGTCCTGCATGCTTCTTCAGATGATATGAAAGATTCAAAGCATTGTTTAGACAAAAGGGCTACAGAAATATCCCTGATACGGCCTGTTCATGGTTGTCACGGGGATCTATAGAAGGCATGGACATCATAGGCAGAGTGGGGTCCCAGGCCCAGGGATTTGCTATGGGTTTCAGTGAGCTCTGCAATCTGGCAAGCACGTTCAGCCGTAGCTAGTGTGAGCTCCTCATCCCGGAGTAGATCATTTCTCACCTTGTCATTCAGGATGCCATATGCGAGTCTGCCGTGGATGAGTACGTCGCGGTCCTGGAAGTGGCATCATGCAGCGATACTCCTCAGGGCACCGATACAGGATTCGACCGTCTCGCCCTCGTGTTGGCTTCGGGAAAAAAAAATTGTGGTGACCCATGATAACGTTGGTGTGAAGTTGGCACCGGTCACGGAACTTTCGCAGTCTTCTTTGGAGGCACGGGTTTGGATCCCACTCCTGACACCATGTTTGTGAATGGTCCACTACAACATACATGGTAATACATAAGACTTTATTCCATTCAGAAATACAGAGCATGTTCACTGCACAGCCGTGCTCTCTCAGCTCAGCACGGCTTCTGCCGGCTGCTGCTAGCTGCTGTCCTCGTTAGTGTAGTACCGTAATACCATGTAATGGGTGGCATGCATATATGTGTAATGGAGATTATAAATGGCCTTGCAGCACAGTGGCACAGTGGTAGAGTTGCTGCCTTACAACGCCAAAGATGTGGGGTCAATCTCGACTCAGGGTGCTGACTGTACAAAGTTTGTAGGTTCCCTCCGTGACTGTGTTTTTTTCCAGGCGCTCTGGGTTCCTCCCACACTCGAACCCAGTATGTGCAGGTTTGTAGGTTGAATGGCTTCTGTAAATTGTCCCTAGTGCGTAGGATAGAACGAGTGTGCGGGTGATCATTGGTCAGTTTGTGCTCGGTGGACCGTAGGGCCAGTTTCTACGTTGTATCTCTAAATTAAACTAATTTATATTCCGAAAAGTCCTGAATACATAGAAGGTATAACAAACAATGAATTTTGATATTCTCAATCAATTTCAATAGAGGAGATGTTTACAACAAGATGATTCTTAACGAGGCATCATAAGGGTGGCACTGTGACGCAGCAATAGAGTTGCTGCCCTACAGCGCCAGAGACACCGGATTCAATCCTGAATAAGGGTGCTGTCTGTACAGAGTTCATGCGATCTCCCTGTGGCCACGTGGGTTTTCTCTGGGTGCTCCACACTCCAAAGACGTACAGGTTTGTAGGTTCATTGGCTTCGATAAAATTGTAAATTGTCCCTAGTGGGTAGAATAGTGGTAGTGTACGGGGATCGCTGGGCGGCACGGAATTGTTGGGCCGATGGGCCTGTTTCCATGTTGTATCACTAAACTAAACTAAATTGTCAAAGCCAGTTGGTAAGGTGGGACGCTGTGCGGAATATAAAAGATGATAATATGATATATACGAGTCTGAAGAAGGGTTTCGGCCCGAAACGTCGCCTATTTCCTTCGCTCCATAGATGCTGCTGCACCTGCTGAGTTTCTCCAGCAATTTTGTGTACCTATAATATATTACAGTAGGGGGAGCTATACTGAGGTTGAACTGAAGCACTGTACAGTGCATTGTGGTAGAGTAGAGGCCTATGTTCTTGTACTACATATTGGGTGCTGGGACCATTTCATCAGAAGCTCTCAAACGTATCTATCATACCCTTGCTAGAAATGTTACAGAAGTTCCTAAAAATGTAAAAACTGTTAATTTGATGCTGGGGGGGGGGGGGGGTCGCTGCAACCCTCTTTTACAAAGTTCTGATGCATGAATTCAGTGCATCCATCCCTCAGCACTGACATGCTAAGTATTGTTCAACACAAAAGATAAAGAGAAACAGACTTAATGTGTGATTAACACTGGAAAGTTTACTGATGACAACTATCGATGCCCTTTTAATCTTTTTTTCTAAACCAGCATCTGTAGTTCACTGTGTCTCTTGCTTATTTCTGAGCAAGCTGTCACTTAATGCATAAAATTAATAGGACACCTCCAGTCTTCATCTTTCTTTCAACATCGTGACGTCCAACTATCTCACATAAAAATTCCAATATTTTTATACAAATGGTTTAATAAAAACATGAGACATGTAACATGTATCTAATCAGACAAAATATTCTCATACCAATACATTATATTACTGTCTTTGGACATATTATTTAAGCTAATGAAAATTAAAACAATTATTTTTTACAACTTCAGCCTATCTATAATTTTGACAAAAAGTTGCAACAATGCAAGATGACAATACCTACATGTATTTGATTTGTCATTTACTATTAGGACATTAAAAGCTGGAAATTGATCCATTTATGCATGTTTTAATTTTCAGATAAACTATTTTTTGCAGGTTAGATCAAGATGGTAACTGGGAATTTCTGAGCGTGATTGTTCTTGACACAGGTGACATTTACTCAGCATCAATCACACCTCTAATGATGGCATAAGTCATACGACTTTTGTTATTAACTCTCAAAATGACAAGGTACACATTATGATGAGTTTGAGAAAACAATGATATTGAAAGAATCTTCACTGCCCCATCTCTCAGTCTCACTTTTCTAAGGCCAGCAAATAAATACAAAATACAATATACCAGCATTTTATTTACTATGTGCAGCCTGGTAAAAAAAATAATTGCAAGCCATGTGCGTTAATAGACTCAGAGCACCTTGCAGCAGGTCACCATGTGGCAGAAATATGCCTGGGCACAATGAAGACTCTCTCTTGCACTTTGCCTTGCTTCCATAGCTGTCAGGCTGTGGCTACTGTGGAGGAAGTTCTTGAAGAGCTGGAGTGTAAACAGAGAGTGTTGGAAATACTCAGCTGGTCAGACAGTTTCTTTGTTTATTGTCACGTGTACCACCAAAGTAGAGTGAAAAAGCTTTTTTGTTGCCTGCTATAGAGTCAGCACGACGACAATACGTGATTACGATTAATCCATTTACAATATAAAGATACGTGATAATGGAATAACACTTATTCCAAGGTAAAGCCAGCAAAGTCCAGTCAAGGATAGTAGGGCCATCAAAGAGGTAGATAATAGTTCAGCATTTCTCTCTAGTTGTGATAAGATGATTCAGTTGCCTGATAACATCTGCCAGACAGCCAGTGTGGATCAATAATCCTTCATGACCCTTTAAGTACTGACTTGGTTAGGGTCAGCACAACAACAATGTGACATCTGGATGTGACAGTGTCAATAGAAACAACATAGGTCCTGTTTAGCACATAAAATATTACGCAAAACACCACAGCGCTACTTTGTTTTGCTCACTTGCACTATATTGGAATTGGTGGTGTGAACATACTGTACACTTTGTGCATGAAAAGCATGGGAACACTTTTTCTCATAGACCTTCCTTTTGATGAGAAACAGAAAATAAACATAGAATGAAACTAGAATTAAAAATTCAAAATCAATGGATATTTTTAAGGCAGAGATAGATAGATTATTGATTAGTACGGGTGTCAGGAGATAAGAGGAGAAGGCAGGAGGATGGGGTTAGGAGGGAGAGATAGATCAGCCATGATTGACGGAGTATATTTGGGCCGAATGGCCTAATTCTGCTCCTATCACTTATGAACTTATGACCTCACTTATGTAGAAACATAGAAAATAGGTGCAGGAGCAGGCCATTCGGCCCTTCAAGACTGCACCGCCATTCAATATGATCATGGCTGATCACCGAACTCAGTATCCTGTACCTGCTTTCTCTCCATATCCCCTGATCCCTTTAGCCACAAGGGCCACATCTAACTCCCTCTTAAATATAACCAATGAACTGGCCTCAACTACATTCTGTGGCAGAGAATTCCAGAGATTTACCACTCTCTGTGTAAAAAATGTTTTTCTCATCTCAGGTCCTAAAAGATTTCCCCCTTATCCTTAAACATATCCTTAAAGATTAGTAGTCATTGTGAAATGTGTTCAACAATCGATGTACAGTGCCGATAGATCAAATATCAGAAATAATTATATTTTAGGTAGACACAAAATGCTGGAGAGGAAATGGGTGACGTTTTGGGTCGAGACCCTTTTTCAGACTGTCTGAAATCTGAAGAAGGGTCTCGACCCGAAACGTCACCCATTCCTTCTCTCCATAGATGCTGCCTGTCCCGCTGAGTTACTCCAGCGCGTTGTGTCTACCTTCGATTTAAACCAGCATCTGCAGTTCTTTCTTACACAATTGTATTTTATCTATAATGTAACAATGCCTGTTTACTATTCTAATATCATCTAGAATTAACCATTGTAAGTGCAGAATGAAGCTGAACCTGAACTTGCTTGACCTGTCTTCCAAAGAGAGACAAAGGCAAGACAGAACAAGCAAAGCTACAATGACATGTTTCAGAAACAATTTGGCAAGAATTGCACATTGGAATAAAGGCTATAGTGATTTATAAAGAATCATCTGTTCTAAGGATTGATAAGGCCCTTCTGAACTGTTGACGTTTGCTGAAAAAGTAATATATTTATTAAAAGATAACTGTAACTGTTAGAGTTATTCTGCTGCTCAAATATCTTGCTAAGTTATGTTTAACAATATTGAAAGGCCAGATTTTGAAAACATATGAAAATAAAGAAAGTAATAAAGTATTTTTATCATTAAAGTTTCCTTTAACAAATCTTGCACATTTTTTTCAGAGTAGGAAGCTTAATAAATCTTTGAAACATGTTACTTCTGTTTTGAAAATCTGCCAAGAATGTAAAAAGTGTAATAATTAGGTTTAAACTTAATCTGAATTCTATTGTTGTTCCACAAATTGTTTTATTTTAAAGACATTTGGACAAGAATGTGTGCAGGAAAGTTACACGTCCAATGTAGCAAATGGGATTAGTATATATTGGCATCTTAGTTGACATGGACAATGTGGGCCAAAAACGCCTATTTCTGTGCTGTAAACTTCAGTGATTCCATAATGAGCCAACCAATGAAGATATTTACAGTGATACAGTACAAACCCTTCGTTGAATAACTATTCAAGATACAACATAATTCTTATAGATAGACACTAAATATTGGAGTAACTCAGCGAGACAGCAGCATCTCTGGAGAGAAAGGAATGGATGAAGTTTCGGGACGAGACCCTTCTTCAGACTGAGAGTCAGAAACATGGTTCTTATACTAGGTGGATAAAGTTTAGAATAATCTTATTACCTAATTTTACATAAAACCTTGTGCAAGAACACTGATAAAGAGATGCTTTATTCATTCACTGGTGAATTAGACCAATTATCTAGCCAGCCATATCCAGCAAATTCCAAGAACGACCCCAACTATGCTGAATCAATTTATTTCAATCTCCATATCTTTTCACTAGGTTAGAAAGCAAACTGCAGAAGAAACTGAAGAAGAAACAGGCAATATTTGTGGGGGGGAATGGACAGAAGTAGATGAAGGGTCTCGACCTGAAATGTTGACTGTCCATTTTCCTCCACAGATGCTGCCTGGCCTGCTGGATTCCTCAGGCAGTTTGTTTTTCTCCCCAAATTCTAGCATCTGCAGTCTCTTGTGTGTCAGCATTTCACTAAAACTACCCATATAATGATGATTTGTTAAAAAAGGGGAAAAATCAAAAAGGATATGATATGCTTGCTTTCATAGGTCGGGGCATTGAGAATAAAAGTCAGGAAGTGATCATGCAGTTTTATGGGACTTTGGTTGGGCTGCATTTGAAGTATTGCACGCAATTCTGGTTGTTCCATTACAGGAAGGATAACCACATATAACCATATAACCATATAACAATTACAGCACGGAAACAGGCCATCTCGGCCTTACAAGTCCGTGCCGAACAACTTTTAAATGTGGAGGATGTGGAGGCTTTGGAAAGGGTGCAGAGGAAGGTTGCTAGAATGATGCCTGGCTTAGGTGGTATCATAAGGACATAAGGAATAGGCATAGAATTAGGCCATTGGGCCCATCAAGTCTACTCCGACATCTAATTATTGCTGATCTATCTCTCCCTCCTAACCCCTTCTCCTGCCTTCTGCCCATAACCTCTGACACCCGTATTAATCATTAATTTGCTAAAGGGAAAGGTAGGACAGATTTGGATTCTTTTTTCCGGAATGCCAGTTGTTGGTAGACCTGATAGATGTTTGCAATGTCATGAGAGGCATAGATAGACAGGCAGAATCTTTTCCCCAGGATGAAAATATCAAATACTGGAGGCATAGCTTTAAGAGGGGCAAAGTGCAAATGACATGTTTACGGCATTTAGAATAATATGTTCACTTCTGAGCACCATGTTATATGAAAGATATTGTCAAGCTTGAAAGGGTTCAGAAAAGATTTACGAGGATGTTGCCCGGACTAGAAGGTGGGAGCTATAGAGAGAGGTTGGGCAGGCTGGGTCTCTATTCCATGGAGTACAGGAGGATGAGGGGTGATCTTATAGGTAGATAAAATCATGAGAGGAAAAGATTGGGTAAATGCACAGTCTCTTGCCCAGAGTAGGGGAATTGAGAACCAGAGGATATAGGTTCAAGATGAAGGGGAAAAGGTTTAATGGAATCCGAGGGGTAACTTTTTCACACAAAGGGTGGTGGGTGTATGGAACAAGCTGCCAGAGGAGGTAGTTGAGGCTGGGACTATCCCATCGTTTAAGGAACAGTTAGACAGATACATGGATAGGACTGGTTTGGAGGGATACTGACCAAACGCAGGCAGGTGGGACTAGTGTAGCTGGGACATTGTTGGATGGTGAGGGCAAGTTGGGCCAAAGGGCCTGTTTCTGCACTGTATCACTGTAGGACTCTATGACTCCACATGGTAGTGAGAACCCCCACCTGCAGCAGGGGGTGGTGGTTGAGGCAGACTCTGCTATCTGTAAGAGCCCTATCTAGCTCTCTCTTGAAAGTATCCAGAGAACCGTCCTCTGAGGCAGAGAATTCCACAGACTCACAACACTCTGTGAGAAAAAGGACCCCCAGATCCCGATGTACTTCCCCTTTTCCCAACGACACCATTTAGATAGTATTCTACCTTCCTGTTTTTGCTACCAAAGTGGATAACCTCACATTTATCCACATTAAACTGCATCTGCCATGCATCTGCCCACTAACCCAACCTGTCCAAGTCACCCTGCATTCTCATAGCATCCTCCTCACAGTTCATACTGCCACCCAGCTTTGTGTCATCTGCAAATTTGCTAATGTTACTTTGAATCCCTTCATCTAAATCATTGATGTATACTGTAAATAGCTGCGGTCCCAGCACCGAGCCTTGCGGTACCCCACTAGTCACTGCCTGCCATTCTGAAAGGGACCCGTTAATTATTTGTTTCCTGTCTGCCAACCAATTTTCTATCCATGTCACCACTCTATCCCCAATACCATGTGCCCTAATTTTGCCCACTAATCTCCTATGTGGGACCTTATCAAATGTTTTCTGAAAGTTCAGGTACACTACATCCACTGGTTCTCCCTTGTCCATTTTCCTAGTTACATACTCAAAAAATTCCAGAAGATTAGTCAAGCATGATTTCCCCTTCATAAATCCATGCTGACTTGGACCGATCCTGTTGCTGCTGTCCAAATGTGCCACTATTTCATCTTTTATAATTGACTCCAGCATCTTCCCCAACACCGACGTCAGGCTAACTGGTCTATAATTCAGTTTTCTCTTTCCCGCCTTTCTTAAAAAGTGGGATAACATTAGCTACCCTCCAATCCACAGGAACTGATCCTGAATCCATAGAACATTGGGAAATGATCACCAATGCATCCACAATTTCTAGACCCACTTCCTTAAATACCATGGGATGCAGATCATCAAGCCTGGGGATTTATCAGCCTTCAGTCCAATCAGTATACCCAACAGCATTTCTTGCCTAATGTGGATTTCCTTCGGTTCCTCCATCACCCCAGATCCTCTGGCCACTAATATATAATAATAATAATAATAACTTTATTTATAGAGCACTTTAAAAACAACCACTGTTGCAACAAAGTGCTGTACATGACTAATCATGGACAAAAAATTATTACACGACAATAAAAACATTAAAAGAGAGAGTAAAAACAATTTAAAAAAACCATTAAAAACACTAAAACAGGAGCAAAGTCTCATGCAGGGTCAAAAGCCAAGGAATAGAAATGGGTTTTAAGATTGGTTTTGAAGATGGATAGTGAGGGGGCCTGTCTGATGTGCAACGGCAGAGTGTTCCATAACGCCGGAGCAGCAACAGAGAAGGCTCGATCTCCTCTGAGCTTCCGCTTAGACCTCAGTATCAGGAAGATTGTTTGTGTCCTCCTCAGTGAAGAAAGATCCAAAGTACCTGTTCAACTCATCTGCCACTTCCTTGTTCCCCATAATAGTCACCTTTTTCGGTCTTCAAGGGTTCAACTTTGGTCTTAACTTATTTTTTTCCTGTTCATATACCTAAAAAAGCTTTTACTATTCTCCTTTATATTCTTATGATGATAATGTAATGATGGAATTTGGATAGATATATGTATATGCAAGGAATTGAGGTGATAATTGCTCGTTTCTGAGCTTTCCCCCAGTCTAGTTTCAGTAAAAACATGAATCAAGCACTTGAAACAACTAAATTTTATTTTACCAAAAGCGCATCACAGATTAAACACTGTACCTATGAAGTCAACACTGTACGAGATGAAGTCAACTATCAAAATATTTACCCCGATTAACAGAATTCTTAGACAAGGTTTAACACCCCATCCAGTAAACACCCAGCAGAGCGAGATTCCGCGACATTATTTACAAGCTATTTACAAAATGTTCATCTAGTTTGCAACCACCCAATCCATTCTATGCATTTGGTATCAGATTGACAAGGCTTGCAAGGTTTCCAACCCTTTGCATATGAATTGTATCTGTTCCAGACTCTCTGGAACCTCTCGTAGCTTGTCCCAGCTCTGCAGAGAGCATTCCCAATTTGGCCAAATCTCCCAGCAAGCCCTGACACGTAACCCCATTTTGAAGTCCTGACTGGTCCAATGTAGCCAGAATTAACAGAGGGATATGGATTATGTGCAGCCATATAAGAGTTGGTCTTTGTCAGTCTAAGGGCCTGTTCTTGTGCTGCACTATTTTATATTCTATGTAAGAACACCTTTGACAAGGTCCCATGCAAGAGATTAGTGTGCAAAATTAGAGCACATGGTATTGGGGGTAGGGTATTGACATGGATAGAGAACTGGTTGGCAGACAAGATGCAAAGAGTAGGAATTAATGGGTCCTTTTCAGAATGGCAGGCAGTGACTTATGGGGTGCCGCTAAGCTCAGTGCTGGGACCCCAGTTATTTACAATATATATTAACAATTTAAACAAGATAATTAAATGTAACATCTCCAAGTTTGCGGATGACACAAAGCTGGGTGACAGAGTGAGCTGCGAGGAGGGTGCAATGAGGCTGCAGGCAGGGTGACGGATAGGTTGGGTGAATGGGCAGACGCATGACAGATGCAGTGTAATGTGGATAAATATAAGGTAAAGGTAAACCTTTTCACCAGGGAGTTGTGAATCATTGGAATTCTCCGCCACAGAAAGCATTGGACGTAAATTCACTGGATGGTTTCAAGAGAAGATTTAGCTTTTCGGGCTAATGGAATCATGGGATATGGGGGAAAAAGCAGGAACAGGGAACTGATTGTGGATGATCAGCCATGATCACTTTGAATGGCGGTGCTGGCTCACAGAGCCCAATGTCCTACTCCTGCACCTATTTTCTATGTTTCTATGTCTGCATTGATGTCTTTGATGAATATACAGTTGTGCTCTGCTCAGATACAGTGATGGGGCAATTCTTAATAATTCTTAGCCTTGTACCTAACAATAATTGAAAGATTCTTGCCATAGAGGGAATACAGAGAAGGTTCACCAGACTGATACCTGGGATGTCAGAACTTTCATATGAAGAAAGACTGGATAGACTCGGCTTGTACACGCTAGAATTTAGAAGATTGAGGGGGGATCTTATAGAAACTTACAATTTTTTTAAGGGGTTGGACAGGCTAGATGCAGGAAGATTGTTCCCGATGTTGGGGAAGTCTAGAACAAGGGGTCACAGTTTAAGGATAAGGGGGAAATCTTTTGGGACCGACATGAGAAAAACATTTTTCACACAGAGAGTGGTGAATCTCTGGAACTCTCTGCCACAGAGGGTTGTTGAGGCCAGTTCATTGGCTATATTTAAGAGGGTTAGATGTGGCCCTTGTGGCTAAAGGGATCAGGGGGTATGGAGAGAAAGTAGGTACAGGATACTGAGTTGGATGATCAGACATGATCATATTGAATGGCGGTGCAGGCTCGAAGGGCCGAATGGCCTACTCCTGCACCTATTTTCTATGTTTCTATGTTTCTATGTTTGAGATGGAAAACACTTGCAATCACACACACAACTACCAGAGGTAATTATCAACCTCTCCTCTTGCACAATACCCCAGAAATGCAGATCAGCCACCCAATTTGGACTGCACATGATTTGCGCGTGATTAATTATAATAAAATGAAATAGGGCTGGATTTTCAGGACCTGTTTATTAACTATGCCAAATTATGACTCAGGCAGTGAAGTTAAAAGGAAACACAATCTAGTATTGAACAAGCACACTGCAGCAGTCAAAGATAAATAATCAATCGATGCCTAATATTGTACGATTTTGTAATATAAACAAGATTTGCGTATGCAAATAAACCCCACGGCAACATTATGGCATTTCAGATCCTATATTTCCCTCAATTAACATCAGACTAATAAGATATTTAAAGGAAATATTTAATAGAAACAAATTTAAAAACAGAATTATATTTCAAATTGAAAAACAAAAGGCAAGCAATGTTAAAATAAATATGACACTGCAGCTATCATAACTTTTCACTTTCTTTCCCTTCACAGAAAGTTTGCAAATGAAATAAATAGATGAACAAAAGATTTTTCAATTTCATCCTTCGCGCTCTTTTGTTCATATGTTTTCACATTTGAAATTATTTTCCCAGACTTGGTGAATATTACCATGTTTATTATACTTTATAAACAAACATCAAATAAACCGAGTAAAAATATGATGCTGGATTCAACATGGCTCATGCTTGTAACTCTGCATATAATTTCCTTTTCAATAAATACAATCTTAGTAAGTAAGTAAGCAAATTTTATTTATATAGCACGTTTAAATCAACTCGCGTTGAAACCAAAGTGCTTTACATAAAAGAAATAATTAAGTTTCCGTACATCCATAGAAAAAAATTTAAAATAAGAAAAAATGACACGACACATTTTAGAATTCAACATGAACGTCCCCCCCACAACAGAATCAAAATTTTCCTCTGTGGGGAAAGGCATCAAAAAGTTAAGTCCTCTTCCTCTGTGAATCACCCTAGGTTGGGGCCTACTTGTGGCCTCCGCAGCCAGTCCGATGTTTTCAGGCCCACTCTTAGACTTTCTAAAAATCGTTTGGTCAGTTATATTTGCGGTGGATGGATGCCATTTCATTTAAACTAGTTTAGTATTTTCTTAATTTAGAGATACAACATGGATACAGGCCCTTCGGCCCACTAAGTCCATGCCAACCATCATACTAGTTCTATGTTATTCCTCTCTCTCATCCACTCCCCACACGTTGTGGGCAATTTACAGAGGTTAATTAATCTACAAACCTGCACGTCTTTGGGATGTGGGTGGGAACTGGAGCACCCAGAGGAAGCTCGCGCAGTTATGGGGAGAACATACAAATTCCACACAGACAGCACCAAAAATAGGATTGAATCCAGGTCTCTGGTGCTGAGGCAGCAGCACTACCAGCTGTGCCACTCCGCTGCCCTAATTTGAATATTTAATTATCCTGCAGTAATTATTCAAATTAACTTGCCATGTTCACAAGTTTTAAACTATTATTGTTAGTTTTTGACAATATATTGTCTAGGGTGTTGATTTGCAGAGCAAGAATGTAGACAAATGTTTGCAAGCTTCCAAGATTCAAATCAAACAATAGACTCTCAGCTCAAAGCAATGAAATTGATTTATCAAAGCAATTACATTAAAAGGGATTAAGGAATTTGAATGAGGAATATGGACTAAATGCAAGCAAGTGATAGCTTAGATGGGCATTCTTGGTCTGCATGGATTAGTTGGGCCATTGAGTCTGTTTATGTGCTGCATTTCTCTATAATTTCACTTTCCGTTTCTCAGTGGCCGACTCTCACATTCCTTTTATTACGGCGATGTATGGATTGAAACAGCCTCCAACAATAAAACCATTATTATGGAATTACAGAATTATTACAGTATAGTAGCAGGCCATTTGGCCCATTGCGTCTGTACCAGTTCTCTTCCAGAGTAAATCTCTGCTTCGTTGCAATCTGAGTTTCTTTATAATCTTGTTTTTTCTTCTTGCATCACGCACTTATCCAATGCCCTCTTCAAGGTCACAATGGAACCTCCTTCACCACATCTGCAGGAAGTGCATTCCAGATTCTGACTATATGCTGCACTCAAGATTAAGGGTTTCCCCCACATCACTGTTAAATCTCTTCTTTATTTGTACCTGCGACCTCTAGTAATTGACGCTTCCACCAAAGGGAACAAGACCTCGGGCCAGATCCTTCATCATTTTCTGTACTTGTTTCTAATCTTCAGTCAGCTTTCAACTTTCCGAAGCAATAAAAATAACTCTACTGTGTCTAATAGCCCTTCATTAGTGTGAAAATTCATGAGAGGAATAGATCGGTTCAATGCAAAGAGTCTCTTGCCTAGAGTAGGGGAATCGAGAACTAGAGAACTTAGGTTTAAGGTGAGGGGGAATGATTTAGTAGGAACCTGAGTGATAACATTTTCATGCAAAGGGTGGTAGGTGTATGGAACGAGCTGCCAGAAGAGGCAATTGAGGCGGGTACTATCTCAATGTTTAAGAAACATTAAGATAGGTACATAGATAGGACAGATTTAGAGGGATATAGGCCAATTGTAGGCAGGTGGATCTGGTGTAGATGGGACATGTTGGCCGGGGTGGGCAAGTTGGGCCAAAAGGACTGTTTCCATGCTATAAGATTCTATTTCAGGAACTATTTGTGTAATTTTTTTCCTGGATCTTCTCTAATAGCTTTGCATCTTTCTAATTATCTGGCATTCAGAATTAATAATAATAATAATACGTTTTATTTGGGGCGCCTTTCAAAAGTCTCAAGGACACCTTACAGAGATTAACAAGAATAATAAAACATATAATCGGAATAAAATAAATAATAAAGACTTCACCAAAACACAAATTAAAAACAGAATTCAATCCAAAGACAAAAAATCAAAAACACAATGCGAAGAGAGAGCAGCGGCAGCTAAAGCGCGCCAGCATCCACTCTCCCTTCCGACAGCCATCTTGGACACAGACTAACATATTCACATTGCACACAAAAAAATATCATCCCCCCACAGTGGTATCCAGGCACAATGTCCAGTCCCCATCCCCAGTTCACCCAAAGTCAGGCCTATTGAGGCCACCGCTATTGCCTCTACAGAGGCCCGATGTTCCTGGCCGTTCTCACCGGGTGGTGTTGCCCCGGCACCGGGAGAGTCCTCTCAGCGGCTGGGCCACCTGGAACGGCCGCCTCCTGACTGGGGACCGCGGCTTCCAAAGCCGACAAGGCCGCGCCGGTTTGGAGCTCCCGATGTTAGTGTCGGCGCCGCCCGCTCCGCAGACCCGCAGCCCGGGGATGTTGATCTCGGCGGTAACAGCTCACCAGAGCTCCAGCGCGTCAATCCAGCGCGGCGACCCAGGCAAGGCATCGCCCGCTCCGCTCCGCGATAGCGCCCCAGCGCTGTGCCGCCACCGAAGCTGAAGGTGCTGGGCGGTCCCCGCCAGGAAACGGCGCTCCAAGCCCGCTGATAGGCCACGAGGACGGGTCGACGGGGCAGCCCGGAGAAAAAGCTGCCTCACCGACCAGGTAGGGACCTAGAGGTATGATTACCTCCTTCCCCCCCACATTAAAAGTCCATTCTCCAACAGACAAAAGGACAGGACTTACTAAAACTCCCCAAAAAAAAGTGAGTTCTACGGATGGCTGCTGGTTAGCAGCCGTTCCCCAAGATGGCTCCTCCTACATGAGAATTGAACGTAACACTCTAGTTGAGGCAAGCTAGTGTGTTACAATACTCTCGTTGAGGCAGCTGTTGTCTTGTGCCTTAGTTCTGATTCATTGAACACAGTCAAACAGAGTGATACCAGTTGATAGCTGGATTGAGGTCACAACACATCAAAGTTAAATGTACTAATAAGTAAAATTTTGTACAGAATTATTTTTAATTGCCTAAGAGAGTCGGAGAGAAATGTTCCATATTTCCATCCCTTTAAATTGGCCTCAGGATTTATTTTCTGTCACACGAGATCACACAGCTGCTGAGGGATAATGAATTTTGTAAATGGTACATGTGACAATAATAAACCTAAACTTATGGCATCAAGACTGCATGAGGTAGGCACGAAGAGTTAATTGGACTTTTCCTCTTTATTATCTATTGTATTTTCAATGCAATATAGTAATGTCATGGATTCCAGAGCCAGATACCAACTGATACATGTCTTCTAGGATTCCTGTTTGTTTATAATATGATATTAGGCACAAGATCCAGTGCAACAAAATGGATACAATGAACTATACACATTAGAATAAAGAGTGAGGTTACAGGCAGGAGTCTATCTTGTGCAGAAAGGAAAAACAATGCAACAAATACTCTTGGTAAAGGTGCCAAGGGATTCAGTTTAAATGCCTGGAGAGCTGTTCCTTGCCTCAGGTGATCAGCAATACAAGATGAGAGAACATATTAGCTGAGCCGTGCACCTTGCATTTCAGTTTTTAGTCAGGCATGTTAACACCTATAAAGTGTAGGGAGGAATTGCAGATGCTGGTTTAGACCAAAGATAGACCCAAAAAGCTGTAGATCCTTAGCGGGTCAGGCAGCATCTCTGAAGAAAAGGTGATAGTCGAGACCCTTCTTCGGACAGTCTGAAGAAGGGTCTCGACCTGAAAAGTCACCTATTCTTTTTCTCCAGCGATGCTGCCTGACCCGCTAAGTTACTCCAGCATTTTGTGTTTTTAACATGAAATAGCCAGTGCAATGGATGTTTCAGACCTATCACTGTTACTAAGATACAATGAACTGCAGATGCTGGTTTACAAAATAAGATACAAAGTGCTGGAGTAAATGCATGTATACATCTCTGCACAGCAGAGATGCTGCCTAATCCACTGAGTTACTCCAGCACTGTCTTTTTTTTGTTATCTAGCATCTGCAGTTCCTTGCTTCCTTGCTTTGAAGTAATATTGATTAGAAAAAGACACAACATTGCTGGAATATATGCATGGTAACATCTTGGCACAATACAGATGCTGCCTGACCTGCTGAGTTACTCCAGCACTTTGTCTTTTTTGGTAAACTGGCATCTGCAGTTCCTGTTTCTAAGTTATAGTGATAAAAAATATATCCAAAATGCTGGAGTAAATTCATGGAGACATCTCCAAAACTTTTAAAAATGTTTTTAAAAATAAGGCTACTCTTAACTAACACCTACATTGACAGCTAGTGACACTGTGCACTGTACAATAGTGACATCTAGTGACTCTGCGCACTATACAATAGTGACAGCTAATGACACAGTGCACTATACAATAGTGTCAGCCAGTGACACAGTGCACTGTGCAATAGTGACAGCCAGTGTTGATACAATAGTGACAGCCTGTGACACTGCAATAGTGACAGCTGGTGACACTGTGCACTATGTAATAGTGACAGCCAGAGACAGTGCAATTGTGACAGCCAGTGACTGTGCAATAACGACAGCCAGTTATGTTGCATATCCAGTCGCTTTCTCAAAACCTGTGCAGACCAACTGGCTGGAGATTTTGTGGACATTTTCAACCTCTCATTATTGAGGTTTGGGCATCAATAATACTGGTGCCCAAGAAGAGCAAGATGACGTGCCTCAACGACTATCTAATGTCTGTGGTGATGAAGTGATTTGAGAGGTTGGTTATGGTGCATATCAACTCCTACCTCAACAAGAACCTCGACCCATTACAGTTTGCCTACCATCACAACAGGTCAACGGAGGATGCGATCTCACTGGCTCTCCACTCCGCACTGGACCACTTGGACAATAAAAACACATGCCAGGCGTTGTTTATAGACTACAGCTTATAGTTCAATACCATCATCCCCTCCAAGCTGGTTCCCAAGGTCACGGAACTGGGTCTCCGCGCATCCCTCTGCAATTGGATCCTCAACTTCCTCATCCACAGACCACAGTCTGTTCGAATAGGCAGAAATACTTCTTTCTCAATAACAATCAGTAATCAGTATGGGAGCACCTCAAGGCTGCATGCTCAGCCCCCTGCTCTATACTCATGGCTGTGTAGCTGGACACAGTGCAAACTCCATCTTCAAGTTAGCCGACGACACAACCTTTGTTGGACGAATTACAGATGGTGATGAGTCAGAGTATAGAAGTGAGATCGACCGATTGGCCAAATGGTACCAGCACAACAATATCAGTAAGATCAATGAACTGATTGTGGACTTTGGTAGAGGAAAGATGAGGACGCACAATCCTGTTTATATCAATGGGACGATGGTGGAGAGAGTAAATGTCAAATTCCTGGGCGTGCATATTTCCGAAGATCTTTCTTGGACCCAGCACACTGATGCAATTATAAATAAAGCACATCAACGTCCCTACTTCCTGGGAAGATTCCGGAGATTCGGTATGTCGGAGTGGATTCTCTTGAACTTCTATAGGTGTACAGTAGAAAGCAGATTGACTGGTTGCATCATGGCCTGGTTTGGCAACTTGAATGCCCAGGAGCGGAAAAGACTACAAAATGTTGTGAATACTGCCCAGTCCGTCATCGGCTCTGCCCTCCCCACCATCGAAGGGATTTATCGGAGTTGCTGCCTCAAAAAAGCAGGCAGCATCATCAGAGATGCACACCATCCTGGCTACATACTCATTTCACCCATCGGGAAGAAGGTACTGGAGCCTGAAAGCTCTAACGTCCAGGTTCAGGAACAACTTCTTCCCTACATCAGGCTATTAAATACAACAACCTCAAATAAACTCGGAATTATTGTTTGTTTTGTATGTGTGTGATTATATAATTAAAAGTCTCATCTTGACCACTTCCTGTCTGCACTGTATATTGATTTTAGAAAAAACACTACCCTGTATCGCTGTGATTTTTGGCCATCTTACAGTCCTCCTCCACTGAGTTCTTTTTCCCATCGATGAAAAATAAAAAAGTTATGAGTGTTTGAAAAACCTTGAGATCAGTTGATTGATCCTCTCGCCTGTCAATCACCGCGATGAAGGTAACGCCTCTTCCGGGGGTGGGGGTTGGGGGGAGGGGTGTAGGACTATAAAACCCCGGACGTGAGTCAGTCACTCTGCAAGATCGCGAGGGAGTGACCATGGCTGTCATTCTAAGCTGTGAATCAATTGAGCTGTGAGTCTGCAATGTACTTGCAATAAATGATTTGTTAGCCCTTAATGACAATGCCATGAGTTGTTTGGCCTGCTGCCCTGCCTGTGCTTGAAACTACAATCCCTTATTAGATCCGACTGTGTTTGGAAGTAATAAATGTTTTATTTGGTCCGACTGTGTTTGGAAGGAATAAATGCTTTATTAGGTCCGACTGTGTTTGGAAGGAATAAATGCTTTATTAGGTCCGACTGTGTTTAGCCCAAAAGTCTAATTTCCGCAAAAGTTCCGCTGACTACGGAAGCCCCAGAGTGGCAAGGCCGTACTCAGCCGTGAAAGTAGACTCAAGAAAGATTACTGTCATATATATGGTGTGTGGGTGTGAGTGTGTGTGTGTATGTGTGTGTGAGTGTGTGTGTGTGTGTGTGAGTGAGTGTGTGTGTGTGTGTGTGTGTGTGTAGTGTATGTGTGTGTGTGAGTGTATGTGTGTGTGAGTGTATGTGTGTGAGTCTGTGTGAGTGTATGTGTGTGTATGTGTGAGTCTGTGTGGGTGTGTGAGTGTGTGTAAGTGCATTTGTGTGTGTGTGTGTGTGTGTATGCGTGTGTTTGTGAGTGTGAGTGTATGTGTGTTTCTCAGCTGCCAGCCTGCCAGGCCTGAGTGACTGAGCTGCCAGGCCTGAGTGACCGAGCTGCCTGGCCACAGTGACTGAGCTGCCAGCCCAAGAATCCATTCGGCCCACAATGTCCATACTAGCCTTCTGGAAACCAGTCCCTTTGGTCCACAACACCCATGCTAGCGTTCCAGAAAGCGCCCCCCCCCCCACCCCCACTGGAATTGGTGAAAAGGTGGAATATTGCGTTGGGGGACCAGCCCTCCATTGTGAAGCTGGGACCCAACAGGTCCTACTTAGTCTAGTATATATATATATATATATGTGTGTGTGTGTACTTGTGGGTATGTGTATATATACACACTGAACTTTTTTTTCTCTCGGTTATCATATTGTTTACAGTGTACTATGTTTACATATTCTGTTGTGCTGCAGCAAGTAAGGATTTAATTGTTCTATCTGGGACAAATTACAATAAAACACTCTTGACTCTTGACTTGAATAGTGACAGCCAGTGACACTGTGCACTGGGCAATAGTGACAGCCAGTGACACTGTGCATTATGTAATAGTGACACTGTGCAGTATGTAATAGTGACCGCCAGTGACACTGTGCACTGTGCAATAGTGACAGCTAGTGACACTGTGCACCGTGTAATACTGACAGCCAGTGACACTGTGCACTATGCAATAGTGACAGCCAGTGACACTGTGCACTGTGCAATAGTGACAGCCAGTGACACTGTGCACTATGCAATAGTGACAGCCAGTGACACTGTGCACCGTGTAATACTGACAGCCAGTGACACTGTGCACCGTGCAATAGTGACAGCCAGTGACACTGTGCACTATGTAATAGTGACAGCCAGTGACACTGTGCACCGTGTAATACTGACAGCCAGTGACACTGTGCACCGTGTAATACTGACAGCCAGTGACACTGTGCACCGTGTAATACTGACAGCCAGTGACACTGTGCACCGTGTAATAGTGACAGCCAGTGACACTGTGCACCGTGTAATACTGACAGCCAGTGACACTGTGCACCGTGTAATACTGACAGCCAGTGACACTGTGCACCGTGTAATACTGACAGCCAGTGACACTGTGCACTGTGTAATACTGACAGCCAGTGACACTGTGCACTGTGCAATAGTGACAGCCAGTGACACTGTGCACTGTGTAATACTGACAGCCAGTGACACTGTGCACTGTGTAATACTGACAGCCAGTGACACTGTGCACTGTGCAATAGTGACAGCCAGTGACACTGTGCACTATGCAATAGTGACATGGGCGAGTTGCTCCTCCAAGGCGCTGCAAAGCGGACTGGGTGATTGACATCTGGGGCAGCCCGCCCCGCCCCCCGCCCCTGGCCCCTCCCCTTCTCCAGGCCGCCGGGGAGTCTCGCGAGAGAGGGGAGGGGGCGGGCCGTCCGGGTGACCTGCGCACTGAGGGCGTCGGCCGCCATAGCGCCGGGCTGCGATTCTTCCCCCTCGACAAACCCCGAGGAACTGGTTGATGGTCGACGGCGCCGCCGCCTCTCTGCCCCAGGGGTCGGTTAGGCCGGCCATCCGCTCCCACAACACACCGTTACCCTCCCGGCGGCGGCGGCTCCTTCCCCCCCTCCCCCCCACGTCTCCTTTCCCCTGACCCGCCACTCCCCCCCTGCTCTATGTGAGAGCAGCCAGCAGCCAACATGTCAAACCTGGGCAAAGCTGGGACGAAGAAAGACACCAAGATGAGGATACGAGCCTTCCCTGTAAGTAAGGGCCCCCCCCGGCCCCGCGGTCACAGAACGCGCCTGGCCGTAGGAGAGGCCCAGAAGCCCGGGAGCTTCAAATCGAGGGCCCGGGCTTTGCGGATGTCAACACAGCAGCAGGCCCCTTGTCGTTTGATTAATATTCATGGGGCTCCCTGGAAGCCAAACTGGGAGGGTGTTCGGGCTTTTTCTGGCTGCTAAATGCGAGGATGTCTTCATTTAGCGAGCACGGTGCATTTTTTAAAGATTTTGTTTGCTATTAATGTACTTCCTCTGCCTCCACACTAGCCCATCCTAACAATAACAACAACAACAACAACAACAACACACACACACACACACAACACACACACACACATAAAGAAGACAATCAAGTATTTTAATTGAGAAGGGTCTCGACCCGAAACTTCATCTAATCATTTCCCCCAAGCATGCTGGCCTGACCCACTGAGTTATTCCAGCTTGTTGTGTCTATCTTCGGTGGAAAGCAACATCTGCAACTCCTTCCGACACCGTTTTATTGAGAAGTCTTGTCCGTGGTAGAGATGCTGCCTATCCCGCTAAGTTACTATCTTCGTAGATTTTCGGGACAATGGGATGTTACTGGTGATGACAGGACGTTGAGACGGAAGCTTTACGGCGTAGCATTAATTTTCTATTTTAAATGTTACTCCTTCGGATATCTCTGTGCGTCTAAAGTTGGTGGATTGGTGTCTATTTATACAGTTTTCGGCCCAGATGACCTCCACTCTCCTTACCTTTAGCAGATGGCGTGTTGCAGCGATCAACTCGCTGCAATGTACTCCAACTTCCTGCCACATTTGTATTTTAGTTAGTGTAAGAATTCAAATGGTGTTGCCTTATTTGACACCTGAATTGTGTTCCTGTTGGAGATTTGGTTGTTCAGCATCTGTTTCATAAGTAAGGAGAAAGGTGTGAAGAACATGTATGACTTCTCTTATGGTGTAGACAATAATAATCAAGAAAACATAAATTTCAGCGTTTTTTCAAGATGATAGCGATTTTATTTTTACACAGCACATGACTTGAAAATATCTTAAGTAATTCATTATTAAATTAATTTGACATGGTCAGGTTATAGGACAAGCTGCATGTTACCTGATCTTGTTGTGTCATCCGTGAAAAGATAGTAAATTGAACAGACAAAATAATCTTCATGTAAAGGGCCTCTGCCTTGTTCTGCTGATATTGTAACAGGCACACTTCAGCAGTGACATAGATGGTAGTTTGTGGAAATTTGCATTAGTGGATGCTTTTCCTAGGCTGCTTGTAGGAGTTGGACATCCCAGATTATGTTATGATGTTGGGTTTGAGAATTGTGCACCTGAAAGATCGAACTCTCAGTGGAATTTAGGGGTTGGGGCATTGTTTGAGGAGAATTTAGATCTAAAATTGTATCTTTTTACAAAAAAATACAGTAAATGATAATGTAGATATTTCAAACTGGAAAGTGAAGCTTGTTTTTATTTTGAAAACATTACTTGATATTACTTAATCATTTTTTTTAAAACTACTGCTTCCATTGTCAACTCTGCAGTGTACAGTTGCCCAAGTACAAATAATAGTAATTTGTACAGGAAATATGAAACTTGGAGGACAGTTCCTCTCTAATAATGAAAACGGCTGTTGACTAATTTATACATCATAGATTACATTACTCTGATTTTGATGGGGAAAACAGGTTGTGTGAAACCAGATTGCTTTGATCACATTCATCTATTGGTAGGCTTGGCTTTAATGGGAAACCTAAAAATTTGCAATTATCCAAATTGCCCAAGATGTTTTTAAAGTGCAGAACAGGCCAACTTATTTGGTCATCCTTAGTATTACTATAAATGATAAACTTATGACACAGAGCAACTGTGACCAATTGGCATATTGAGCCTACTCTGCCATTCATGTATGATATGAACATATGATATGAACATATGTAATATAATAATCCAGTATTCCGTTTGTGTACTAACCCCACGTCCTCTGATTCCCTTAATATCTACAATATCGATTGATCTTTTTCATGCATGTATTCAGCACTCGAATATCTATACATTCATTACTCTGGGTGAAGAAATCTCTCTCTAATCTCTGATGCATGGCTGACCCCTGATTTTAGGACCAACTCTTGGTACTAGGTGACCCAAACAGGGCAAATGGCATATCTGTCAAATCCCTTAAAAATTCTACGTTTCAATAAGAGATCCTGGCTTGTCTGTACAGAGTTTGTACATTTTCCTCGTGACCTGCGTGGGTTTTATCTGAGAACTTCTGTTTCCTCCCACACTCCAAAGACGTATGGGTTTGTAGATTAATTGGCTTGGTATTGAGTCATCGAGAAACAGGCCCTTCGGCCCGACTTGCCCACACCAGCCAACATGTCCCAGCTACACTAGTCCCACCGGCCAGTGCTTGATCCATATCCCTTCACCATGTTCTATCCATGTACCTGTCTAACTATTTCTAAAACGTAGGGATAGTCCAAGCCTCAACTACTTCATCTGGGAGCTTGTTCCATACACCCACCACCCTTTGTGTGAAAAAGTTACCTCTCAGATTTCTATTTAATCTTTTCCCCTTCACCTTGAACCTATGTCCTCTGGTTCTCGATTCCTCTACTCTGGGCAAGAGATTCTGTGCATCTAATGGTTTTTTTTTAATTGTCCCTACTGTAGGATAGTGTTAATGTGCGGGAATAGCTGGTCGGATCGGACTCGGTAGGCTGAAGGACCTGTTTCCGCATTGTATCTCTAAAACTAAAATGAAAACTAACTTGAACATTAGCTTAACCTCTCTTTGTGTGCCCAGGATTAATCTGGTGAACCTTCATTGCCCGAATCATAAGTATGCTCTTCCTTATGTAGGCAGGCTATAAATGTCAAGTCAAGTCACATTTATTTATATAGCACATTTAAAAAACAACTCTTGTTGGCCAAAGTGCTTTACATTTGCTATAAGAATAGCACAACAAAACAAACTACATACATATATACATGTAGCCCTCACTCAGAGGACGTCAGGAAAGGCTTGGGAGTATAGATAAGTCTTTAGTCTTGACTTAAAAGAGTCGATGGAGGGGGCAGTTCTGATGAGGAAGGGGGGATGCTGTTCCACAGTCTAGAGGCTGCAACCGCAAAGGCGCGGTCATCCCTGAGCATATGCCTAGACCGTGGGATATTCAGCAGCCCCAAGTCGGCCGATCTGAGGGGCCTGGAGGTGGAGTGATGGGTGAGAAGACTTTTTATGTAGGTGGGGGCAAGCCCATTGAGGACTTTGTAGACATGGAGGAGAATCTTGAAGTTTATACGGAACCTCACAGGGAGCCAGTGGAGAGAGGCCCGGATCGGAGTGATGTGGTCCCTTTTTCGGGTGCCCGTCAGGAGTCTCGCTGCGGCGTTTTGGACCAGTTGCAGGCGGGACAGGGAAGATTGGCTGATGCCAGTGTAAAGGGAGTTCAGTAATCTAGGCGGGAGAGATGAATGTGTTGATGATCTTTTCCAGGTCATCAAATGTATACAGTATTACATATGTGATCAGAGTAGAAGCTTATATAACTCAAATCCTCTTGCTCAATGGCTAGTGTACCTTTTGTTATCCTAATTGCTTGACAAACATACTTGTTAACTTTCAGTGATTCATGTATAAGGGTAATCACGTCACTCGGAGCAACGACAGCTTTTGTGCATTTATCATTTCAACTATTATCGTTCTATTTTTATTCTCCTGAGGTAGCTCAGCAAACAATTTTCCATTGTATTCCATATGCTATGTACTTGCCCATTAATTTAAAACATTCATATCTTTCTGAAGCCTCGCATCCTCCTCTCGGCCTGAATTGCTATACATCCTTTTAATTATCCACAAACTTGGATATATTGCACTTGACCCCTTCATTCAAATCATTGATATAATTTGCGAATGGCAGGGGCACCAGAAATGATTCAACTGATCATTGCCACCCAAACCAAAACTGACACGTTGATACCTGCTGTTTTCTGTTCAAATGACCAATCCTCAAAGCATTAGTGCTCTACAGTAATTACTTAATTCATGAAAAAACTATTCCTTGAAAATGTTTCATCAAGCTCAATTTTTTTAAACAAAAAGGCTGAACACAATGCACTGTGTTTTGATACACTGCATTCACATTCAAAGAATGTGGGTTGCTGTCTTTTGTAGGAAACAAGTTTGTAAATCGAAGATCCTTGCCTCGTGTCTGAAATCCATCTTAGTGGATGCCTGAGGCGTCCACTGAGAAGACACACGCCTCAATGGTGTCATAGTTCAAATTGTGTAATTATTGTAATTATGTATTGTGATCTCTTGTTTGTTCAGAGACCTTCTGCAGGTTCAGATGCACCATATTGTCTAATTCATCGTTTATCTGTTCTGAATGCTACAACCTTAAATTCCATGAGATTTATCAAATAAATTCCCTTTCGTGAATCCATGTTAACAGCCCATTCATATATTTTCTAGTAAAATACAGTGCTGACTCAGCAGATCAGCCAGCATCTCTGGAGGACATGGAGTGGTGACATTTTTGGTATCTTGATCAAAGGTGCAGCTGTATAATCAAAGACTACTTGATAGTCGTGAAGCAGAGATCCGTATTTAGATGATCATCATATCTAAATACACTAATCGTGTACCTGTGTATTTGGGGAAAAGTCTTGGGTTGCCCTCACGCGTGTGCAGATCTGTGGATAGCAAATCACAAGAGGAGTGGGTGTATGCGTAAAACCTTTGTGTGTGCACTAATTGATTAAAAAGTGAGAGCATCTTTTCAAAGAAGCTCAAACACATGATGTATAGATTCAAATCTATGTGAACAAAATTTCAGATAATGTTCTCTTTATATGAGTTATATAGTTTGCAAACAAACTTATGGATTTCTAAAAAATTCCATATAACAAATGCCAAGATTCCACTTGTATAAGTAGCATTACCCATTTGTACATTGTACAATGTAAAAACATTATTGTATTGCACACATCCCAATTTCCAAATGTAAATATTTCTAATCCACTACACCATCCATATTCCTCTTGCTTATTTCTTCATTTCCATCCATTGCCTTGCTCGTCCTTTCCCAACTGTATCTTTGAATTTTGGTCAAGCAGGCTGACCCTATTGAAACCTCTGGAGAAATGTGTGGAGCCAGCTTGAGAAATTTCTTCAAGCACTCCAAACCTTGAGTTCATTCAGCCTAATTAATAAATACACTGAGTGAATCTTGCAACATGAGGCTGCAAGTAATCCAATATGAAATAGAGGATCATGTACTTGATTTACACTTATGCTTGTTGCATTTGGATATTCGAACATGAAAGAAGTTGAGTCTGATGAAGCGCCCGGGCCCAAAATGCCATCTGCCCATTCTGTCCACATATGCTGCCTAACCCGCTTAGTTCTTTAGTACTGTTTTTTCTCAAGATTCCAGAATCTGCAATTTGTGTCCAATAAATTATTTTCCTGTTGTACTGCAGAAGGCATGGCACTGCTAGGACAGAATCAGAAAGAAGTCGAAAGCTTTGTACGGGGCAATCAAATTAGTTGGACAGAATTTACATTTCACAAATCTCTTAAACGCAGATAGATGCAACCCCATGGTTAGTCTTAATCAACTCCCAAATATAATATTGCCCAGCCCGCATTAAGTCTATAATGATATTAGTTATGGTTTTCAGCTCAGCATGAAACTATTGTTAGGGGTGGCGGCGCTGACCTTAAACTTCGCGGAGCCTGGGATCTCTCGCCGAGATCGCCAGTGTTGGTGCTCCGTCCAGCGCAGCCTGTCGGCTTGGAAGCCGCGGTCTCCGGTAGGGGGGCAGCCGTTCCTGGCACCCCAAGCCGCTGAGAGGATTCTCCCGATGGCGGAGCACCAACACCCGGCGAGAACGGCCTGGAACACCGGGCCTCCGTAGCGACAACTGCGGAGACCTCAATAGGCCCGACTATGGGTGGACATGGGATGGGGACTGGACTTTGTGCCTTCCCTCACAGTGGGAACCATTGTGGGGGGATGTTTTTATGTTTATTGTTAATTTTTTAATGTCTTATCTTTATCTGTGTGCTGCATGGCAAGTCAAATTTCACTACACCATTAGGTGTATGTGATAATAAATGTCCTTTGTATCTTGTAATTGAAATTACTTTTGACTGCTTTTAGAAAAAAACGAATCAATTTTGGTGCTTAAGTACTATAACAAAGTGATATAGGTTCACTGCAACACGTTTGGTGTTTTACTGTTACAGCTTGGATCTGGTTTGCTTTGAGCAACACCACCTGAGACCTGTTCATGTTTTGATAAAACTCTGAGTGGGATGGAATCTCTCTCCCTTTGTATTTTCTGTTGCTTTTCTAAGTGACAAGTAACAGCCATACATGTCAGCCTGATTTAAGCATCTCATTTAAACTGTTCTTATGTGCTACAGTTGTTATGCTTTGGACAGACAGCTCCAATCAGCTTAAAATCTCCAAAGATTCTGCTCATCCAGCCTAATACACTGAGCTTAAGCAAACTGTAAATCTTTAAAATATTTGAAAAAAATCAAGGAATTTTCTGATCTTCTCTGACAGTTTTCTTTGCCTGTTTGACACATAATTGTTTTTTAAGTAAAACAAACTTTTTGTTACTTTATCAGTTTGATCTAGATTTAGACAATGCGTACTATCACTGAAATAAAAGCAAAAATTGCTGAAAATGCTCAGCAGGTTTCGCTGCATCTGTGGGAAGAGAAATAATTAACATTTCAGGTTACCATTGTCAAAGCTGGGAAAGCGACAATAGAAGCATGTTAAACTATAGGAAGGTTGGTGAGAGGATATCTCTGCTGTTGTGAAATCAGGGTGACTTTGGTATAAACAAGGGTATCTGATTAATCAATGAATGGGAACATCTAGAAAGTGGGATTAGACAAAATAATGTAGGAGTTGCAAAATACAGAGCCTGGGAAGCCAGATTTAATTAAAATTCCCATATTTCTGAGGATGAAAGAAGGGGAATAAGCCCAACATGACAAATTCTTAAGACGGGAACATTACGAGTTATAGATGTGTATGCACATAGATTTTAAAGCTGCAGAAGGTTAAGATGACCACGTAAAGCTATATGGAATATTTTTCACTGGAGCAAAGTTTTAGGATTTTAGAGTTCGATAGAGATGCAGCAATAATTTATGAATTATAACAGAGATGCATTTTGTAGCAGGCACATGCTGATGATGTAAGAACTGAATGTTTAGGGTGGTGGTTGGGCTGCCAATCAAGGAAGTTGCTTTGTTCAGAGTTGAGCATCCAGATTGTTTGTTGCTGGAGTGCAATCATCCAGACAAGTTGCAACACATTTCTGACTTGTGCCTTGTAGTTGGTGGAAAGGTTTTGGTGTGTTGGGAGTTTGCATGGGAGATTGATGAGAGAGTGGGATTCCTCTATGAGCTGGCACAGACTTTGGCTGAAATGGTCTCCTGTATCAAATGGAAATACAAAGTTGAGTCTCGTGCCCTGGAATACCCATTTGGCACCAGTAGTATTTATGTTGGATGGGCCAGTTAAGTTTATGTTGAGAACATAAAGGCCCGGCACGGTGGCTCGGCAGTAGAGCCTTACAGCGCCGGAGACCTGGGTTCGATCCTGACTACGGGTGCTGTCTGTACGGAGTTTGTACATTCTCCCTGTGACCGTGTGGGTTTTCTCCGAGATCTTCGGTTACCTCCCATACTCTAAAGACATACAAGTTTGTAGGTTAATTGGCTTGGTGTATGTGTAAATTGTCCCTAGTGTGCATAGGAGAGTGTTAATGTCTGGGGATCGCTGGTCGGTGGGGCGAAGAGCCTGTATCCGTGCTGTATCTAAACTAAACTAAAAATTAAGGATTCTGAGATAGTAATGACATTTAATGTGGTTAAACACTTGTGGTCACCACATAGCAATTCTGTGACATGAATATTACATCCTATTATTGATGTCACCTATCATGCTCATGCTTAAATGGCCTGTTATACAGCATGGAAAACAGACCATTCAGTCCACCTCGTCCATACCAGCCAGCAGGCACCCATCTGTATTAATCCCATCTTCCAGCATTTGGCCTGTTGTCCTTGATGCCAAATGATTCACGTACTCATCCAGCACATCTTAAATGCTGTTAGTGAATGTGCTGCCTTTACTTAGTCTGGCAATGCAATCCAAATATTCATCACTCTCTGAGTAAAAATCCTCCTCTCAAAATCTATCCAAATCTCTTGACTCTTCCCTTAAATCCATGTCCTCTAGTTTTATTCACCTGTGATAAAGGGAAAAAACCCTGAAGTCTACCATATCTATAATCCTCAGTCATTTCCCACCATAACTTCTGCTCCAGGGAATACAGATCTAGCCTCCTCATAATTAAAATACTCCATCCATGAAACATTCTGTTGAATCTCATGTTTACCCTATCTAGTGTTATTACATCCTTCCTAGACCTTGGTGACCAGAACTGTATGCATTACTCCAGCTGAGTGCTGACCAATGTTTTATAAAGTTGGAGCACAAGCCCTCTGCTCATCTGTTCAATGCTCTGATTTATGAAGGCCAGCATCCTGTATGCTGCCGTAATCTGCGCTGCCAACTTCAAGGACTTTTGGACATGCATACTAAGATCTCTCTATTCTTTAATAGTCCCAAGGACCTTTCTGCACATAATTATGGATTGATTTATGGTGAGGCGTTCTGAATAGAACTGAACATTGTGTAATCATTGGCAAACCAGCCTACTTCTGGCTTAGTAAAGGGACAAAGATGGCGATGAGGCAGCTATGCAAGGATGCTCACCCAAGGAGCTCTTGGAATGATATCCTGGGGTTGGGGTGATTGACCTCCATCAACAGCAAGAGTGAGATATGACTCCACCCCAAATGTTCATTGACTTTGTCATCAAGGAATCCTGGAAACTTACTTGTTTAAATGCCTTCTTGATGTCAAGGTCAGTCACTCTCGCCCCCCACTCTATCACCCCCGACTACCCTCCTCCCCAGGCACTCCAGCACTTTGTGTCCTGTGTATAGCCAGCATATGCAATTCTTTGTTAAAACATTTATAGCTTTATTACTGGATTAGTAATTGTGATACTGAAATGTATTCCATTAGTCCAAAATGGGGTTGAATTGGAAACAATGGGTATCAAGGATTGAATTTTCTAATTTGTTACAATGGCATATAGTTAACTTTAACTTCAATTAAGATATTAAAAAAAGATCTTCTATTTTTAATTTTCCTGAAGGCCATTTACTAATTTTGATTTTGTGAGTGAGTCCTGAATATCTTAAATTCACACAAGAACATGCATTTAGATGTGCATGAGGCCAGCAGACATTTTTTTGAAGGTACACAAAAATGCTGGAGAAACTCAGCGGGTGCAGCAGCATCTATGGAGCTAAAAAAAAAATGAAATGAAATGATTCAATTTATTGTCATTGTCAGTGTACAGTACAGAGACAACGAAATACATTTTTAGCATCTCCCTTGAAAGGGAGACACGGGGCGTCGCGGTGTGCCCGCGCCTGCCGCCGTAACATTCCATTACAGGCAAAGGTGGGTGAAGTGTCTTGCCCAAGGACACAACGACAGTATGCACTCCAAGCGGGATTTGAACCGGCTACCCTCCGGTCGCCAGCCGAACTCTTAGCCCATTGTGCTATCTGTCGTTTCGTGCCAAGGGTTTCGGCCAGAAACGTTGCCCGTTTCCTTCGCTCCATAGATGCTGCTGCACCCACTGAGTTTCTCCAGCATTTTTGTGTACCTTCGATTTTCCAGCATCTGCAGTTCCTTCTTAGACATTTTTTTGAGTCTGGATGGTTGCCAGAACACTTGACAGCTGAGAGGATGTACTACCTTTATAGTATCTGTATTTTAGTATGTGTTGAAAAGTGGGATCTTATCTGAAAATTATGTAATTGCAGTGTATATTCAACTAATCTTTTTTTCACAATGAAAGTATTTAATTTTTGCAAGTGATTTGACTGATTCTATATTTGCTATATTAACTAATTCATATGGTCTAGATTTGACACCTGAAAGTACCACTTCCTGTGTATTGCATCAAATGATCCACTGACATTTTTAATTGGATGGTTGACTTCTTGCCTCTTCATCTGGATTATTAGAGTTTACTAGAGGGATTTCAAGTAAAGATTGGATACAGTCCTCTCAGTAAGGGACTAAATTGTTTGTTTGCTGTCAGTCTCTGATTTAGAAAATAGTCAGACTACCATCTAAGTCATATGGTCTGCTCGCAACGTACTAATAATATTTTGTGTATAACCTTTATTAATAACCTCATGGAAACTCGTGGACAAAATCCACTGTAGGCTTTAGAAATACAGCATGGAAACAGGCCCTTTAGCCCACGAGTGCATGCCGACAAGCGATCACCCCATACACTAGCACTATCTTGCATACTAGTAACAATTTACAATTTTACCGAAGGAAATTAACCTACAAACCTGTACATCTTTGGAATGTGGGAGGAAACTGGTGCATCTGGAGAAAACCCACACGGTCACAGGGAGAACATACAAACTCCATCCAGACTGCACCCAAAGTCACGATCGAACCTGAGTCTCTGGTGTTATAAGGAATCAACTCTACCGCTGCGTCACTGTGCCAGCCCAAAAATATATAGTTCTTAGGTTCCCAGTCCTTTGTGAAATTTTTTTAATTAACATTTTTCATTCCATTACAAAGGTAGATGCAACAAGGTTATAGAAACCTCTTTTAAGACATTCACTTTAAGACTTTGAAAGCATGTAGAACATTTTTTCCTTGGCGTATTTATATCTTTGCACTATGTGTTATTCTCATTGCCATATAAAAGTCAACCACGTTGATGGGATTGGAGTGGCATCAGGTTCAACAGTTTATGAATGGCAAATTTTCTTCCCTGACGGGCACAAATGAAGCTGATTTATATTAACAGCAACTTGTGGTTACATGATCACCATAACTAATACTAGACATTTTAATTCATGATCACTTGGGTAATCCCCAGATACCATGGTGGGATTAAAAATTGTTTTTGTACTGGTTGCCCAAAATCTGGACACTGCCACTCTAATTTCACCTGTGTTCTACCATATCTCTTCAAATTTAGTCTACCTTCGAGATACAGCATGGAGGCAGGCCCCTTGGCCCACCGAGTCCACGCCAACCGTCAATAACCTGTACACACTAATTTACATTATCCCTCTTACTCATCCAATCCCTACACACCAAGAACAATTTACAGAGGCCACTTAACCTACAAACCCGCACATCTTTGAGGTGTGGGAGGAAACCAAAGCACCCAGAGGAAACCCACGCAGCCATAGAGAGAACGTGCATAATCCACACAGACCACACCTGAAGTCAGGATTGAACCTGGGTCACCAGGGCTGTGAAGCAGCAGCTCTACCAGCAGTGCCACTATACACTATACTGCCCAATTCTGAAGGATATCCTAGAAAGTATTTTGGAATGCATTGCATTCAGTCATTCATTCTACTCCTTGAACATTTTTGATTTCCTTAGTCCATGGGGAAGATGTCGGTGGGGGAGGGGGTGAAGAATAAAAATCCCGTGTCCATAAACAGCATATCATTGGTTCTGGAGGACCCCACTTATTTCACTGAAATTTTGTAACCCGTTGCCCATCAATACTCCCCGGATTCTCCAACTGCTCACCTGTGTTAGACACAAGTAATAGGTACACTCATAAATTTTACTACTAGTGCATCTTTGAGATGTGAGAGTAATCAGATGCAGGCAAGTGAAACTGCAGTGAGGGAGGGTGTGCTTCCTGTGCGTAGAAAACACCTGAGGTTAGGATTCGATTTGGGTCGCCTGAGCAGTGAGGTAGCAGCTTTTACTGCTTTAGCTCCAGTGTTATCAACATTTATACCATTACACGAGTGGTCAGACTGAACCAAACCTTTGTTATTCTACTATTTATGTGTCACTTTATTGATTGTGCCATGATGTCACTATTTCTATTATTAATACATTCACAAATTTTACTATATGCAGGTCAAAAGTTGTGTAATTCACCTTTTGGCATTTATAAATGTCACAGAGTATATTGGTTAAAAGGGTATTTGATTTCTGATACAATTACTGGATTGGGTTTGTATGTGGAATGTGTTTGTGATTAACTGACTTCTGCCATTAGTGTTGGAAGTTAGGACAAACTAGATTAACGTTTGGAGTAATTTGATCAACATTGATTTTCCAATAATGTATAAGTGGTGGTCTGGTTTGCAGATGTTTTAATTTTCCCAATAATTTTGTGTTATGACCATGATTGAGAATAGATTCTCATTTCATCTTGTTAAGAGCTTAGTTGTTGATCACAAGATCTCTTTCTTGAACTTTGTCTCATTGTTGTTAATCTGGCTGACAATGGTGATGTTATCAGTGAACTTAAAGATGGGTTGGCGTTGTCCGGGTGCGGGTGCAGTGTCCCGGGGAGCATTGCAGTGAACAACCGCGACGCCGAGAGGCCTGTCTGGAGCAGCCTCACCATTGGAGAGAGCGGAATGGTAGGGACCTCGGTGACAGTGGGGATCTGGGTTGGGTGACCGGCGTGAGGGGGGGGGGGGGGCAGTGGTGCAGGGGGGAACAATGGGGGGTGTGGGGGGACCACCGTGAGGCGGTGGGAAAACGGGGGGGGGGGGGGGGGGGGGGGGGGGGGGGGGGGGGGCGGTAGCACTGTGGTATTAAAATCCTCTACCCAGGGGATAAGCCTGTGTTCGTTTGTTTGTTTGTTCGTTCGTTCCAGTTTGTGCAGTCAGCAAACAGTCACGTCCTTTTTTTCACTTTTAATTTCAATTTTTTGTGTACGTTGTGTATTGTGATGTTGGCAAACCAATTTCCCTCCGGGGATGAATAAAGTTTATCATATTGTACTTGGCCACATGGTCAAGGGTGTACAGGGAGCAGAGCAAAGAACAGACCAGGACAAACCTGAGGGGCGCCAGTGTTGAGGGTCAGGATGAAGGAAGTGTTATGTCCAATTCTAACCTACAGGTCTGCCAGTCAGGAAGACCGGTAGCCAATTGCCCATGGAGGTCCCCAAGCTAAGGTTTAAAATTTATAAAGAATCTAATTTGGAATTATGGTGTTAAAGGTTGATCTGTTGTTGATGAATAGCATCCTGATATGAATGTCTCAAGGGACTACATCACCCTGGCCTCTCTCCACTGGCTCCCTGTGCGGTTCCGTATAAACTTCAAGATCCTCCCCCATGTCTACAAAGCCCTCAATGGGCTTGCCCCCACCTACATAAAAAGTCTTCTCACCCACCACTCCACCTCCAGGCCCCTCAGATCGGCCAACTTGGGGCTGCTGAATATCCCACGGTCTAGGCTGCGGTTGCAGCCCCTAGACTGTGGAACAGCATCCCCCTTCCCATCAGAACTGCCCCCTCCATCGACTCTTTTAAGTCAAGACTAAGGAATTATCTATACTCCCAAGCCTTTCCTGACGTCCTCCGAGTGAGGGCTACATGTATATATGTATGTAGTTTGTTTTGTTGTGCTATTCTTATAACAAATGTAAAGCACTTTGGCCAACAAGAGTTGTTTTTTAAATGTGCTATATAAATAAATGTGACTTGACTTGATTGCAAGAGTGATGGCATCATCCATAGACCGATTGTTCCTGTGTGCAAGTTTCTAGAATGTCCAGAAGACAAGCGCAGAACACCTCATTATGTTTAAAGAGTTGGGTCTGAAGACGGGTCTCGACCCGAAACGTCACCCATTTCTTCTCTTCAGAGATGCTGCCTGTCCTGCTGAGTTACTCCAGCATTTTATCTACCTCATTATGGTTGAAGTTAGAGTTATTGGGCAGTAATCATTGAGACAGATCATTTTGTTTTACTTGGGGACTGGAATAATGGAACTGATTATTTTATCTAGGTTGTAAAAAAGAGTTGGCAATTGAAATTGTGTTGCTCTTGTGAGTGACAGAAGAGGATTCTAGAGATGTGAAAATGTGTATGCAGAATGACATTTATTTTGGATATATAACATCTATGACTTAAATATTTAGATGGCAACTTTTGTGGAGAGTGAAACTGAATTAACATTTTGGATTATTTCGTCAGAAAGTCAATTAACCTGAAATATTAATTGTTTCTGTGTTGCCTAAGTTAATTTTTTTTAAATTCACATTTGGCTATGTTTCATATTTCCAGCTTTGGAATTATTCTTTTCCTTTTCAATTTTGGTTTCTTTAGATTTTGTTAGCCTTTATTTCCTATTGTAATGCATAAACTATTATGTAACAAAAATATGACTTTGGTCAATCGAGCCTTTCAAGAATTACAAATAAAGTCTGATTCAAATTATAATTGATACTGACAAGCCTTTTGGCCTCCATTTGAATTTAGATTTCATTTTTGGAAGTACATTAGCTGAGAAATACCGTTTATAAAATGTTTTAGCTGGCCAAGTATTTGAGTTGTATCAAACAAAATGTGCCTTTTTAATTGAATAAATTACTTAAATGTTCAAGTCTGTGCACTGTGGGTGGCTTGATTGTAATTGTGTATAGTCTTTTCACTGACTGGATAGCACGTAACAAAAAAGCGTTTCACTATACCTCTGTACACGAGACAATAATAATAAACTAAACTAAAGACATTTTAATACTAGTTTTGAGTTGTTTACCTCCATTCAAAGGCCTCCTTTTCTCTGAGTTCCACACATCATCTTTTCTGTTGCATTAGTGAAGTATCACTTGTCCTGAATCTCCTTTTGGAACCACCTCCACCACTCTGCAGCATTCAACATCGACTCCCGTTTCATCCACATCTACTAACACATGATCCGTAGGAATTTGACTTTTCCCACGCATGGTGTTTGATACTATTCAACGTGGACATGTTTCCTTGCAGAAGTAGCAATGTATGAATGTTTGTCCCTCATGCACATAATTCATTTGCAGTTTCTTTGGAAGCATTTGCCAATACTTACGTTGCACTTGCCCAATGTGAAAGTCTAAATTTATTTAAAAAGATAAATCATTCAGAAATAAACATTTAAAAAGTAAATATGATTAATCAAGAAGATGTGCAAATAAATAAGTGTAATTGTTACCTTTCTCCTTGCTGTGACTTCATAGGTCTACTATTCCCTTTGAAATTGTTGTAGTTTGGTATCCTTGAGTCTTACGTGGCACAGGATCTGAGTGGTGATTTCTCCAGACTGGTGCATTGCATGCAGTGATGGAGCAAACTATTCTGTGCCGTCCTTGGGGTCTGTCAGTAAGTTGCAGGCATCCTTATTTACAGGGTATGCCCTGAATTACATTTATATAGTTGACTTGGCACAATTTAGCCCACTATTTGTAATTGATAACAAAGTTTGAATTAGATTCTGCAAACTCAGTTTCTTATTTAACACGAGATGAGCTTCTGATCTTTTCACATGGTACCCATCATCAAATTAGTTATTTAACATTCTGTAACATTATCCATCTCTACCTGGTCTACATGTTTGCGCTTAATGTCCCTGTAGAATCTCTTAGAATTTTCCTAAACTTGCCTGCCTGATGCATTGTATGTTGTCCTCTTACCCACCCAATTGATGACGTTAATTTACTCCTACACTTCTTATATTGGTGGAGGGATTCGCTAGATCCCAACTGCCTAAATCTGACATGCCTCCTTTTGCTCTCTTCAATCATGGTTATCTAAACATGCCAGACTTGCCCTTCATCCTTCAACAGGAACATGCTGCACCTGTGCTCTTGCTATTTCATTATTAGACATATAACAAAGATCTTGATATTGTTGTGGGTTTATTATTGTCACCTCTACAGAGATATAGTGAAAATGTTTGTTTACATGCTATCCTATCCAACAGGTATTGCAAGATAAAATGACCAGAGTGCAGAATATAATATTATAATGTTATAGGGTTAGTTACAGAGAAGGTGCGAAAATAAAGTACATCACTCGCTAGGTTGGGAGATCTGGACTACACCTGCAGCATGAGAACTGTTTATTAGTCTGATAAAAGCAAGAAAGAAGTGTTCCTGAATCTGGTGGAATGTGCTTTTAAGCTTTTGCATCTTCTGGCTAACTGGAGGAGGGAAGAAGAGGGAATAACAGAGGTATAAATGTTGAGGAGACCTCACCTCACCTACTCCTTTTCTCCAGAGATGCTGCTTGACCAGCTGAATTACTCCAGCTTTTTGTGTCTATTTTGAGGTATAAATGTTCTTTGATTATGTTGGTTACTTTCCCAAGGCAATGTGAAGTGTAGATGGAGTCGATGGGGGTAGGCTGGTTTGTGTGATGGATTGGGCTACATGCACAACACTGCAATTTCTTGCTGTCTTCAATATAACTATTGCCAAACAAATATGTGACACATCCTGATAGGATGATTACTACAGTGCAACTGTAGAAGTTGGGGAAGATTGTTGGAGACCTGCCAAACTTAAGTAATCTGAAAAAATCGAGGCACTGCTGTGCTTTCTGGTGGCACCTTCAATGTGGTTGGTCCAGGACAAATTGCTGGTGATATTTACACCTCGGATTCTGGAGCTCTCCACCATCTCCACCTCCGTACCATTGATGATGACTAGGGCGTATACGCCACCTTATTTCCTGAAGTCAATAACTTAACTCCTTTGTCTTGCTGATGTTGATGGAGTGTCTCAGTTTGCTCTTGCTCTCGTTCTCTTTGCATTACACAGCCTGACCTAGTGGATATGTCACGTAGTCAGCCCTGTGTTTTACTCTTTTCACGATCCTTTATTTTCTCACACTCCAACTGCTCTTAGCCTTTGTTCTAATTTTCTAACTGCCCTCTTTATCCCAATAATTACTGACCTCAACGTATCTTATCGATAATATTGGCCTTGTCCTATGAGAGTGTACACTTATTTTGTCTTATCCAACCTTCTCCACCTTCACTGCAACTTAAACTAACTTGCTTGCTGTCTTTCCCAGTTCTGATGAAAAATGTTCAAACATTTTCTTTTTGCTTGGACGCTGCCTGACATATTGAGTGCTTCTAGCATATTCTGATTCTCCGTCTTCCAGCATGGGCAGTGTTTTTAATTTTCCTTTGGTATTACTTTTTGGGATGTACCTGGGATTTGTTATCAAGGTAAACTGACAGAATACTTGGATAGATAATAAATAGTATATTACGTTCAGCATAAATTCTTTAACGGTGGAACATTTCTTGTTGATCTAGTTAAATTTTTATAGAAGTCACTTAAATGGTGATGTGAAATTGTGAACCTTTACTGAATACCTTCTTGAATTGCATATAGGCTAACATCCAGTGGAAGTTAGCAAAAACTAAAATGTAAAACTTAGAAGCCTTGGGGAATTGTTTTGAAGGTGGAAATTCTGTGGATATAAAGACACACACAGTTCCGGATCCCTCCCAACTGCAATATGCAGCAAGTTGTCAAATGGCACAAACAACATGCAAAAAGACAAGGCTAATTTACTATTAAGTAAAACTGGTAAATGAAGTTCAATAATATTTTCTTCCTAACAACAGATTAAGCTTCATCAGCATCAACGATGAGTCGGCCTATAGGGAGGAGGTCCAGCTCCTAGCAGCATGGTGCGCTGACAACAACCTGGCCCTTAACTCCAAGAAGACCAAGGAGCTCATTGTGGACTACAGAAGGTCTAGGGGTAGCACGCACACCCCTGTCCATATTAACGGGACGGAGGTGGAGCGTGTTTCCAGCTTCAGGTTTCTGGGGTCAACATCTCTGATGACCTCTCTTGGACCCACAATACCTCAACACTGGTCAGGAAGGCTCACCAGCGTCTCTTCTTCCTGAGGAGACTAAAGAAGGTCCATCTGTCGCCTCAGATTCTGGTGAACTTCTACCGTTGCACCATCAAGAGCATCCTTACTAACTGTATCACAGTATGGTATGGCAACTGCTCTGTCTCCGACCGGAAAGCACTGCCGAGGGTGGTGAAAACTGCCCAACCCATCACCGGTTCCTCACTCCCCTCCATTGAGTCTGTCCAGAGCAAGCGATGTCTGAGAAGGGCACGCAGCATCGTCAGGGACTGCTCTCACCCCAACCACAGACTGTTTACCCTCCTCCCATCCGGGAGGCGCTACAGGTCTCTCTGTTGCCGGACCAGCAGTTTCAGGAACAGCTTCTTCACTGCGGCTGTTACACTACTTAACTCTGCACCTTGGTGATTGCCAGTCACCCCCCCTGACACTCCTCCACCCAGAAAAATTGCACTACTGCTACTGTATGAACATATATATATTTTACTTGTACACTGCACAATGACAATGAAGTTTGAATCTGAATCTGAATATCCTATCTGGAAAATCACGATTGGTTCATCACACATTGTACCTGAGGATGCATATAATTAACGGGGGTATTCAATTCAATTCAATTCAACTTTAATGTCATCGGCCAAATACAAGTATGAGTACAACGAAATGCAGTTTTGCGTCAGTCCGTAGTAGTTGTGCATAAAGAAATAAAAAAAATAGAAAGAGAGAAGATACAGAATAATCAAGAAATACAGAATAATTAAACAATGGGGACAGAGGGACCGGAGAAATCTATCGGCGGGACTCCGAGGTCAGCAATGTGATTGTATTATTGTAGAAGCTGTTCCTCATCCTACTGGTACGTGACCTGAGGCTCCTGTACCGCCTCCCTGATGGGAGGAGGGCAAACAGTCCATGGTTGGGGTGTGAGGGGTCTTTGATGATCTTCCCAGCCCGTCTCAGACACCGTTTTCGATGGAGGGCATCCATGGCAGGGAGCGGGGCACCGATGATATGCTGCGCGGTTTTCACCACCCGTTGTAGTGCCTTCCTGTCTGCAGCAGTGCAGCTGCTGTACCATACCGTGAAGCAGGTGGTCAGGATGCTCTCTATGGTACAGCGGTAAAAGTTGGTCAGGATCCGGGGGACAGGTGGGCTTTCTTGAGCCTCCTCAGGAAGTAAGGGCGCTGCTGTGCCTTTTTGATCAGCTTGGAGGTGTTGAGGGACCAGGACAAATCCTCCGAGATATGTACTCCGAGGAATTTATAGCTAATTTATAGTATAGGCACAGGAAATTAATATTAAAATCCTTAAACATATGATGGCAAAAGTTAGGCACAATTAGATATAATTAAGATGTTAAAAATGACAAAGGATTTGATGGGGTTGCAAAAAAAAATCTGAGGAGTTTGAAGTAGGAGCACACAAGCTTGCTACTAAGTCTACTAAAAAGTGAAATCAAAAGTAGTTTATTTTTCAATGTATGATGTGGTGAAGGTGGAACTCTTCATGTGCACAAACAAATATTTTTGTTCAATTGAAATATTCAAGAATATATTGGGAAAACTTTAGTAGTTCCATTTTTTAAACCCTGGTAATTATTATTGAGATAAAATCACCAATGATCCTATTGAGAGACATACTAGTATTCATATATTCCTCTTTCATTGTTCTTCCTCTAACTAACTCATCAGTATCGTGAAACATCTTGTGTATACTTGTGTATTAATTGAGTAACATAGCATGTAAACAGGCTCTTCAGCCCAATGTATCCTTGCTCACTTGGTTGCCTACCTGAGCTTGCTCCATTTATCTGCACTTGGCCGATATCCCTCTAAAGCTTTCCAGTCCATGTCCCTGTCCAAATAGCTTTTAGACCTTGTTATTGGAGCTAGCCTTATAAGTTTGTTAGACATCACTGTCATGGGCTGTATTGATAACGTCACCTATCTGGTCCCATATACCTTCAAGCTTACGTGAATATGGACATCAGTCCTAGTATTTGTCTTTGAGTCTATCAGATATTATTTAGAACATTTCTGTGAAGCCTCGTGCTTTGTTAGAGGCTGTATAATTGCATTTTTTTTAAATGTTCATTCTTAGTAAGTTACGAATTAAGGCATTTAACAAACACATTCATTTGCCATACCAAAGTCATGCCATTTTGAAGTAGATACTATCTTATCCTAATATTGTGGTGGTTCTTGCTGTCAGAACACCAAGAACCCCCGGACACTCCTTCCCCCAGAAAAAATGTATATATGTATGTATATATATATATATATATATATATATATATATATATATATATATATATATATATATATATATATATATATATATAATAATATATATATATATATATATATATATATATATATATATATATATATATATATATATATATATATAATAATATTATATAGCACTTTTCAACAAAACCAGTATTTGAACCAAAGTGCTTTACAGAGATTGATTAAATTAATTGAACAGATCAATTGCAATAAATCCATACAAAACAAAAAAGGGAAAAAGAAACAAAGACACAGAACAGTACACTATAGAAATCAACATGAAACGTCCCCCCACAGCAGAATTCACTGAGGGAAGGCACTAAAAATATCCAGTTCTCCCCCTCATAGTCCACCCGAGGTCGGGGCCTATATCTGGCCTCCTCAGCCAATCCGGTGTTTTCAGGCCCTCTTGCTGCGAAGCTGGATCATCGGCGTCGGTGAACATCCTTCAGCAGCTTGGACTGAAGCGGCTGCTTCCCCCCCCATATATATTTTACTGTTCCATTATTCTATGTTCGCTCTTCTGGGTGAGATGCTAACTGCATCTCGTTGTCTCTGTACTTGTACACTGCACAATGACAATGAAGTTTGAATCTGAATCTGAATATCCTATCTGGAAAATCACGATTGGTTCATCACTCATTGTACCTGAGGATGCATATAATTAATGGGGGTATAGTATAGGCACAGGAAATTAATATTAATATTGTGGTTGTTCTTGGTGTCAGAATTTTAGACTCTGCATAGACTGATAATTTATCAGATCTGTTATTTTTATTCTTACATTGGCCTTGAAGCGAAGTAATAATGATTTTTTTTAAGTGATGTATTACAAATCAAGTAAGCTACAAAAAGGTGGATGTAAACTGCATTGTGACAATTGCACCATTCTCCCTTCACTAACGTGACCACCATCCGTAGTAATGGTGAATAATCTCTGACTGATAGAAAAGTCTTTTTTTTTTTTTTTTTTAAGTGATTTTATCTTTACATTGTTTTATATTTGAAAATGAGCAGCCATTCGAATAGACTTGGAATACTCAAAGTTATTCGTTTCAATCTTGCAGATGACTATGGATGAAAAGTATGTAAATAGTATCTGGGATCTACTGAAGAATGCCATCCAAGAGATTCAACGCAAAAATAATAGTGGACTCAGCTTTGAAGAACTGTACAGAAATGCATATACAATGGTATTGCATAAACATGGTGAGAAATTATATACTGGACTGAGAGAAGTTGTAACTGAGCATCTGATCAATAAGGTACGTGTCGGCTATTTTGGAGAAAAATAAGTAATAAGTTTGTTAATTAGCATTACTATGTATAAATGAATAGATTGCAAGATAGCACTGCACATTATATCTGTGATATGTACAGTTTGTAATGTTGAAACAGTCATCTTAGAGAACAGCTCTTGAGCTTGTGATCTCACACTGACATTGCTCTCCATTAAACAGTGAATATGAGATGAGCAAAGCAAAACAAACCTTTTTGTCCAATGGAGTAAAGTTAATCCATCGTTGGGTTCTCTAAAAATGCAATTTTTCCTTCCAAGGCTCATTTTCTGAATATCTGTGTCATTGAAATCAATGGGAATTAATTTTGAAAGCTACGCAGAATTTTTGATCATACAATTAGTAATATGGTGCCCCTGGGAATCTCTGGACTTCACTCCTTGAGAAATATCAGGAAAAAAATATTATTTGTTTCCACTGTGGTTTTGGACAAATACAGTTTACAAACTATCGCAGTAAGCTACTAAATGTACGTGTCTTTTTGGTAATGAGTTAATTTGCATCGCGCCTTTTCTCGGCTACATTTCAACAATCTCAATAGTTGTAACTGGGTCATGTATAATTGTCTTAAATCAGTAATGGATGCAGCAGCATGGAAATTAATACCTTGGTCTCCCACCATTAGTGCTGTACATCATATCAATGTGGAGGAAGCATCCAACAATACATTTCAATTGTTTTCAAAATCGAAATTCATGGAAACATAAAAGTAGAAGCTAGGGTGGTCCATTCACCCTAGTTACCTGTACCACCATTCAGTAAGATCGTGGTTAATCTTTACTTCAGCACCACTTTATGTATTCTGGGAACCAATCTTGTGTTCCCTTTGTATATAAAAAGCTTATCAACATTTATCCTAAGTTATCTGAATTACTAAGTCTTTAAAACTCTCGTGATGAATTCTAAATATTTACCATCGCAGGGAAATTTCATCTTATTTGTTCTTAGAAGCGGACTCAGTAATTATGTTTCAGATTGAAGCTCTGCATCAAGATATTTTACCTGGTACTTTACAATTTTCTTCATGGTGCCTTTTATTAAGAACCTTCTGACAAATCCAAATATACTATACTGGTTAATTCATTCCTATCCTCAAATATAATCTCAAATATTTCTAATAGATCTCCCAAACATAATTTTGCTTTCACAAATCCTTGTTAACTCTACCGAGTCTCTTATTTTTCGATCGGCAGTTGTATAATAGATGACAGCATTTCCCTACCAATAATATATTAATTTATAAAACTATAAATACAGTAAATTTAATAAAATTGGTATTTTATTGAGCCATGGTATCTATGTTTAAATATAGAGTCATGGAGTGATACAGTGAGGAACCAGCCCTTTCGGCCCAACTTGCCCACACCGGCCAGCATGTCCCAGCTACATTAGTTCCACCTGCCCGCATTTGGTCATATCCCTCCAAACCTGTCCTATCCGTGTATCTGTCTAACTGTTTCTTAAATGTTGAAATAGTCTCTGCTTCAACTACCTCCTCTGGCAGCTTGTTCCATACATCTACCGCCCTTTGTGTGGAAAAAAAATACCCCTCAGATTCCTATTAAATCTTTTCCCTTCACCTTAAACCTATGTCCTCTGGTCCTCGATTTCCCTACTCTGGGCAAGAGACTCTGTGCATCTACCTGATCTATTCCTCTGATGATTTTATACACCTCTACAAGATCACCCCTCATCCCCCTGCACCCCAAGTAATAGAGTCTCAGCCTACTCAACGTCCCGATAGCTTAGACCGTCTAGTCCTCGTAAATCTTCTCTGTACCGTTTCCAGCTTGACAACATCTTTGGTGCCCAGAACTAAACACAATACTCTAAATGCAGCCTCACTAAGTCTTATACAACTGCAACAGGGCCTCCCAACTTCTATACTCAATACTCTGACTGATGAAAACTAATGTGCCAAAATCATTTTTAACCAACAATCCACCTGCTACTCCACCCTCAAAGAACCATGCATCTGCACTCCTAAATTCCTCTACAACACACCACAGAGCCCTACCATTCACTTTGTAGGTCCTGCCCATGTTAGACTTCCCAAAATGCAACACCTCACATTTCTCTGTGTTAAATTCCATCAACCATTCCTCAGCCCACCTGGCCAACTGATCAAGATCCTGCTGCAATTTTTCACAACCATCTTTACTACCTGCAAAACAACCCACTTTTGTATCATCTGCAAATTTGCTAATCTTGCCGTGTATGTTCTAATCCAAATCATTGATATAGATAAGAGTTGTGAGTGTGGAATTTTCTGCCTCAGAGGGTGGTGGAGGCCGTTTCTCTGGATACTTTCAAGAGAGAGCTAGACAGGGCTCTTAAAGATAGCGGGGTCAGGGGGTATGGGGAGAAGGCAGGATCGGGGTACTGATTGGGGGTTGATCTGCCATGATCACATTGAATGGCAGGGCTGGCTCGAAGGGCCAAATGGCCTACACCTGCACCTATTGTCTATTGAATAATAATATTTGGTTTTGTACGGTTAAAATTAAATGTTTTTTCTCTATGAACCTCAAGTGATTTTTGCTGGAATTTGTGGTAAAAAGTTACAACACAGAGTTGTACTGCACATGTGACTTTAACTGATTTTTTTTTAACCGAACTGCCTGTATGAAGTATCCCAACGTGAGTTGATTGCTTTGTTTTGCAACAGTTTTGCCTATAGAAGCTTTCACAAAATGTGAGCAAATAAAATAAGTGTGTGTTTCTTTTACAGGTACGAGAAGATGTGTTGAACTCATTAAATAACAACTTCCTGCAGACCTTAAATCAAGCGTGGAATGATCATCAGACGGCAATGGTGATGATAAGAGATATCCTCATGTACATGGTGGGTTGCCTTTTTCGGTATAATTTATGGTTTACAATTCGTAGCAGATAACTGAAAAGTTACATAAATGGAAATGCTTGCCCTTTATGTAACTTTTCACAGTTGTTCCTAAAATCAATCAAGAAGGAAATTCTATCACAATTATTCAGCTACAACAAATGTAAAATCATGATATAAAAAGTAGCAGTACTGGACAAGGGTCTTACATTTAGTTACAGCCGTTAATTAACAGTTACATGAAGTCGTGAAATTATGCTAATTATACAACAATAAGCCAGAGGCATGTGGGATAGTTATAAGAGCACACATTCTTACAAATGACCTCTGAGTGGCATTGGAGAGTTATTTGTCAGCTCAGTTCTATATTCTGAAATATTTCGCAGCGACTGTGGAGCAGTGTTTACTTAATTTGTGTGTTGTTCACACAAGGAATTGCTGAACCTCTACAAATTGTCCTGCAATTATGCGCCTGTCATTCCTTATACAGTGCTTCCCAATTTACATTTTTTAATTGGGGAACATGCGTGTGTCCAAGTAATTAAATATGACTCTCCCCTCATTTTAAGATACTTTCAGCATATCTGTCTTCTCTAAAACTAGGTGCTGGAAGTCTAGAATAAAGATGAGAAGTTGGGGAGAAATCTAGGGATGCTGCCTGTCCCACTGAGTTACTCCAGCATTTTGTGTCTCTTTGGTGTAAACCAGCAAACCAGCATCTGCAGTTCCTTCCTACAAATACAGCTCTTACCTTTTAAAATTGTCATTTTAAAAGTGACATTTAACTCACCAATAACTAGCCTGAAAATGGTTTTCTCCCTCGAGGCCCAGTCATATTGTGTCCTTGCTATTTCTTTTGTGGAGCAAGAACACAAGTAATTGTCAAACTAAAGGCAGTTTTCTGTTTATTCATGTGTTTTATGACTAACTAGTTGGTCTTTTTCTTGATGATCATTTTGTGTTCACCTTGAATAAGGCCACGTGAATGCTTGTATTATAGTTGGTATATGCCGCAAATGTTCTATGCATTGTTCATATTAAATACAATAGAATAAAATATGTTGCTCTGGCAAAAAATAATAAATTAACTACCATTTATTTTCCTTTGCAGGATCGAGTGTATGTACAACAAAATAACGTAGAGAATGTTTACAACTTGGGGTTGATCATTTTCAGAGATCAAGTTGTGCGTTATGGTTGCATCAGAGATCACCTACGTCAAACACTCTTGGATATGATTGCACGTGAAAGGAAAGGAGAGGTAGTAGACAGGTATGTTCAAACAAGGATTTGTTATCTCTTACCATCAATTAAAAGCTCATGAAAACCTTTTGGTTACTAGTGTATTTCCCTCTGGTTTATCAGAATTAAGTTTCTTTCTTAGCTGATTATTTTTTTGGTTACCAGCCCAATAACTCCAAAAAGATGTCACCCACCTAACAATACTGACAAATCTGTTCAGATATTCTGCACTGATTTATTCATTAAAGATAATTTTGCAGTATACATATTAAATTATTAGAATAAATGATATACATGGTACATTATTCAATGCTGGCTATTGACTTATACAGTGGTGATGCTTTATAGAAGTTGTAACAAATGTTCTACTCTAGTTGAATTGACAATAGGTGCAGGAGTAGGCCATTCGGCCCCTCGAGCCAGCACTGCCATTCAACGTGATCATGGCTGAAAGCTGATCAAACTGAGCAAAGTTAGTGCTCAACGGGCAATCTTTTGGAAATGTTATATCCAGTTCTCCTTATGAATTTGATCTTGACTAAAATTTGATGAGCAAGATTTAGGCTGGTGTTCTTGTCCAATAATGAAGAGGTTTTACAAGTCCTTCAAGGTCAAACTAAAACAGACACATGCCTACTACTAGGTGAATGTAAGAGTCCAGTGGTACTATTTAAAGGAAGAATTGGCTATTTATTCCTGGTTCTTGGTCGGTATTTTTCTGCAATTAGCGTTCCAATAAATGATTTTGTTTTAAAGACGTTACTGCAGTGATGTAGAGTGCATTCAGAAAATATTCAGACCCCTTCACTTTTTCCACATTTTGTTACGTTACAGCCTTATTCTAAAATGGATTAAATTCATTTTTTTATCATCAATCTACACAATACCCCATAATAAAAAAGTGAAAACAGGTGTTTAGAAATTTTTGTAAATTAATTAAAAAGAAATAACTGAAGTATCACATTTACATAAGTATTCTGACCCTTTACTCAGTACTTTCCCTCCTCTCTCATTAACTACCGCCCAATCTCAAACCTCCCCTTTCTTTCAAAAACTCTGGAGCGTATCGTTGCGTCACAACTTCATTCCCACCTCCTTGCGTATAACCTATTTGAACACCTCCATAGCACAGAAACTGCTCTCCTCAAAGTCCTCAATGACCTCCTCACCTCTGCTGACACTGGTGGTTCCCTCAACATCCTCATCCTCCTTGACCTGAGCGCAGCCTTCGATACAGTGAATCATAACATCTTGCTCACCAGACTCAAAGACCTCGGCATTGAAGGTTCTGCACTCAGCTGGCTCTGTTCCTACCTTTCCAACAGGCCCCACTTCATCTCTCTCCATAACCACACCTCTGCTACAGCCACAATCACTCAAGGCGTTCCCCAAGGCTCCGTACTTGGCCCCCTCCTCTTCATCACCTACATCCTCCCCCTTGGTCAGATACTCCGCCACTTCAACCTGGAGTTCCACTGTTACGCCGATGCCACCCAGATCTACCTCGGCACCAAATCCCCCCCCACAACCCCCACCACTCCCATATCAACACCTGTTTGTCAGCTATAAAAACCTGGATGCAACATAATTTCCTCAAACTCAACAGCGATAAAACAGAATTCCTCCTCATAGGCTCCAAATCCACACTCAGCAAAATCAATAACCCCACTGTCACCATCGACGGCACCACTGTCTCCCCATCTCCCCAGGCCCGCAACCTTGGCGTGATCTTTGATTCCACCCTCTCCCTTGAGCCTCACATCCGCCATGTCATTAAAACCTCCTTCTTTCACCTCCGCAACATCGCCAAAATCAGACCGTCTCTCACACCTCCAGCTGCTGAAAGACTCATCCATGCCTTCATCTCCTCCCGACTGGACTACTGCAACTCACTTCTCCTTGGCATCAGCTCCACCTACATCAACTGACTCCAACTGGTCCAGAACGCAGCCGCCCGACTCATCACCCACACCAAATCCTGGCATCACATCACTCCAGTCCTCAAACAACTTCACTGGCTTCCCATCTCCCACCGGATCACCTACAAAATCCTGGTCCTCACCTACAAAGCCCTCCACCATCTGTCCCCCCCCCCCCCATATACCACTGACCTCCTCTCCCCCTACCAACCCTCACGGTCCCTCAGATCCACATCAGCCGGTCTCCTCTCCATCCACAAGTCCAACCTCCGCAGTTTTGGGGACAGAGCCTTCTCCAGGGCAGCTCCCAGGCTCTGGAACTCCCTCCCCCAACTGATCTGCAATTCCGTGTCCCTCACCATCTTCCAGTCGCGCCTCGACCCATCTCTTCACCTCTGCCTATCCTTAGCCCCACGTCCCCTTCCCTTTTCATCTGTGCTTGAATTGCCTCGTATTGTGTTTTGAATTGAATTCTGTCTTTAATTTGTGTGCTAGTCGTGTCTCTACTATTTATTTCATTCCGCTTACATGTTTTTCCGCTACTTGCTAAATTTTTGTAAGGTGTCCTTGAGACTCTTGAAAGGCGCCATAAATAAAATGTATTATTATTATTATTACTTTATTGAGACACCTTTGGCGATTACAGCCTCAAGTCTTCTTCGGTATGAAGCTGTAAGCGTGGCACACCTGTATTTGGTTAATTTCTCCCATTCTTCTCTGCCGATCCTCTCAAGCTCAGGTTAGAAGGGGAGCGTCAATGCACAGCTATTTTCAGGTCCCTCCAGAGATGTTCGATTGGGTTTAAGTCCGAGCTCTGACTGGGACACTCAAGGACATTGACAGGGTTGACATGAAGCTACTTCTGTGTTGTCTTGGCTGTGTACTTAGTGTCATTGTCCTGTTGGAAGGTGAACCTCCACCCCAATCTGAGGTTCAGAACGCCATGGAACAGGTCTTCATCAAGGATCTCTCTGTACTTTGCACCATTCATCTTTCCCTCAATCCTGATTATTCTCCCAGTTCCTGCTGCTGAAAAACATCCCCACAGCATAATACATAATACACGGCATAAAACATCCCCACAGCCACCATGCTTCACCGTAGGTATTGTATTGTCCAGATGATGAGCAGTGCCTAGTTTCCTCCAGACGTGACGCTTGGTATTCAGGCCAAAGAGTTCAATCTTGGTTTCATCAGATTTAGACCAGACAAGCAGAGAAAATAACCCTTTTGGCAAACTTCAAACAGACTATCATGTGCCTTTTACTGAGGAGTGGCTTTCGTCCGGCCACTCTACCATAAAGGCCTGATTGGTGGAGTGCCTCGGATATAGTTGTCCTTCCGGAAGGTTCTCCCATCTCCACAGAGGAGCTCTGTCAGAGTGACCATCGGGTTCTTGGTCATCTCCCTGATCAAGGCGCTTCTCCCCGATTGCTCAGTTTGGCCGGGCGGCCTGCTGGTGGTTCCAAAGTTCTTCCATTTAAGAATGACGGAGGCCACTGTACTCTTCGGGACCTGCAATGCTGCAGAAATTGTTTTATACCCTTCCCCAGATCTGTGTCTCGACACAATCCTGTCTCGGACAATTCCTTTGTCATCATGGCTTGTCTACGGACAATTCCTTTCTCTTCATGGCTTGGTTTTTGCTATGCTTATATAGACAGGTGTGTGCCTTTCCAAATCATGTCCAATCAATTTAATTTACCACTGGTGGACTCCAATCAAGTTGTAGACACATCTCAAGGATAATCACTGGAAACATTAGGAACCTAAGTTCTATTTTGACTGTCATATAACAAAGGGTCTGAATACTTATGTAAATGTGATATTTCAGTTATTTATTTTTAATTACTTTGTAAAAATTTCTAAACACCTGTTTTCGCTTCTTCATTCTGGGGTATTGTGTGGAAATTGATTGATGAGGAAATTGATTGATGAGGAAAAAAATGGAATTTAATCCATTTTAAAATAAGGCTGTAACGTGACAAAATGTGGAAAAAGTGAAGGGGTCTGAATACTTTCTGAATGCACTCTACATGCAAGCCTATTGCATGAAATGTAGCTGCTGAATTTTTTTTTAACATTACAACGGTATGTGACTGCACTTGATTTGCTAGGAAGTACTTTTAAGACATTGGAAAGTCATGCAGACATTATGCTAGTATTGCCATATTGCATGTAATTTTTGCAAGGTTAGCTTTTACCTGTTATTCTTCAATCCAACCAGTTTTAACAGGCACAGTACAATTTGCTGATATAATGGAGAAATATCTGACTTGTTTATGAAAGTGTATATTTTTTTATGACTTTCTTGTTTCTGCCAGAGGTGCAATTCGAAATGCTTGCCAAATGCTAATGATTCTGGGCCTAGAAGGTCGTTCAGTGTATGAGGAAGATTTTGAAGCTCCATTTTTAGAAATGTCTGCTGAATTCTTCCAGGTATCTATATATTTTTTCCTAATACATTTGAAACCTTAAATATTTTTTAACTGAGGTTCTTTTAATAAAGCAGTGTGTAATTATTTAAATCTATAGTTTAAAACTTGATAATGCATTTCTTGCTTGGCAGTCAGTAAAATGGCAAAATGTTTATTTTTACACAGATGGAAAGTCAGAAGTTCTTAGCAGAAAATAGTGCATCTGTGTACATTAAGAAAGTGGAGGCACGGATTAATGAAGAAATTGAGCGGGTTATGCATTGTCTTGATAAATCTACGGAAGAACCAATTGTGAAAGTGGTGGAGAGAGAATTAATTTCTAAACATATGAAAACTATAGTGGAAATGGAAAATTCTGGCCTAGTCCATATGTTAAAAAACGGAAAAACAGAAGGTATTTCAAAAGCTTGCTTCTTTGAAACTAAATCAAACACCTATTTGTGATTGTGGTTATCATCTAAACCTTGAAGGCAATGGATGGTGTTGTTCTAATTCAATTGCAGTTTATTTTGGTGCCAATTTCGATTTCATGACAGCTTAAATGCGATATTTTCCCTATTTTGGGAATGTGGCAAACTGCAGGTTACTATTTGAAGGAACCAAAGGCAAAGTCTAATGTTTCAAGTCTGAAAATGGAGAAAACACAGCAACAAGAAATCTGCTCAGCATGAATCTAACCAAATATTGACTAACTTTATCTTGTCTATATGTATAAACCGTCTCAGCATGTGATATGGAATGGGATCCAAACCAACTTGGTGTCTTTTAGCAGTCTTAATAAGAAATATAGATTTTTGTTGGATCTTTCAACTGAGTATTGTTGGGAAAAGAAAATGGTACAGATCTTTACAATAATGCTCTGCTGCCAGCCAATCAAAGTAATTCTGTACTCTCAGTGAAGTGCCCCAGTGGAATTGGATTTAAAAACAAAATACATCGAGCAGCTTGAATTGTGACCAGCGTTTGATTAGAGCTCATGGTTGACACAAGGAGCTGAGCACTGCTGTTCAATTCAGTGCGGGCAAGTTGACTGTTTGGAAACGTGTTCAGTATCCACGACCTCTGGTTTGTGTGATTATAAACCTGAAATTAATTTGCATTTAAACATCTTCTAAAACATTTAAATTGTTAACTTTATGCTGCTCATCAGCACTCGTACTCTAGAGCATGTTGCAAATTTACCCATTCATCTACAAATTTCAATTATACTTTAGTATCACAATTTGGTTCAATTACAATCTTAGTCGTACGGATTGTCTTAAAGGATGCCTCCAAAACTCTTAAAACTGTAGAATGTTGGTTTTGTCATATTTGTCACTTTGATGCACCTAACTTATGTAGACTTAGCTTTTGAATGCAGTTACCTTTTTAACATCTAGAATTTTATTCAAGAATAATAGTTTTCATCAAAAATTATTAAAGATTTAAACTAGTTACAGGTGCACAACCTTTTATCCGAAAGCCTTGGGACCACACACTTCTCGGATTTCGGAATTTTTCGGATTTCCGAATGGAAGATTTTTAGCGTAGATTAGGTAGGTAGCGCGGGCGGTTCGAAAAGTCTGGAGCGGCTGCCTCCTCCCCGGAGACCGGGGAATCATTGTAAATCATTGCTTAAATGTTAGTCAGTTAGTTTGGAGGGATTTTATGTGGTGGGGGGGTGAAGGGGAAACTTTAATTCTTAGTCCCCTACCTGGTCGGGGAGGCAGGGAGCGGGCAATGCCTTACCGGGTCGCCGTGCAGTAAGCTCCGGAGCGCTGTGGCCGCTGACTCCCAACATCGCGGAGCTGGGGGCTGCGAGCATCCGGCCGCGGGCGGCGCTGGTTGGAGCTCCGACCCCGGCAACTCTACCCCTGGCTGCACTGCGCTCCAAATCCAGTACCGCCCGCGGCCGGACGCCCGTAGCCCCAGCTCCGTGATGTTGGGAGTCGGCGGCGTCGCAGCGCTGGGACACCAGCGGGGAGCAGGCAATGCCTTACCGGGTCGCCGTGTGGTAAGCTCCGGAGCGCTGTGACTGCCGACACACAACATCGCGGAGCTGGGGCTGCGGGCGTCCGGCCGTGGGCCGCGCTGGATTTGGAGCGCCGCGAAGCCAGGGGTAGAGTTGCCGGTGTTGGAGCTACAACCGGCGCCACCCGCGGCTAGACGCCCGCAGCCCCAGCTCCGCGATGTTGGGAGTCGGCGGCCACAGCGCTCCGGAGCTTACTGCACGGCGACCCGGTAAGGCATTGCCCGCTCCCCGCCTCTCCGACCAGGTAGGGGACTAATAATTAAAGTTTCCCCCTTCACCCCCCCCCCCCCCCACCCCCCTCCCCCTTCACATAAAAGCCCTCCAAACTAACTGACTAACATTTAAGCAATGATTTACAGATGTTTAAGTGTCTCCCCGGTCTCCGGGGAGGAGGCAGCCGCTACAGTAGTACAGACCTGCGTTGGCCGTGGGTCGTTTCGGGTCAAGTTTGGCGCCAAACGCGAGCTTTGGTGTGCAGACGACATCCTGGAAAAAGTGTCCGGTTTTCGGAGCTTTTCGGTTTCCGGAATTCCGGATAAAAGGTTGTGCACCTGTACAATGTAATACATGTATTTGAAATAATATAACTAATGTATAACCTTGATTATTGGCCTCCTTTGTGTAGAAACCACAAAATGCCCTTTAATAACACTATGGAGGCGATGAAACATTTCCAATAATAGCAATAAGCAGGTTATTTAAAAAAAAAATTGTATATAGGAAGTCAAAGGCTATAATTAGTCTTTATTTCCTGCATTTTTGGGTTCTGTGCATGTTGTAAATTAAGCTCCAAGTGATGAATGTCTTGGCACTATCATATGATCTAAGTATCCGGGGGGGGGGGGGGGGGGGGGGGGGGGAAACGACTGAACTGAAAACAATGGGAGCTGATTTGCCTAAGTGGCCTAGACTTAATGTGAAGCCTTAAACACACTACTCGTAATCCTATTAATATACACAGATCCTGTTTAACGTTAATGTTTCCTTTGACATTTTTTGTTTGTATGCAACTGAGCCTTGTGAAGCAAATGCTTTTGTGTGCTAACTAAAATGAGCAACATTGCCAACTGAGCGGCAGAATACTTTCTCTTTAGATATAAAGCTTCAACGATGTTCAAGTTCACATTTATTGTCACATGCACCAATTGGTACAGTGAGATTTGAGTTACCATACAACCATACAAAAAAAAACAACACAATACACGATAAGAATTTAACATAAACATCCACCAAATGGAATGGATCAGAACACACTCACGCTTCTCACCGTAGACTGCAGATTCCGAAGTCCACAGGCCGAGCTGGCCGGAGCTCCAATGCTGGCGACCCCCGGCAAAAGATCCCACGCCTCCGCAATGTTAAAGTTAGCGCCGTGCCCACGGCTAGAAGCTCCGCAAACCACAGTCCACGGTGTTAAAGTCAGCAGGTCCACACACTCGGGGGGGGGGGGGGGGGGGGGAAGATGCGACACGGAGAAAAGACGAATCTCCGTCCAGTTAAGTGACTGGGAAACGGTTTTCCCCCTATTCCCCCCACATAAGACATACTAAGAAACATTTGAAACATACAGTTAGGCACACTAAACATAACAAAAAGGGTGAAAGTACTAACAGCTGCTGGCAAGGCAGCCGTTGCCACCCAGTGGCTGTGTATGTTTGGGTCAAAACTGAGTCTCTTCTACTGTTTCATTGAAATGCATTAACAGAGAGAGCACTGCTGAATCTGCATCGTGATGTAACAGCCATTCCTGACCTTGAGTGTGTTTAGGATATTTGTAGCTCTTTTATCCATTCCCATGAGGAACTGCGTGAGCTTCTACATATAAAATCTGTAGAGTGAGCATATCTCTTTGCTTTGCATCATATGTGCAGGATTTTAAACCTGTGGCCAAGATGAAAAACCATGCTCTCTATCCCATGTCCCAGGGTAAATCAGTTATCCTGCTGCCTATATCCTTTTTGGTAATAGAAAATACTCTTGGGGTAACTAGGATGAGTATCTGCAGTTCATTTTGTAGATGGTACATGATGCAGCCATTGTACATGAGTGGTGAAAGGAATGATCAATTACTTGCTGACCAGTGATGGTCTGACGGGAGCATGATATAATCTGTCCTTGGCACCTTCCAATTTATGTTCTTGATTAACTTCTCTATTTTGTAAACTAACTTAATGGTTGTTTAAGTTATGACTTCGGATGGAAGCTGCATACCAAATCTCGTTGCACATATGTACAATGACAAGAAAATATATTATTATTATTATCTGTACCAGTTGGACATCTTGCACACAGTTCCATCTTTCAGAGTAGAAGGGTTTTCTATTAAACTTATTCCCTTTAGTTTTTACATTACATTACAAAGTTTTTCTTCCGTTATTCTGCATCTTTGGGAAAATCGTTTTGTAATTTCTGAATCCAAGCTGTTGGATGAGCTTCCCTTTCTTGTTTGGATCATTGACATCTTGTGTATTTGTGGTCCCTTTTATTATTGAAGTATATTGCAGATTGCTTGGGACTCAACATAACCACATATTAGGAGTTATAAGTTGCCACCATTTTGCAAAGATTCCTGTAAAAGCTGCCAATCGTAAATTAACTTGGGTTAGAGGAATGGCACCAACTCTCCCTATTTTTCGAAGACTATCAAAAAAACAACAGTTGTGGATAAACCTGTGGAATTGAAATTGTTCTAAACCACACTGCTACTTCTATGCTTGCTGTTATATAACAAGTGCTTTGTAGATAGCAAACATGGACCATCTTAGCTATTTACTTCAAACCATGTTTTGGTAATGGCAGGTTTAATGGCAATTTACTAATGAGTGCTGTCTAAAGTCATTCATTGAGACATTTCACTGCATCCTCAGTTCCCAGGAATATTCACAACAGCTGGGTTGAAGAAGCCACAATTTAAAGTTCAACATGTTCAAATGAAATATTTTGTATTGTTGACCTTGCAGTTCAATGCCAAAATGTCGGTGTCGGTTTCAAAATGTAAAGAACCAAGCGCATGATGTATCTAGTACAACTTTTTTTTTAATCCTGTTTCAGATCTAGCTTGTATGTACAAGCTGTTCAGTCGTGTGCCAAATGGATTGAAAACTATGTGTGAGTGTATGAGTTCGTATTTGAGAGAACAGGGCAAAGCACTCGTGTCTGAAGAAGGAGAAGGCAAGAACCCAGTGGACTATATCCAGGTCAGTATTTGAAGTTTTGTTTAATTTCATTAAGAAAGAAGAATAGATAGCTAATAATCTTGATTGAAATACAGTAGTAATTGGATTTCTCTGTCTATTTCTCTTTGTTCATCAATCTCTACAGATTAATTAATGTGTTTTCAATTTTATTGATATAAAAGTAATGTACAAAACTATTCCAGAGAGCTGTCTAAATTACAACATAGATATTACCTTAGGAAAATGCAAATGCAGAAAATAAATTGGACCTATTTATATTTGAATCAATAGAGTGGAATGTCATTCTTAATCGGTAAGGGATGAGAATTTTTTTTGGCATAAATGATTCTATCTCTCGTGTATTCAATCTAACCTGACCCCCCCCCCCCCCCCCCTTAAAAAAAAAAAGAGAGAAATAATTTCTAGGAGCAGTTCCAAATTTTCCCAAAGTTCATAACCCACTTTGAAATGCAAAAATCTGCAACCAGACAATAGGTTAAGGCCTTTTATTTCAAACAGTAATGGCAGCAGATCAGAGATTGTCTAGGTTTTAAAAACGAAGTTGGATTTTTGTGGTTAAAGAAGAGTCTTGGTGGCTGCTCTCCTAGATTATCATGAACTTTTACCAGTCAAGATACTTTTACATTTATGTTTTGTAGCTCAGTGGCTAAAGGTGCACTTAAAATTGTGGAATAGATAAAAGTGAAGTAGACACTCCAAGTTTTAGGATGTGGAATTGCAATTGAAATATAATATAGCTAAACGTAAACTGGTGCGTTTGGATAGAAATAAGGAGACTGGATATCTGGGGAGAATAAGAGTGTGAATGGAGTAAAGGTGCACTTGGACCATGGAACAAAGATTCATAAGATATAACCAAGCAGGTTAACTTCCCTAAATAATTGTATTATGGTTCATTTCAAGAGTGATGAAATTGACTATTTTATTCTAGGAGGTTATGTTAAAATTGTTTGGAATTTTGCCAGAAATTTACTGAGCAGATTTCTCATCTCCATATGAAAGGAAAAGTACAAAATTATGGGGATACATATAAAAGGGTTGCAAGGTTAATGCATATCGATCATGTACGATTATCAGGCGAGTAGGGTATAAAAGAGAAGAATAAATTGTTGAAGGTGAACTCGTACGATAGGAAAATGATGTGTATGTGCAAATTTCATTGTCTCAATAGCACTATTCGGGTTCCTACAAAGATAAATAATTTTGTTGTAAGGATGTGAATTCGTACATGCTGTAATACTAGCATTAGTGTTAAATATAGCGAATGACTATAGCACATCTTAGTCTGTGTTTGAATGTACCAAAATATTAAAAAAACATTAAAATTAATTATGTTCAAGAAGGAACTGCAGATGCTGGAAGATCGAAGGTACACAAAATTGCTGGAGAAACTCAGCGGGTGCAGCAGCATCTATGGAGCGAAGAAAATATGTGACGTTTCATCTTGGGAGGAGACAGCTCGAGGGTTAAGGAAGTCTGTGAATATTTGAATGTACTGGCAATGGAGGAGACCCAGGAAAGATCGGATTGGGAAAAAAACATTCGCCCAACCGCGCGCTTCGTCTCCCCGATGTAAATCAAGCAGCGGATGCAGTAGACGAGGTTGGAGGAGCACCTCGTATTATAAAGGTTTATCATCGATTTTTGCATACTGCAACCTTATTGACCCGCTGAATTGAGGTGTGCAGAATTATTCTGCAGACTAAATATACTTTCATTTTTTTACTTGAACAGGGTCTCTTGGATCTCAAAGGAAGATTTGATCGTTTTCTTCAGGATTCATTCAACAACGATCGCCTTTTTAAGCAAACCATTGCTGGTGATTTTGAATACTTCCTCAACCTCAACTCCAGGTCCCCGGAATATTTGTCACTATTTATTGATGACAAACTTAAAAAAGGAGTAAAAGGTGTAAGTATTTCTTCCTTGCCATTTTCAGTTAAAGTGTATTCAGGAGCACATGAACCTGGGATTGGAGTGGCTGTAAAATAAATGTACTAACATGGGGAAACTAGGCAGCATATTTTGTTAGAGCAACAAAGGTCAAGGAGCGATTTTAAAACTGCGTGGTATGCAGAGTTTCGATAGGTTAATTAGGGGTTGGTGACGGTGATACATTAAGTTGAATTAACAAAAATGAGATGTGAGATTTTTTGTTTATGTAGCTAATAGTATCCACAATGTACTACTTGAAAGTACGGTATGAATATATTTAATAGGCACAAAAAAAGGGACAGATACTTGAAGTGGCCCATTTTACAAAGATGCAAAGAAGATTAAGGTAGTGTGAGTGATTTTGTTTAGATATTAATGCTGTGAAGCTGTTTGAACGGAGTCTTTGGAACGGAGTAAGTGGAGAACAGGGTCAATGTCAGGGTACTGTAAATAAATCTTGATAATGGGGAAATACATTAAGTTACACTGGTCCAAATCACAAACTTCTGTCCAATAGCATCACATAAAGATTCACCAGATTGTTTCTACACTTGCAGGCTTGGGTTATGGCACAAAGTTGGAGAGGCTTGGAATTTTATCTTTGGAGCATTGGGCTAAACGGTGAAAGTGAAGAAATATAGGAGGGACCTTGTGGGCAACTTTTTCACTCCAAGGGTAGTCCGTATCTGGAATGAACTACCAGAGGAATCTATAGAAGCAGATACAATTGACTTTCAAAAAACATTTGAACAGATATATGAACAGGCGGGGTTTAGACGATACTGGTTAAATGCAAGCAAATGGGATTATCCTAGAATGACAACTTGGTTGGTATGGACAAGATAAGTGCACATGTTTTACCACAACCTATGCCCCCGTCCCACTAAGAAACCTGAACGGAAACCTCTGGAGACTTTGCGCACCACCCAAGGTTTCCATGCGGTTCCCGGAGGTTGCAGGTAGTGGAAGCAGACTGACAAAAACCTCTGGGAACCGCACGGAAACCTTGGGTGGGGCGCAAAGTCTCCAGAGGTTTCCGTTCAGGTTTCCTAAGTGGGACGGGCATAACTGAGCTGCCATAAGCATAAAATATACGATATCCATGCAAGAATTTGGGTAAATTACCATGCTATTTTTGTTTCCTAATACTTTTATGTATTTTATTATGTATGTGTTTTCTGCTGGAGAACAAATGTTATGTCATAGACAATTTCAGTTCACAAGCTTTTGAACTAAAGTTTTCTCTTTTTAGTCTCAACATTAAGGTCGCATTTTTTTTTAAACAATTATACTTGCCACCAAATGTTTTGCTGACCAAATTTAGGCTGTTCTAACGTTCCTGTCTTCCCTGGGGAGAATTCTACATTTGTTTTGCTGTGGCATCTTATTTATTTTTAATAATATAATATCCAAAATTCTCATATACTCTCATTTTTATTCCCTTCCTATTAGTAGTGTGCTGTCCTTGGAGTCCTTATATTTTGATTGGTAATTTGCCACTTTTAATTGGCAAAGTTGGGGTCTGCATTCTTGCCCTGTATCCGGATATTTTTCCAGTTACTCTCTCAAAATTCTTTGAAGTTTCTGCTAGGAATACCTCTTGCGCCAGATCTTGAGGCACCATTGACTTTGCTCAATGAAGTTACTGTCAAGTTTCTGATCAAATTCATTAAGTGCAATTATAACGATAAAACGTTGTGAAGTAATGTCATTTTCAGCTTCAAATGTACACGATTGCCAGTAATTGAACCATTATTAAGCTCTGATGCCCTTTTTAATTGGCTTCAATTAACAACTTTGATCTGTCCTTGGAGCATAATGTCTCTATATAATTGTCATTTGAAGTCGCAATGGTGCATCCTCTCCAAATGACTGAATTTAGACACATAGAAACTAAATGCAAAGTAATTGTTGCAAGAGGAAGTGATTAAACTCCAGCTTCCACCACTGAGCACAAGTGGAGAGGACCAGTGCTGAGCTTATTTGACCATAGGTTGCTTACGTTTTTGAGTGTAAATAGATGAATACTCACTAAACCACTGGTTAGCAGATATCCTCCTTCCAACTGGGACTGGGAGTTTTTTTGAGTGGAATTTGCTTCCGATAAATGGATTGTTCAGGAAGCATTAACGTAGGTTTTTCAGTCTTGGGAGTTCAAAGTGAAAACTTTGCAGGGAATCTACACCCATATTCTAATACCTAGCATAATGTTAAAATCAGAAGTTCCACTTATTTGTTTGTAATACTGCATCAAACTGTGAACTGAGAAGAGACAAATTTTGAGCTCTAAGATTTTAATTGCTGAATTGTGGACATTTTTTACAATATCTGTATTAAAGGGCTATTCTTTAAAATAATTAAATACTTTACATTGAAACAGAATTCTCATATACTTTTTTAAAATATTTAATTCAGGTGTGTTACACAGACAAAATTCACAAATGTCCTTTCTTCTTTAAGTTGACAGAACAAGAAGTGGAGACTATCTTGGACAAGGCTATGGTTCTGTTCCGATTCATGCAGGAAAAGGACGTGTTTGAACGATACTACAAGCAACATTTAGCCAGAAGGCTTCTAACCAACAAAAGTGTATCTGATGATTCTGAGAAAAACATGATCTCAAAACTTAAGGTGAAGTATAAAACTCTCATATAATGTAATCTGTAGCTACATTGTATTAAATGTGTTTGCCCGGGGCAACATTCGGTCTACCTGAAAATCAAGCATCTACCTGGCAAAGCTTCAATGCAGAACCTTGTACATGGTATAGCAAGCGGTAGACAAAGCTAAGCATCTCAGCGACCAGCACTTCAGTACAAGGTTTTTCAGTCCTGTTCTATATATTGTGTAAATAGTCATAAATTTGTATCGCATGGAAAGATGCCCCTTCGTCCACCAAGTCCATCAAGATACACTCCCATCTTGTAGGATCTATTTTGTTCCCATCATGTTAGAAACATAGAAACATAGAAATTAGGTGCAGGAGTAGGCCATTCGGTCCTTCGAGCCCGAGCCTGCACTGCCATTCAATATGATCATGGCTGATCATCCAACTCAGTATCCCGTACCTGCCTTCTCTCCATACCCTCTGATCCCCTTAGCCACAAGGGCCGCATCTAACTCCCTCTTAAATATAGCCAATGAACTGGCCTCGACTATCCTCATGTTCTCATCTGCTTCCCCTCACCCACTCCTAGATTCTACTACTTTCACACTAGGAGCAATTCAAGTCACTACCCCACATTTCCTTGGAATGTGGAAGGAAATTAGAGGAGGGAGTTGGAGAGGGGAGGAGTTGGGGGGAGCCACTTGTGGTTGAAAGAAATTCTACACTGGAGATTGAACCTGGGTTGCTGCTACGATCATGTAGCAGCTTTACATGCTGTGTCATCCAACAATATTGGGTAAGGAAACCAATAATGGAAGGAGGCAACACCGCTAATATTCCCATCGTTAATAATGGCAGGGTCCAACACGAGATAAAGCTTGAATTTGTTCCATCCACATTCAGCCAGAAGTGCCAAGTAGATGATCCTCTTGGCTTCGTCCAGTGAAGCCCTACCATTACAAAAGTGTTGAGCCAGTTCTAATCACTCTTGTTTTCATCAATAAAACTGCTGTGAGCACAAAATATGGGAATATCTACTGCACTCATCTGTAGCACAAGACATCCATGCCAGAACTAATGCAAGTCTAGTGAAACTGCTCCAGTTCCATTACCACAGTGGGATCTGCCATAAAATATGGCAAATTGCCCAGGTATGTTTTGTCTGCAAAAAACAGGAAGATTCAATTTTGAGCACAAAACACTGCTGGAGGAACTCAGTACGTCAGGCAGCATCTGTGGAGGCAGAGGGATGGTTAGCTTTTCAGGTCAAGACTCTGCATCAACTTGTTAGACAATCAGTAATGTAATTGTGTGAAATTAATTTATTACCAATTATTGTTAATTTGAGCAGCCTGATTTAACGTAAAAAGTCAATTGCATGAAATATTGCTATTGGCTCTATTACACTGTCATAAGACTTTTTCTAATTTTAAAATGTTTCCAAGATTTCACTTTTTAGTTGATTCTTAAACACTCATGCTGATACAACCAACAAAGAATGCTTGTTATATTCTACTTATTTCCATAGCTGATCTACGATTCCTGAATGGGTCCAGTGTTCTTCAATTGCATACAGACATATGAATTAGAAGCAGGGGTAGGCCACTTGGTTCCTCAAGCCCACTGTTGCATTCAGAAGATCATGGCTGATCTGACTGAAAGTTTAACTCTACATTTATGTCTACCTTTGTAAAATTTCATCCCACTCCCCTTTCTATTCAAGCATCTATTTATCTCTGCATTAAAAAATATTCAATAACGCTGCTTTCATCATTTTGAGAAAACGTTCAAAAGACTGATGACCTTTTGGGGTGGAAAGTCATCTGTTTTAAACAGGAAACTCCTTATTTTTAAATGGTGTCCCTCATTCTAGATTATTCCATAAAAGCAAACGTTCTCTCCATATTATATCCATACTATATTTCCAGTATAGCTTTTCTTGATAAACAGTTTGCTCATTTCATGTATGTGTAGTAAAGTTCTGTCAACCTCTTTAAACATGCTGACATTCTTGAGTACTGAACATAAATATTGTAATTATTTAGATGTGTTTAAGCAACAGCTTTCAAAGCGTGATGTACATTTTTAGAAGCTTTTTATAAACCTCAAATTGGCATCTTGAAGATTCTTTGGATATCTCCTTATGTAAATCATGTAAACACTTTCTGCTTTAGTTTCCACAGAATTCTGTTGAATCACAAGGTCTGGATATTAAAAGTTGTATCTAATTCAATTGGTAATTTCCTTTGAAAAAACCAGAGATTTGATTTATTTTCATGACATTTTAATCAGACTTTTGAAAAATTACTTACATTTTTTTTCCCTTTAGACGGAGTGTGGCTGCCAGTTCACATCCAAACTGGAGGGCATGTTCAGAGACATGAGCATCTCAAATACAACGATGGATGAGTTCCGGCAACATTTACAAACTACAGGGGTGAGAAGGTGTTTTTGTGAAGTGTTTGGTGAAGTCGGTTAAGTGTGGGCATTTCCAAATGATTCAAAAGTTTAAAGTTTCAAATTTGCTGCATTCTGCGGGTTTGCTACCTTTTAGCTGTTGAACACTTTCATTTTGTCATGTAGGATTGCTAGAAATTATAGTTAGAAGTGCACGTTTTTTAAATTCTATGATCATTGACTACCTTTTCCTTCACCAGTATCAGTCACTCTGAATCTTGTATCATCATTGAACATGATTTTTGCATAAAAGGTTTAAATTCTCTTATGAGGCACAGTTGCATTAGGTTTAATTTTACATATTCAGTTTGTTGCTGAATTTAATGTACAATATTTTTCACTTAAATTGGAGAAACTTAAAAATGTGTTACTCTCTTGGTCCTTTTATTTATCAGGTTTCTCTAGGAGGTGTTGACTTGACGGTAAGAGTTCTGACAACAGGTTATTGGCCGACTCAGTCTGCTACACCAAAATGTAACATCCCTCCTGCACCAAGACATGCATTTGAAGTCTTTAGAAGGTAAAGCTTTGTCAAATAACAATTTTTTTGAGAGATTTTTGCTGTCCAAAGCATGATGTATTTGTTGCATATTTAATATTGAATTAGTTTGAGATTTATTTCTTTATAAATCCCAAATTAAAAATTACGTTGGGGTAATCGAGTGGTTGCTCATTACAGAGAAATCCTTGTGACTTGATTTTATTGATAGCATCGTTTAGATTGTGGAATTACAAAATGTTACAAGGAATTGTGGCCTGGTCCATTTTGTGTAATTTCTCTTAATCCTATTTATAAAATTGGTTAATTCTGATAATATCATATGAGCATTTAGTCCAATATAATTTCGCGATTATTATAAATATTATAGTGGAAATGTCCAGTTGAGGATTTTAAGTAATAGAAGTACTTTCTGAACCAAAATAGAAGTTAAGAAAAAAGCCATCTTCATTAAAATTAGTATGTAACATCATTTTGGTTCACCTATCAAAATATACTGATGGATGTGCATTGTTAAATATTACTTTGGCAAGCGATGCACTCCATAAATTTACCATAATTGTTTTCTCTGTCAGCTGTCAATGACTTGCTTCACTTCCTTGTCAACAATTCTGATGCTGATATTGTGGAGCAATAGAGAAGCTTGCGTTCTTCCAATAAATTACCATCTTATGAAGAAGTATTTACAGGCCATCAAAATTGATGTTTTAATGGCTTCTAGATCAACAGATGGATAAGGCAAAAACCCTTTTATGTTAATAAAATATTATTTTAGCAACGTTGCCTAGCCAGGACAATCCCTGCAACTCCGTACAGGTGCCGCTGCAAGGACAGCGGACCTTTATGGCCGTTAAAACACTTAATATTTTTTTACATTTCAGACTTGAAAGGTGCAAGGTGACGCCTGCAACACACTGTACTGACTCAGTGTGGTCTACTGTCTTACACTCTTGTTTTAGTTTGATTATGTCTACTGTATGGTATGGATGTCACTGAACTGTATGCAAAAATAATTTATCTGAACTTGTGGCTAAAGCCAGCCAAGAATAGACTAAATCTTTTGGGTCCTCTGCAATGTTATTTTTATTCCTGAATATAACCTTGCTGAAGTTCTTTAAAATCTTTATTCATTCCCAGTTGTAGCTTCACAGGTTGTTGAAAATGCAAATTATGTTTTTTGCTTGCATCATAGATTCTATTTGGCAAAGCACAGTGGTCGACAACTTACACTTCAGCATCACATGGGTTCAGCGGATCTAAATGCTACTTTCTATGGACCTGTGAAAAAGGCAAGTAACTGAAATAATTGAGAGAACATTCTCTACCAGGAACCCAATTACACACACTTTCATTGTTGCAGAAAAAACAACTAATTTTGTCATATTTCATTGAGTAACATTCATGAGCAAATAGAAGTGAGGATATATATGTTGCCAGTGACTTCGATCTTTGAAGATATTTGAATGTTTGCAATTGAGTCATTTGATTAATTTTTATTTATGCTGAAGTATGAAAACCACTTACACAATCTTATTAAAATTGAATTTAAGTTTATCTCAGAACCCTCAAGAGATAGACCACATTAGTTTTAATAATGTGGCAGTAAGCCAAATTAAAATGTAAATTGTGTTTGTATCCATTGCTTCATTAACATGATGAGACATGATAAACTGAAAAATGTAATTAATTGGTAAATGATACAAGATCGCATGGGACTGTTCAAATTTTTTGATACAACCACGTTTTACTTTTGGGATGAAAGTGCCTAAGTAAAAATAGGGAGTAGGTTGCAGACCATAAAGATCTAAATTATAAAATAACACAAACTGGAGGAATTTCACTGTCTGCAATCTCATGTTTAAATCCCTAAATCCCTAAATTCCAAACCATGTTGTCCAAAAGAAAACTAGATCCTAGAATCCTCGTGTATTTTAAAGAATTTTTTTTTTTTTTTCTGATTTGAGATTCTTTATAGCTTTGCTTTGCAGGTCTGCAACCTCTGTAATTTTCTTTTACATCAATTACACTTAAAATAACAGTCACTTATAGCAGAAGATAGTTAATTTTCATGATAAATATGTTCGTGCAATGTTCAATTTTATGGCATTTTGTAGCTGGCAAGTGTGTGTTGAATATTTCAGCTCCAAGAATAATCTATTGTTTGCTGATATTCTGAAAACATTGCTACAATTCTTTAATATGTATTAGATCAGCATGGTTGAATATTTCTCATAGTTACTATTTTTTTTCTCTCACAGGAAGATGGCTCGGAGGTTGGAGTAGGTGGCGCTCAAGTAACTGGCTCAAATACCAGAAAGCACATATTACAAGTATCTACTTTCCAGATGACTATATTAATGTTATTCAACAACAGAGAAAAATACACATTTGAGGTAAGACTAGGATATAACACACTGAGCTGATTGAAGTATATCATTATTAGCCAAAGTAAATTCTGGCTGTCGATGAGCTCATACTTCCTGCTGAAGTGATAATGCATGCAATTTAATCGCAAGACACTAAAGAAAGAACCAATAATTGCTTAGTTGCTGCAGTAGTAGATTGGGTTTTTTGTTTTATTGATATCTCGGCTTTTTAAAGTTCTGTAAATGCTGATCATATTTTTTGAATGTTTAGCAACAGAAAAAAATCTTTGCAATGTTGGTAAGTGAAATGGACCAAACTGATCAATTTCTGCAGAGGAACAAGGCACTGCAGATGCTAGTGTACAAAAAAAGTGCTGGAGTGACTCAGCCGGTCAGGCAGCATCTCTGGAGAAGATGGGCAGGTGAGTTTTCGGGTCAGGACCCTTCCTCAGACTGATCGGCTGATCCAGACAATCGGTCTGAAAAGAGTCCTGACACAAAACGTCAACTATCCATGTTCTGAGAATCAGCCTGACCCTCTGAATTACTCCAGCACTTTGTGCTAATTTCTATAAAATGGACATGGAAACAAAAAAAACTCATTTAAACATATATATTTTAAAAATATCTTTTGAGATAACGTTTTAACATCTGCACAAGTGACGTAACAAAATAAAAATGAAGTTTTGGAAACATTCAACTGGTCTGATGACATCTTGTGCTGAAGGAAAAATTAGATGTTATTAATTCTATGAAAGCACAGATAAGAACAAGAGAAGAACAAATGTGATGAAGTAGGAGACGCTAAGGAAAAAGTCAGAATGTGGAGAACTAAGAAATGAAAATAGGCATGAGTTGGCAGGATCTGAAAAAGGTAATAGCCCAATTTTTCCCGACCATCCACTGTCCTGCAGATGAAGACAGTCAAATTAAGACCATCTTTTTCTTGTAATCCACAGTGCCCTCCATAATGTTTGGGACAAAGACCCGCCATTTATTTATTTGCCTCTGTACTCTACAATTTGAGATTTGTGATGGGGGAAAAAAAAATCACATGTGGATAAAGTGCACTATTTCTGGAGCTACTTCCTTAAGTACTCTGGGATGCAGCCTATCTGGCCCTGGGGATTTATCGGCCTTTAATCCATTCAATTTACCCAACACCACTTCCCGACTAACCTGGATTTCACTCAATTCCTCCAACTCCTTTGACCCGCGGTCCCCTGCTATTTCCGGCAGATTATTTATGTCTTCCTTTGTGAAGACGGAACCAAAGTAGTTATTCAATTGGTCCGCCATATCCTTGTTCCCCATGTTCAACTCGCCTGTTTCTGACTGCAAGGGACCTACATTTGTTTTAACTAATCTCTTTTCACATATCTATAAAAACTTTTGCAGTCAGTTTTTATGTTCCCTGCCAGTTTTCTTTCATAATCTATTTTTCCTTTCCTAATTAAGCCCTTTGTCCTCCTCTGCTGGTCTCTGAATTTCTCCCAGTCCTCTGGTATGCTGCTTTTTTCTGGCTAATTTGTACGCATCATCCTTCGCTTTGATACTATCCCTGATTTCCCTTGTTATCCACGGATGCACTACCTTCCCTGATTTATTCTTTTTGTAGTTCATCCATGCAGTCTTTAAATGTCTTCCATTGCATATCCACCGTCAACCCTTTTAGAATTAATTGCCAGTCAATCTTGGCCAATTCACGTCTCATACCCTCAAAGTTACCTTTCTTTAAGTTCAGAACCATTGTTTCTGAATTAACAATGTCACTCTCCATCCTAATGAAGAATTTAACCATATTATGGTCATTCTTGCCCAAGGGGGCACGTACAGCAAGACTGCTAACTAATCCTTCCTCATTACTCAATACCCAGTCTAAAATAGCCTGCTCTCTCATTGGTTACTCTATGAAAGACATTCTTGCCATAGAGGGAGTACAAAGAAGGTTCACCAGACTGATTCCTGGGATGTCAGAACTTTCATATGAAAAACGACTGGATAGACTCGGTTTGTACTCGCTAGAATTTAGAAGATTGAGGGGGGATCTTATAGAAACTTACAAAATTCTTAAGGGGTTGGACAGGCTAGATGCAGGAAGATTGTTCCCGATGTTGGGGAAGTCCAGAACAAAGGTTTAAGGATAAGGGGGAAATCTTTTAGGATTGAGATGAGGAAAACTTTTTTCACACAGAGAGTGGTGAATCTGTGGAATTCTCTGCCGCAGAAGGTAGTTGAGGCCAGTTCATTGGCTATATTTAAGAGGGAGTTAGACAGGAGAAAAGGCAGGAACAGGATACTGAGTTGGATGATCAGCCGTGATCATATTGAATGGCGGTGTAGGCTCGAAGGGCCGAATGGCCTACTCCTGCACCAATTTTCTATGTTTCTATGTCTATGTTTCTATGTTGATTTAGATAACTATCCCGCATACATTCCAAGAAATCCTCTTCCTCGGCACCCCTGCCAATTTGATTCACCCAATCTATATGTAGATTGAAGTCGCCCATTATAACTGTTTTGCCTTTGTCGCACAAATTTCTAATTTCCTGTTTGATACCATCTCCAACTCCACTACTACTGTTAGGTGGCCTGTACACAACACCCACCAGCGTTTTCTGCCCCTTAGTGTTTCGCAGCTCTACCCATACTGATTCCACATCCTCCAAACTAATGTCCTTCCTTTCCATTGCGTTAATCTCCTCTCTAACCAGCAACGCTACTCCACCTCCTTTTCCTTTCTCTCTATCCCTCCTGAATATTGAATATCCCTGGATGTTCAGCTCCCAGCCTTGGTCACCCTGGAGCCATGTCTCCGTGATCCCAACTATATCATAATCATTAATGGCTATCTGCACGTTCAACTCATCCACCTTATTACGAATACTCCTTGCATTGAGACACAAAGTCTTCAGGCTTGTTTTTACAACGCTCTTACCCCTTATACAATTATGTTGAAAAGTGGCCCTTTTTGATTTTTGCCCTGGTTTCGTCTGCCTGCCACTTTTACTTTTCACCTTGCCACCTATTGCTTCTACCCTCATTTTACACCACCCCCTGCCTCTCTGCTTTTGTACCCGTCCCCTGCTACATTAGTTTAAATCCTCCCCGACAGCACTAGCAAACACTCCCTCAAGGACATTGGTTCCATTCCAGCCCAGGTGCAGACCGTCCTGTTTGTACTGGTCCCACCTCCCCCAGAACTGGATCCAATGCCCTAAAAATTTGAATCCCTCCCCCTTGCACCATTTTTCAAGCAACGTATTCATCTGCAATATCCCCCTATTTCTACTCTGACTGGCCTGTGGTACTGGTAGTAATCCAGAGATTATTACCTTTGAGGTCCTACTTTTAAGTTTATCTCCTAGCTCCCTAAATTCATCTTGTAGGACCTCATCCCTTTTTTTAAACCTATATCGTTGGTGCCAATATGCACCATGACAACTGGCTGTTCACCCTCCCCCTCCAGAATGTTCTGCAGCCGTTCAGTTGACATCCCTGACCCTTGCACCAGGGACGCAACATACCATCCTGGAGTCTCGTTTGCGGCCGCAGAAACGACTATCTATTCCCCAGACAATTGAATCCCCTATTACTATTACCCTTCCACTCTTTCCCCCCCCCCCCCCCCTCATGTGCCGCAGAGCCACCCATGGTGCCATGAACTTGGCTGCTGCTGCATTCCCATGATGAGCCATCTCCCTCAACAGTATCCGAAATGGTATACCTGTTTAGGAGGGAGATGACCACAGGGGACTACTGCACGACCTGCCTACTGCTTTGCTGGCTATTGGCCACCCGTTCCCTTTCTGTCCTCTTACCTTTTACCTGCGGTGTGACCAACTCGCTGTACATGCTATCCACGACTTTCTCAGCATCTTGGATGCTCCGGTATGTATCCAGCCGCAGTTCCAATCGTCCAATGCGGTCTGCCAGGAGCTGCAGCTGTACACACTTCCTGCAGACGTAGTCACCAGGGACACCGACCATATCCCTGATCTCCCACATGTTGCAGGCTGAGCAAACCGCGGGGCCAATCTCCACTGACATATCTTACTCCCAAATTAACTCTATATTAAATATTAAAAAACACAAAACTTTATCCTTTAAACTTTACTAATAAATACTAATAAATACTGTATACTCAACTCCCAGAATCCTTAACCTGAAGGCAGAAATGTAAAAATGTAAACCCGGTCCTCTTCCACCAATCAAAGGCTTCCACCAGACTCCTTCTCTGGAACGTTGCCGATTTTGGTGTACTTACAGCGCAGGTACTCCTCCCCTCGCACCAACGGCTCCCTGGGCCTCTGTGAAAGCAAGCCCCGCAATGTATTTTATACTTACAGCGCAGGTACTCCTCCCCTCGCACCAACGGCTCCCTGGGCCTCATGTGATTTTTTTTCTATTACAAATCTCAAATTGTGGAGTACAGAGGCAAATAAATAAATGACGGATCTTTGTCCCAAACATTATGGAGGGCACTGTAGCTTGTAATTATCATTATTTAATTTATTTACGCCTTCCACAACCACTTATTTTTTACATGCCAGCCTTGCCTCTTAATATTTGTTCTTACCTTCTCCCCCCCCCGACCCCCCAATCACAGTTCCTTTATCATTTTTTCCCTTTCTCTTCCCTTATTTCTCTACGTGGATGCTTGTGTGAAACCTGTTTTCTCTCTAACTTTAATCACTTTTGACACCTGACGATCCACCGGAACATCAACTGGCTCTCTTTACCTGAACAAAATATTATTTTGGCTCAGAGTTCCGGCATCTACTGTGTTTCAGTTTTTGTCAATTATAATGTTTGCAAGATGTCTGAAAATTTCTTAACAGGAGTGATGATTTTTTCCACTAGTAAACTGCAAGCTATAAGTAAAAGCGCTGGGAATAATTGTGTGGAGGGTAGTGATCTTTCTTGCAGTTTTATGGTCGTTTTTCACTTAAACCTCTATCATGGTACAAAGTCGAAATAATAGTTCAAAGACTTGTGACATCAACCGTCACTAAGAGACACTGGAATTGTAGATATGAAGGTCTTTATTCATCAGGAGAACCAGGTCATGATCAATGATCAAGGGTCACGAGACGGCGGTTTTGCTTATTATTTGGTAGGGGGCCCCATGAAGTCCATTGAAAGTTTTCCCATGGCTAGTACTTGGCTAGTATCCCATGTATTAGTTTTCCCATGGCTAGTACCATGGCTAGTATCGGTACTTTTATGGTAACATCTGGGTTATGATGGGCACAGATGATGCACTGCTGACACAATTTCTCTGTCTGCCCACCAGGTCTGGGCAGGATCATGTGATGCATCACCCTATGCATGCACACTGGAGCTACAGCTACTCCTACCTCCACAAGGGACCAGCTACCATCTGATTCCATGTTTGCTCCCTGTTTCTCCTCTCTCCCATGTTCCCGTATCTCCATATAATTTTACTACATTTTTTTTTTTAAGTTGCTTGCTTTATGCTCGCAATTTCTGTCCTTTTGCTCTTTTTGTCCCGTGATCTGCCTACTCGTTCCATTTCCGCTTCTTACTTTCCCCTTTCTGGTGTGCCATTGCTTTAATCACTGGTATCTCTGCACGCAGCTGCACCATTTCCATCAATTCTTGTTTGTGTTTTGGGCTCTACTCCTGGGGACTCCTGATGTAATCCATTTACACGTTTGCAGATGCCGCCACCATAGTGGAACAGATCAGAACAATGATCAGATGAAATACAGAAAGGAAATAGAAAGCTTGGTAACATGGTGTCACGGCGACAACTTGTTCTGTAATATCAGCAAAACAAAGTCGACTACAGGAATCTGGGTGGAGTACACACTTAAGTCTGTAACAATGATTGTGAAATAGGTAGGAAGTAGTCCAGAGCTTCAAGTTCCAAGGTGTAAATATTATCATCAATTATCTTGGTCATAGCACATTAATACTATGACCAAGAATGCATATCACGCCTCTACTTCCTCGCACGGTTAAGAAAAGTTAGACACTACTATGACTCATCAATTTCCATAGATGCACCACAAAAGGCATACCATGGAGATGCATCACAACTAGGTACGACAGCTGCTCTGCCCAAGACAGTTGCAAGGAGTTGTGGACATAGCCAGTTCATCACTTGTTTTATAATCTGCTCAAAACACACAGTCTGGGGGAACTCAGCAGGCCATTCAGCATCTGTGGAGGGAAACGGCCAAGCGATGGAGGTTCAGGTTGGGGCCCTTCTTCAGTCTGATAAGCTTTTTACAGGAGAATGATTGCTATTGTCTTTCATCATCTACTCGTGAAGGCTTCAATAAGCCAATTAATTTGAACGTCTACTGTCCTCAATGTTTTAGTTTCAGGATGTCCCTTGCCTGATTGCTTTCGATAGCGTTAAAGTATACTTGCAAGTTAAATTGTGAACAGGTTTTTATTCCTATTTTGAAGATTAATTCTCATTCCAATAAATATCTTCTATCCACATAATTCTATAACTCCTGAATATTCTTTAACACATGATTTTTCAGAAAGTAACAACAAAGAGATGGTAAGAACTTTACAGTTAGTCACGGTGCAATTGTTGGGATAATTTTTTAAAAATATATTTATTTCCAGGAAATCCAACAAGAAACAGATATTCCTGAACGAGAATTGGTCAGAGCTCTTCAGTCATTAGCATGTGGGAAACCAACGCAACGAGTCCTTAGCAAAGAGCCCAAGTCAAAAGAAATTGAGCCTGGTCATGTTTTTATAGTGAATGATCAGTTCACATCAAAATTGCACAGAGTCAAAATCCAAACAGGTTTGTTGATTTAAATTTGTCGGTAATGTTTTAATATGATAACAATATCACTGAACATAATATTCCAAATGTAGCCTCACCGATGTCTTATACAACTAACATCATATCCCAACTTCTATACTCAATACCCTTATTGATGAAGGCAAATGTACCAAAAGCATTCTGGACACGTGACGCCACTTTCAGGAGGCTCTGTACTGGTCCTCCTAGATCCCTCTGCTCTACAATCTCCTGGGCCCTGTCATTCACTGTGAAGGGCTTGCCGTAGTTTGACTTTCCAAATTGCAACACCTTGCACATGCCTGCATTAAAGCCCGTTAACCTTTCCTCAGCTGATCAACATCCTGCTGTAATTTTTGATAACTATTTTCGATATCTACAATATCCACACTTCAGTGCCATCTGCAAAATTACCAATCATGCCTTGTACATTCGCATTCAAATTATAGATATAAACCACAAACCGCAATGGGCCCAGCACCAATCCCTAAGACACTCCACTAGTCACAGGTCTCCAGTCTGTAAAGAACCTTCCACCATCAGCCTTTGCTTCCTTCCATGAAGACAATTTTCTGTTCAATAAGCAAGCTCTCCCTTATCCCATGCGATCTTATCGTCCAGAGCAGCCTACCAGGTGAAATCTGATCAACTGCCTTGCTGAAGTCCATATAGACAATGTCTATGGCTTATCCCCAGGGATACGCTTGGTTCCAGCTGCCGATAAGCATGCCTCCTTAATTTTGCTGACCAGAGCCTCAGTTTCTCTTGTCAAGCAGGCTTCCTTACTCCCACCTGCCTTGCCCTTCGTTCTAACAGGAGCGTGTATACCCTGAAGGTTTGTCATTTCACTAACCGGGCTTTCCTTTACCCACAATCAGCATACTCCAATCAGTTTAAGCAAGTACCTCTCTAGTAGCATCAAAGTTGGCCTTGCCCCAGTTCAGAATTCTAACTAGTGGGCCTGCCCTGTCTTGATCCATAATGACTGAGAAATAGAAGATGTAACCTATTCAAGAAGAAGGGCAACAGAAATCAGGAAACTATAGGCCAGTTGGCAAAGCATCTGTCAATGAGAAAATGCTCGAATCATTAAGGAAAAATGGCAGGAAAAAAATTAAGAAAATCAAAAGATAATCACGTCAAATCGGTGGTTTTATGAAAGGGGAATAATGTTTGACAGATTTTCCAATGGTCTTTGAGGATGTAAGAAACAGGATAGATAAAGGGAAACAAGCAGATGTGGTGAATTTGTACTTCCAAAAGGCATTTGATGAAATGCCAGATAAATGTTTTTGCATGATAAGAATATGGGGTTGGGGGTAATAATTTGGTGAGGATGGGGAGTGGGAGGAGTCAGTGTGACCAAGTCATTTTTTTGTATTGGCAAAAAGTAAAGAGTGAGTGCCACATGGATCAGTGGTGGGGCCTTAACTAATTATAATCTGTATATGTAATCTGAAAGAAGTGTACTGTAGCCACTTATGCTGCTGGTACAAAGTTCAGTGGGTTAACAGATTGTGAAACCACCAATAGCCTCCGTGGGAGTAATGCAGTTATCCGTGTTAAATAAGAAAGAAAAAGTAAATTATTATTAATCAAACAGAATGAAGCTGCAGAATGCATGAAATTTAAAGGATTGGCATGTATTTACAGCAAATAATCAGGAATAATAATGGAGAGGGGATAGAGTGTATACATAGATAATTTTTGATGTATCTTTGAGACAGCAACTGTAGTATGATTTGTAATTTTGTTTGTATTTCTAGAAAAATATAGTTAGATTAAAACAGTGCAGAGAAAGTCCACCAGATTAATTCCTGAAATGAAGGAGTTGATCTGCGGAGAGAGTGTCGGAGATTGGTGTTGTGTTCATTGGAGTATATGAAAAGGGTTTTTTTCAAAAATATAAGGGAAAGCTGGGAGAATATTTTCCTTAATGTGGGTATATAGAATTGGAGGGAAGAGGTCACTGATGTTAAAGATCTATGATGTTAAGGGTGATGATGAGCTATTTCCTCTCATCCAGAGTAGTAGTGGAGATAAGGTAATTGAATGGATTAAGGTGCAGATTGAAAGATTTTTGCATCACAAGTCATTTGAGAGGCAGGGGGAAAGAATGGGTAAGTGGTATGGGAGCCCAAATAAGTTGAAAAGAATCGGGTAGAATGGAAACATGGCCCCATGATCCTGCTCCTCATTTAATCTCGTGGTTGATAGAAGCTAGGCTTCCATCAGCCACAACATGACTAAACGGAGAACAGAATCAAGGGGGCATTTGTTCTATTCTTCCTGGGGGTTTTTTTGTACTTTCTGTTCAATGTTCCAATTTACCATCTGTTTCTGTTCAAAATGTTGAATATTTTAAAGTTTCTGATAATTTTCTGAATGAAACTTCTTGTATTCAGTCAGCTGGAGCATCTTTTTAAAGTATATTATTACTGGAGAACATCAGAAAAATGGGCCACCTGACCCCCTCAAGCTTGTCCCACCATTCAAAATGGCTGATCTTCTAGGCCACATCTCCTCATCGATGTCAATTCCCCATAGCCCTCGATTCTCTAATCTTTCAAGAATTTAACGACTTCCTCTAAGTATTTCTAGTGATGTAACCTCAACGATCCTGTGGGATTGAGAATTCAAATGTCTTCTCTTTTCCTTGAAGGGAGTTTAAGTTTACCACACACTGATTTTCATGTGTTGTGAATTTGGTGCTATTTGATCCTCGATGTTTTAATATGACTTTTGGATTTAACTTTCAGTTGCTGCCAAACAAGGAGAGTCTGACCCAGAAAGAAAAGAAACACGACAGAAAGTTGATGATGACAGAAAGCATGAAATTGAAGCTGCCATTGTACGCATCATGAAATCCAGGAAGAAGATGCAGCATAATGTTCTGGTGGCAGAGGTACAAGAAATTTAAATTTCATCTATAAAAAATACAATGTCTGTTTTATTAACAAAAAAAAAACAAAAAAAAAAACATAATTCTGCAAACATCATTGAATGTTCTCATTGATGCCAAAGTTCAAGATTGCTAGAATTACTAAACAAGTATTTAATTAGTGAGGATATGATGGAAAAAGTACTACACTACATTACTGACATGCACAATTCTCCCGCACTAGAGCAATGAAACGTGAATGGCTTTTGCAATACGACCAAACCACAGGGCCATTCATGAACAGTATCTATAACTCTTCAACAATTTTGATGTTTGTCATTACAGACCACGTTAAAGGAATGTTACCCTTCTCCCTCTCTATCCATAGGTGACCCAGCAGCTGAAGGCTCGTTTCTTACCAAGTCCAGTGGTAATTAAAAAAAGAATTGAGGGACTTATTGAGAGAGAATATTTGGCACGAACACCTGAGGATCGTAAAGTATACACTTATGTAGCATAAGGTGCATTCAACCAGTTTATCTTCTGGACTGTATAATCGCATGAACTGGGAGGTTCGTTTTAAAAATATTAAGAAGACCTTCTCCAAATAAATTGCAGTAAGTGTACTAGATTATTCAGATCAAGCCCTCGTTCCCTGTGATAATTTTGAACAAAAATGGACTCAACTTCTGGTTGCTCGCCATTTTACCCTTGTAGAGATCATCCTTAAGAGTTCTTCGGGAAAATGTGAATGTGTTTTCATTTTGTTTTCAGTACTGTACAAAAAAAAGGAAATAAAATTTAGAAAACGTGAAATACCATCAATAAAAATAAAATAATTGTTCGAATTTCTTTTTCCCTGATTCTCAATGTTTATGTCGAGGAATTTTTCCAAGTGTTTGGCACCTCCGTGCTTGTAAGGATTGGGTATATAAAGCTGGTTAAATGAACTGCAACTGCCTCGCATATTGCCTTGCTTTTGCAGTATTTTGCTGGGAAGAAGGCTTTAATGTGAACTCCAAAATAGTGAACACATTTATAAAATGGCAAAAATGTGCTATTAAACATGTTGTATTTTACCATTGGATGCAAGTTGCTGCATGATTTATTTTTAGTCAATCTTTGGATGGGGTCCCATTAAACTGCCTGTATTATCGCTAAAGTTGTATATTGTTTCATTATGTCGGTGGCAAGTGCAGTCCATACCCAGTTACTTCTAAAGTTGGAGTTTTTATTTTAGTGTGTATAAAATGTATAATTTTTTTTTGCTGTTGTACTCACTGCGAATAATAGCTTGTACAGGGCATTGTTTTCATCACACTTATAGACAGGAATTAAAAATACTGGCAAACTAGAGAAAATCCACGTTGTACACAAGACGGATACAGTCATTAATCTGTTAAAATGAATAGGCTTTCTTTGTTTTCATCAGAGAAAAGAAGCATTAAGATAGATGTGGCAATGCATGGAAAGAGCATTAAAGAATAACTCTTATTTAACTACAGTTGTGGATAAGCTGAAAGCTTTTCCCTAGTTTACTTTTGATTTGTCTGTATTAAACAAACTAAGGCTGGCTCAGAGTTAAAAACGGCCATGCCTTCCAGTCGAGGGAAAATCGCTTTTGTTCAGGGATAGTACTGGTTTATGGGAACAGTTTCCATTTCCATAGTATTGAGCATCATATGTACATGGGCGGCCATGGTCTAACATGTTTCATAGACTTTCACTGATTTGCAGCATAAATCAATTTGTTATATTAATTGGTAGATATTTCTTTGAATTGCGGTTGCAGTGATTTTTAAAAAATATATTTAATGCTGTACATGGAAGCAACAGAACTACCAAATAAATGTCTCCTGGATACTCTGCTGAAAATAAATGATGGGGTGGGAGAGAGCTACCTCAATAATCCACATTTTCTCGTGACTTTTCAGTATATCCACAATTAAATTTGAGTTGGTCTTTTGAAGCCCCAACCAGTGCTATAAATGGAGTGAGAATGGATGCAAGTGATCCCTTCTGGATTAAAATTTTAATTAAAAGTTGAACAAACTTTTGGTGACACTTAATATATGCATAATTATCATAATTTATGTTTCAAAGGTTAATCTTAATGGGTTATTGATTTTTTTTTTTTTTAAGTTCATGACGTTTGTTATTAGAGGTGTATGTCAGATTGTTTGCTGTACTGCTTTTTAAGGGCACATTACAATCAATCCAGTTCGGCCAACGTCTTTGTTATGATACCAGCCAATTGAATATACATTAAAGATTCTACACTTAAGTACAGAGTTGAATGTTTTGATGTAACTGCTAGGAAAATACAAAGGAAATGAAGTCCATTTAAATAAAAGCTCTGACTGGAGAAATTGTTTCCACAAACTGCACCTTTTTTAGGTGTTTCTGCCTGCTATTTTCGACCAATCATTTTTAATTTAGTTAATCTGGTATAAAGGTACAGAATTACTTTCATACCTGGAAATTTCTTGCAGAAGTTTTCTTCATTGCTAAATTGATATATAAATTAGAGATTAATTTGATACAATTGGAGTCACTTTACTTTAAATACAAAGCTTTAATCTCCATTCTCACTACATCCTTAAAATCAAGGATGTAGTGAGGATGAATATATGTTCATTCTCACTAAATATTTAGAATTAAGGATTTAGCAACCTACTGAATACTCTCTAAATTCAAGAAAGTAACTTTTTTGTGTGGACATGTATGCTATTACTAATACCTTGGAATACATGCTGTTATTAAAATGGTTAACTGGCCGTTATATTTCAGGGATTACAGGGTATAGATTTGTGTCTTGAATTGTCAAACCATTAACCTTTAATCTGTAGAAGGGTCTCGACTCCAAACGTCGCCCTTCCCTTCCCTCCAGAGATGGTGCCTGTCCCGCTGAGTTACTCCAGCGTTTTATGTCTAACTTTTAATCTAAGTTTGATTCAGTTCTCTACTTTTCCTAATTTGTAGTTTTAGTTTACTCGTTTAGTTCTTGGGATATGGAGTGCTGACGTGGTCAGCATTTTGTGCTTTCCTTGCTGAACTGGGAAGGTTATGGTGAGTTGCTTTTCTGAACAAAGTGGCCTCTTACTTGCCTGCTTTCAGAACTTGAATGAAGTCTCACATACCAGATAACGCTGGTAGTTTTCCTTCCAAAAGGATTTTAATAAACTGGTTGGGTTTTTTTAAGACAATCCAGCAGATTCATGGGGACTTTGACTGGTGCTAATACATATTTATATTCAGATTTTTTTTTTTTTCATTAAAATTCTTATTTTGCCACAATTGTATTTGTATTTGCAGTTTCTAATTCATTAAGGCAATTTGATAATGATCAATCAATCAATAATGATACATCTGTTCATTTTTTTTCATGTTGATCTTCAGCCACCCTTGTACTGGTTTTTGTTTTGCTGAATTATCTTATGAATAAATAACTAGTGCTGCCAGGAGAAGTTGATCAACTGGATACACCAGTTATTTTCTAACGTCTGCATTATCCCTGGGCTCTGAAAGTCTAACCATTATTATTATCACCCGACCGTGAATATTATTTCAACAAAGGAAGGAACTTGACGCTGAATTTTCAGAATGGATGACCCAGTGTAAGTTTGTTCTGTAAAACATAATGTATCGATTCATACAAAAATATTTCTGATTGCTCATTTGCTGAACAAAATTTAAATTCCATTTATACAAGTTTTGTTAATATTAAAATTGTTTCCAGTACTTTTGTCTTCCAGTGCTTTGAAACAGAACCAACAACTTCATCTACCAATAATCTTAATTAAAAAACAGTTGCATTTGAATAAATTAACTTGATTTGTTTGTAATTTGGAGAGGAGACAAAAATTCTATATCATTTTTAATTGCGCTATCCCAAGATTTTAATTTTGGTAACCACACCAAGCGGGTTAGCCGCCTGACTTGTGTCATAATCTAAATGTACAATATTATATTTCCATTCGCAAATAGTGCAGGTATCTGCTCAGCTGGTTTAGTAACTATATCAAATGCAATTCTGGCATTTTATCACAACTATTATTTCCAGTGTTCTTCTCAAAAGTAGTATGTTGTCTTTGTTGTATAATATAACACTTTCTATCCCTATTTTGGAATACATAGCCAATCTCTGCTCAAGACTGTTACTGGGGGGGCAGTGTTAGCTGTGAGGAGGATGCTAGGAGGCTGCAAGGTGACTTGGATAGGTTGGGTGAGTGGGCAAATGCATGGCAGATAATGTGGATAAATGTGAGTCAAAGTCAAAGTAGCCTTTATTGTCATTCAGACCTTGCGGTCTGAACGAAATTTTGTTGCCTTGCAGTCCTACATATAGTACAAAATGACAAAAAACACACACAATAAACACAAATTAACATCCACCACAGTGAGTTCACCCGGCACCTCCTCACTGTGATGGAAGGCAAAAGTCTTAAGTCTTTGTCTCATCCCTTCTTATTTTCGCACTGCGCCGAGGGGATCCAGGCTTCAGATGTTGTGACCCCGCCGGGCGATGGTAAGTAATGTCAGTCCCGCGGCTGAATCCGAGCTCCGCGAACGGGCCGGTTCAGCTCCGCAGCCTGGGGAGGTCGAAGCTCGAAGCTGCGGCCCCCCAGTGCAGCGGACGCAGCTGTTGTTGCGGGAGCTCCGGAGAACAGGTCCGCAACCTGTGACCGAGCTCCTGACACTGGGCCCGCGGTCGGGTCGGGTCGGGTGGCCGCTGGTTATAGAGGTTAATCCACTTTGGTGGATTACTTTTGTTAATCCACTTTGGTGGATTATAAGAGGTTATCCACTTTGGTGGCAAAAACAGGAAAGTAGACTTATCTGAATGGTGGCCGATTAGGAAAAGGGGAGATGCAACGAGACCTGGGTGTCATGGTACACCAGTCATTGAAAGTAGGAATGCAGGTGCAGCAGGCAGTGAAGAAAGCAAATGGTATGGTAGCATTCATAGCAAAAGGATTTTAGTATAAGAGCAGGGAGGTTCTACTGCAGTTGTACAGGGTCTTGGTGAGACCACACCTGGAGTATTGTGTACAATTTTGGTCTCCTAATCTGAGGAAAGACATTCTTGCCATAGAGGGAGTACAGAGAAGGTTCACCAGACTGATTCCTGGGATGTCAGGACTTTCATATGAAGAAAGACTGGATAGGCTCGGCTTGCACACGCTGGAATTCAGAAAATTGAGGGGGGATCTTATAGAAACTTACAAAATTCTTAAGGGGCTGGACAGGCTAGATGCAGGAAGATTATTCCCGATGTTGGGGAAGTCCAGAACTAGGGGGTCACAGTTTAAGGATAAGAGGGAAGTCTTTTAGGACCGAGATGAGAAAATCATTTTTTACACAGAGAGTGGTGAATCTGTGAAATTCTCTGCCACAGAAGGTAGTTGAGGCCAGTTCATTGGCTATATTTAAGAGGGAGTTAGATGTGGCCCTTGTGGCTAAAGGGATCAGGGGTATGGAGAGAAGGCAGGGATGGGATACTGAGTTGGATGATCAGCCATGATCATATCGAATGGCGGTGCAGGCTCGAAGGGCCGAATGGCCTACTCCTACACCTATTTTCTATGTTTCTATGTTACCAGTTTTCTGATGCTCCTGCTTGAATAAATGAAATCATTTTCATTATTCATTTTCGCTGATAGAAATGTATTACTTGTGTGTACTTGCTGCAAACTTGAGAATTCTGTTTCTCTGATCAAAAATATAGTAATCATTTTATTCCATCTGACTTTTAGATTTCAAATTTGAATGAATGAATAAGTTTATTGGCCAAGTATCCACGTACAAGGAATTTGCCTTGGTGCTCCGCCTGCAAGTAACAACGACATACGTAAAACATTAAACATTAATAATAAAACATTATCGATTAAAGATGTGAATTAAATAAAATACCAGAGCAAAAGGAGGCTGCAGATTTTTGGTTATTGAGTAGAGCTACTGCTCGTGGGGAAAAAGGCTGTTTTTATGTCTGGCTGTGGCAGGTTTGACAGTCTGGAGTTGCCTTCCAGAGGAAGTGATTCAAAATGTTTGTGGCCAGGGTGTGAGGGGTCAGAGGTGATCTTACCCACTCGCTTTCTGGCCCTTGCAGTGTACAGTTCGTCAATAGAGGGAAGGTTGCAGCCAATAACCCTCCCAGCTGATCGGACGATTCGCTGCAGCCTCCGGGTGTCGTGTTTGGTGGCTAAGCCAAACCAGATCATGATGGAGAAGGTGAGGACAGACTCTAAGATGGCAGTATATAATTGGACCATCATTGCCTGTGGCAGATTGTGCTTCCTCAGCTGCCGCTGTTGTACATCCTCTGTTGTGCCTTTTTGACTGGAGTCGATGGTAGCTCCCCGTTTAAGGTCCTTGGAGATGATGGTTCCCAGGAACTTAAAAGACTCCACAGATGTGACTGTGGTGTTGTTGATGGTGAGTGGAGTGCGAGGAGGGGGCGCTCTCCGAAAGTCTACTATCAATTCCACTGACTTAAGAGCATTGAGCTCCAGGTTTTTGCGATGGCACCAGGCCACCAGCTGTGTCACTTCCTGTCTGTAGGCAGATTCTTCCCCATCCTGGATCAGGCCAATCAGGGTTGTGTCGTCCGCAAACTTGAGAAGCTTGACAGAGTAGTCAGTGGAGGTGCAGTCATTGGTGTAGAGAGAGTAAAGTAGAGGGGAGAGTACACAGCCCTCCTCCTATGCTGAGGGTTTGCGGGTCCGAGATGTGCTTCCCCAGCCTCACATGCTACTTCATGTCTGTCAGGAAGCTGGTGATCCACTGACAGAGGGGTTCGGGCCCAGTCAACTCTGAAAGGTTGGAGTGTAGTAGCTCTGGCACAATGGTGTTGAATGTAGAGCTAAAATCAACAAACAAAATCCTTGCATAGGTCCCCTGGCGGTCTAGGTGCTGGAGGGTGACGTGCAGGCCCAGGTTGACTGCGTCATCCACAGATCTATTGGCCCGGTATGCAAACTACAGAGGGTCCAGCACATGTGATATTTTTCAGCTTGGTCAGCACAAGCCTTTCAAGGGTCTTCATGACTACAGAGGTCAGTGCGACAGGCCTGTAGTCATTAAGACCAGTAATCCTTGCCTTTTTGGGTACAGGGACAGTAGTGGAGACTTTGAAGCAGGCAGGGACAGTACAGGTTTGCAGGGACTGGTTGAAAATGTCTTGTGTAGACCGGTGCCAGTTTTTGACTGTGGAGTCGATGGTAGCACCCCATTTAACGTCCTTGGAGATGATGGTTCCCAGGAACTTGATGTGACTGTGGTGTTGTTGATGGTGAGTGAGGTGAGGGGAGGGGGAGCTCATTTTGTGGTAATATTGAGCGTGTGCACTTTACACTGGCACTTTCACTGTCTTGGATAGAACTGCACAGCCTACTCAGATGATATCCAAGCATATCTCCCCTGTGTCACTTCAAGATATTTTGAATTTGAAGTTTGGGTAAATACTTGCATTTTTTAACCTATAAGCAGAGAAAATTGTTGGTGTATTGAGTAATTGTGGCACTGCTTGAACACTATATGTGTGTGTGTGTGTGTGTGTGTGTGTGTGTGTGAGAGAGAGAGTGTCAAGGTCAGCATGGCTTCTTGT